>NC_134357.1:87041693-87372110 GCF_048569485.1 Anomaloglossus baeobatrachus | reverse complement strand
CTGGAATTGGGCAGGTTAAACTTTTCTAAGGACATATGAATCAAGCCTTATACAAGGTTATCCTGGAAAAACAGTTGCTTCCTTCTGCTCAATAAAAGACAAAAAGCCACTCTCGTTCACCACTTTATTAACACCCCAAGCACCCCTCCAGGTCCGACGTAATCCACACCAGATGCCATGATGCTTCCAGCACTGCTACATCTGAATCTCAAGCGAGAGCCATAGAACATGACTGCCTGCTGTGAGATGCAGGCCGAGAGTGAAGTGAGACATGTGGTCAGCGGAGACGTCACTCGGGTGATTTCCAGTCACCGGTGAAGGACTCCAGCTGTGACCGCTCATCACCTGAGGGATGTCACAGCCCGCAATGTGATGCGGCGGACTATGGAACTCAGTGACGAGTGCTGACGTTACGAGTTCAGCAGACCTCAACACCGCAGGTAATGAACTTAGCTAACCTCATGATGTCAGTACCCTTCATAGATAGATAGATAGATAGATAGATAGATACAGTTAGGTCCAGAAATATTTGGACAGTGACACAAGTTTTGTTATTTTAGCTGTTTACAAAAACATGTTCAGAAATACAATTATATATATAATATGGGCTGAAAGTGCACACTCCCAGCTGCAATATGAGAGTTTTCACATCCAAATCGGAGAAAGGGTTTAGGAATCATAGCTCTGTAATGCATAGCCTCCTCTTTTTCAAGGGACCAAAGGTAATTGGACAAGGGACTCTAAGGGCTGCAATTAACTCTGAAGGCGTCTCCCTCGTTAACCTGTAATCAATGAAGTAGTTAAAAGGTCTGGGGTTGATTACAGGTGTGTGGTTTTGCATTTGGAAGCTGTTGCTGTGACCAGACAATATGCGGTCTAAGGAACTCTCAATTGAGGTGAAGCAGAACATCCTGAGGCTGAAAAGAAAGAAAAAATCCATCAGAGAGATAGCAGACATGCTTGGAGTAGCAACATCAACAGTCGGGTACATTCTGAGAAAAAAGGAATTGACTGGTGAGCTTGGGAACTCAAAAAGGCCTGGGCGTCCACGGATGACAACAGTGGTGGATGATCGCCGCATACTTTCTTTGGTGAAGAAGAACCCATTCACAACATCAACTGAAGTCCAGAACACTCTCAGTGAAGTAGGTGTATCTGTCTCTAAGTCAACAGTAAAGAGAAGACTCCATGAAAGTAAATACAAAGGGTTCACATCTAGATGCAAACCATTCATCAATTCCAAAAATAGACAGGCCAGAGTTAAATTTGCTGAAAAACACCTCATGAAGCCAGCTCAGTTCTGGAAAAGTATTCTATGGACAGATGAGACAAAGATCAACCTGTACCAGAATGATGGGAAGAAAAAAGTTTGGAGAAGAAAGGGAACGGCACATGATCCAAGGCACACCACATCCTCTGTAAAACATGGTGGAGGCAACGTGATGGCATGGGCATGCATGGCTTTCAATGGCACTGGGTCACTTGTGTATATTGATGACATAACAGCAGACAAGAGTAGCCGGATGAATTCTGAAGTGTACCGGGATATACTTTCAGCCCAGATTCAGCCAAATGCCGCAAAGTTGATCGGACGGCGCTTCATAGTACAGATGGACAATGACCCCAAGCATACAGCCAAAGCTACCCAGGAGTTCATGAGTGCAAAAAAGTGGAACATTCTGCAATGGCCAAGTCAATCACCAGATCTTAACCCAATTGAGCATGCATTTCACTTGCTCAAAACCAGACTTAAGACGGAAAGACCCACAAACAAGCAAGACCTGAAGGCTGCGGCTGTAAAGGCCTGGCAAAGCATTAAGAAGGAGGAAACCCAGCGTTTGGTGATGTCCATGGGTTCCAGACTTAAGGCAGTGATTGCCTCTAAAGGATTCGCAACAAAATATTGAAAATAAAAATATTTTGTTTGGGTTTGGTTTATTTGTCCAATTACTTTTGACCTCCTAAAATGTGGAGTGTTAGTACAGAAATGTGTACAATTCCTACAATTTCTATCAGATATTTTTGTTCAAACCTTAAAATTAAACGTTACAATCTGCACTTGAATTCTGTTGTAGAGGTTTCATTTCAAATCCAATGTGGTGGCATGCAGAGCCCAACTCGCGAAAATTGTGTCACTGTCCAAATATTTCTGGACCTAACTGTAGATAGATGAGAAAGACATACTGTATATAATGTCCCACTCCCCTGCATTTTTTTAATTTTGCACCCTTTAATGCATTTCATATGGCACTAAAGGCTGTTTAGCCTTGTACTTAGCTAATAAATAATTAAAAAAATGACGTGGGGTCCCCCCTATCTTTTGTAGCCAGCTAGGGTAAAGCAGATGACTGCATCCTGCAGACCACAGTTGCCACCTTTATCTTGACTGGTAATTCAAAACAGAGAGCACCCCTCGCTGTTATTTTAAATTAAATAAATAATTTAAAACAAAGAACGTGGGGTCCCCCGAATTGGATCAACAGCCAAGGTAAAGCGGACAGCTGTGGTCTGGTATTCTCAGACTAGGGACGTCCACGGTTATTGGATCCTCCCCAGCCTAAAAATAGGCCATAGTCACCCCAGAAGTGGCGCATCCATTAAATGTGCCAATCCTGGTGCTTAGCCCCCAGCTCATCCCGTTGCCCTGATGCGGTAGTAAATGAGGTAATATATGGGGTTTATACCAGCTGTGTAATGTCACCTGGCATCAAGCCCTGGGGTTAGTGATGTCACAATCAGATACCCGACATCACTAACCCAGTCAATAATAAAAAAAAAATAGACGACAATTTTTTATTTGAAAAAACACTTCCCAACACATTCCCTCTTTCATCAATTTATTGGAAAGAAAAATCAAATCCGGGTTCAGCGTAATCTAATTATGGGGTCCCACAACGATCCATATCATACTCACTGTCCCAGTCAATGAAGAATGGATTGTTCCCCATTAGCTGGGAGAGCAATGCAGTGACCTGAGCTAACATCAATAGGTCAGCCCAGGTCACTGCAGGGGATGATGAGTGCTACTGTCATGAGGTTACCTCAGATCATTACCTGCAGTCATGAACTCCACTGCACTCCTGACTTCAGCACCCGCCACTGACTTCAATTGTCCGCTGCATTCACAAGCGAAGTATCGCGAGCTGCACGTCACGTCACGTCACCGCTAGTCACAGTCTGAAGCCGCTTGCGAGACGATCTGAGAACACGGCGGGCATGGAAGTCAGTGACGAGCACTAACGTCAGGAATGTAGTGGACTCCATCACCGCAGGTAATGAACTTAGCGAACCTCCTGATGTCGGCGCTTGTCATCCCCACAGCTGCTCACACTGCTGTGCGGGCAGACGCTGACACACTGCAGTGCGAGCAGCTGCGAGGCTGGCACAGGAATGGGACACGGACTGAAGGGGCACCCAGCAGAAGTCACACAGAAGTCCTTCCGTGTGGCTTCCGGGGAATTTGCAGACCCATTGACTTGTATTATGTCGCAATCCGCAATTACGGAATAGAATAGGACATGTTCCATAATAACGCAATGGACATACGGCATCCGATGTGTTTTTTGTAGGAACTGATGGCACACGGAAGTGCTTTTGTGTGTCATCCGATCCTACACAAAAAACATTGAAAAGATGGTCTTGTCTGTAGGTCTGCAAAAAAAATAGGAACTGAACAGGACAAACGGAACGGTCATCTGAATGAGCCCCAAGAAAGACAAAACTTCACTTTTTCGTTCTTAAATATTCAGTTTTCATGTTTATTAGACTTTTGTATTGACCGACAGCACAGTAGTTGTCCAATAATACAATTAGTTATCAAACATATAAATTGCTTAATAATTCTGTACACAATATAACTATATTAAATGCGTTGTACTGCATTTTACCTGGATTATATATACTGTGCTGTTATATCCCAATAAAACATGTAGTATACTGCTGTCTTCCAGTATTATATTTTCTTTAATGCTTTTTACGTGTGCGATATGCTCTGCTGCTACTTCCATTATTATACTTTTGTGCAGCTTTCTTACTGTACTATATGTACTGTGTTGCTGTCTTCCAGCATTACATTTTCTGTACTATTTTCTATCTGTACACAATGTACTGTTCTGCTATCTTCGAGAATTACATTTTCTGTACTGTTTTTATGTGTACTATATGTACTATACTGCTGTCTTCCAGCATTACATTTTAGTTCAGCTTTTTCCCTGTACCATATGTACTATTCTACTATCTTCTAGCATTACATTTTCTGTACTGTTTGCTATGTGAGCTATATGTACTGTACTGCTACCTTCCAATATTACATTTTAGTACAGCTTTCTCCCTGAACAATATGTACTGTTTTTCTATCCTCTACCATTACATTTTCTGTACTGTTTTCTAGCTGTACAATATGTACTATACTGCTATCTTCCAGTATTACATTCTCTGTATGGCTCTCTACATAGTCTCCATTTACTGTACTGCTATCCTCAGTATTACATGTACTATACTTCATTCTCCCTGCACGGCATGTACTGTACCACTATTTCCAGTATTACATATACTGTACTTTTATCTACCTGTATTCTGTATTACTTATATTGTACTGCTATTCCCCAGTATTACATGTGGAATATTTTTTTTTCACTTGCTCTACATATAGTGTACTGCTATCCCCCAGTTTTACATGTACTATACTTCTTTCTTTCTGCACGGCATGTACTGTACCACTATTCCCAGTAGTACATATACGGTACTTTTATTTACCTGTATTACTTATATTGTACTGCTATTCCCTAGTATTATATGTGGAATATTTCTTTTTACTTGCTCTACATATAGTGTACTGCTATCCCCCAGTATTACATGTACTATACTTCTTTTTACCTGTATTAAATATGTTGTACTGAATCTGTCCTGTCTGATATCTACTTCACTTTTATCTACCTGTACTACATATATTCTACTGCTATCCCTTAGTATCACATGTACTGTACGTTAATCTTCCTGTATTGCTATCCCAAGTAAAACATGTACTGAAGTGCCTAGCTGAGCAGCTCTTTATTGGTTTTGGTTGTGACTATACTTTTCTTTAATCTCATGTTTCTCCTATTTTGCTGTACTTTTGAGTTATATTGTTTTTAAGTTACAAAGGTTGTCTCCGAAACAAACAATTTTGTAACCTGTTGGAACACTGTGCTGTAAAATAAAATTGCGTAATTGAGACCACTTACTCCATGAACCAGCAGGAGGCACAAGTGCAGAGGCTCTTGCTTCATTGTGTATAGATACATCTCCATTTTCTGAGCACATTTTTTACAATTACTCATTGTGTAAGTGAAAATATATAACCCCGGCTAACCGAGCAGCTGAGATTGTAATACTACGTAGCTGTATGAACGTTTCGGACTTATTGGTGTTCTCTGTATTTTTATTGAGATAATGTTTAGTATATTTTTTTGTATCATATGCTGTTTAAAAGAGTGAAACAGATCTGAAGTCTCATGCTGGCATCAAGTTACAGCAGAAAGACTCCAGCAAAGACTGTCACCAGTCAGCAGATTATTTTATCTACATATGTTCAAGTTCAAGAATAAAACATCCTTAAACTAGAACATATTTGAAAACTTTTAAATGCAGAATAGACATTATTTATCCTTTCTTTCCCAGCCAAGATAACAGTAGAATATGCTGTATTTTAATTTGATCTTTGGCTTTGCCATGTTAAGCGACTGCCAGCAATGAGGTCAGAATGACTAATGGGAGTTCAAACCACTAAACCACTTTATTCTGGGCAAAACTGGCTTCAAGAAGAATGAAACAGATGATACATGGTTTATACAATATTTCTAATGGTAACATAGTAAGATTATTATGATCATAATAAAACTTCTTTTGTGTTTGTTTCCTGCACTAAGACTGCACACTAATGAAATAAATACAATATAAATAAAGATCTTAGATTTCAGTGAGTATATAGCATTAAGCATATACAAGTATTATATATTCATGTAGATTATACAGTAAAGTGACCACAACCTCCACATCTTTCTTTTTCTTTCTTTTTTCTTTCTTTCTTTCTTTTTTCTTTCTTTCTTTCTTTAAATTTCTTTCTTTTTTGTCTTTCTTTCTTTTTCTTTCTTTCTTTTTTCCTTTTTTCTTTCTTCTTTCTTTCTTTCTTGCCCTCTTTCATTCTCTCTTGTCCTCTTTCTTTCTCTTTTTTATTTCTTTCTCTCTTTCTTTTTTCTTTCTTTATTTTTCTTTCTTTCTCTCTTCCCCTTACTTTTTTTCTTTCTTTCTTTTTCTTTCTTTCTCTCTTGCCCTTACGTTTTTTCCCGCCCTCTTTCTTTCTCTCTCTCTCATTCTTTCTTTCTCTAAACTTCTTTCTTTATCTTTATTTCTTTATCTTTTTCTTTCTTGCCCTCTTTCATTCTCTCTTGTCCTCTTTCTTTCTCTTTTTTCTTTCTCTCTCTCTTTTTTCTTTCTTACTTTATTTTTCTTTCTTTCTCTCTTGCCCTCTTACTTTCTTTCTCGCCCTCTTTCTTTCTCTCTCTCTCATTCTTGCTTTCTCTAAATTTTTTTCTTTATCTCTCTTGCCTTATTTCTTTTTTTTCCTTCTTCCTATTTATCTTTTTCTTTCTTTCTTACCCTCTTTCATTCTCTCTTGTCCTCTTTCTTTCTTTCTTCTTTTCTTTCTTTCTTCTTTCTTTCTTTCTCTTTTTTTCTTTCTTCCTCCCTTTCTTCCTCTTTCTTTCTTTCTTTCTTTCTTTCTTTCTCTTTCTCTCTTGCCCTCTTTCTTTCTTTCTTTATTCCTTTCTTACTTTCTTTCTTGCCCCCAAGTCAAATTTTATCTATCCATCTATCTATCTATCTATCTATCTATCTATCTATCTATCTATCTATCTATCTACAGTGCCTTGAAAAAGTATTCATACCCATTGAAATTTTCCACATTTTCTCATGTTGCACCCACAAACCTGAAATGTATTTTACTGCAATTTTACTTGATCTACCAATACAAAGTAGTAAGTATTTCTGAAAGGTAAAGGAAATGATACATGGTCTTCTAAATATTTTGAAAATCTAAATCTGAAATCATGACCTGCATTTATATTCAGCCTCCCTTAAGTCAATACTTTGTAGGACCACCTTTCCCTGCACTTACTGCTGTATTTTGGGGGATGTCTCTACCAGCTTTGCACATCTACAGGCTGACATTGTTTGCCAATTCTTCTTTGCAAACTAAATGTAGCTTTGTGAGATTAGATGGAGACGTCTGTAAACAGCAATTTTCAAGCCTTGCCACAGATTCTCAATGGGATCTAGGTCTGGACGGTGACTCGACCATTCACATACATGGTTATGCTTTGATCTAAACCATCCATTGTACCTCTGGCAGTATGTTCAGGGCCATTGTCCTGTTGGAAGGTGAATCTACGCCCCAGTTTCAAGTCTTTTGCAGCCTCTAACAGTTTTTCCTCCAGGATTGCCTTGTATTTAGCTCCATCCATCTTCTCATCAGCTCTGACCTGTTTTCCTATCCCTATAGAAGAAAAGTTTCCCCACAGCATGATGCTGCCACCACCATATTTGATGGTGGTGATGGTGTTTACAGAGTGATGTGCAGTGATAGCAAAATATAGCTTAAAAATAATCAGGTAGAAGATGCACCCAGCTTGGCTTCATTGGCAGTTCTTTACCTATAAACAAATAGGAAGATACCTGTTAATTAAGCTAAGCCAAAGATTACAGGTAAGCTATCCCTTTGACTTTTCTCCTTGTTTTGACTTTATTGGTTAACTATGATTTCTCGCCCGCATTTAAAAATAATCAGACTTGTCGCTTTTTCATATTCCCTAGGCAGCTTGATTCTACTGGAAGGTCCCTTTAACTTTAGCACTGATACAGTAGAACTACTAACTTGGTATTAAAATTTTAGGAGCTTTTGTCAGATAGATCAATTACAGAGAAAAGGATCAAACTGTGAAAAATATGTTGCTTGTTGGCAATTGTGAGCAAGGATAAAAGACCTGGAAAAGATCTCCAAAGGTATCTGTGTAGACAAAGTACCGAATTGTCTAAGCGCTATCTTTTCTGTGGTGTCCTATGGCTATCAAAAAGGAAAGTATAGATGTGTTAGCTTGTAGTATTAGGAGACACTTTTTCAGATATTGTGGGAACAAGTATAACAAGTTTATGCTTCGTGCGACAAAATGAGTTGCCTACATCAATTGAGTAATCTCGCTTAATCAAGAGATAATATTAATGAGGGTAAGGCATCTAATATCACTCTATCGCACTGATTGAATAAGAGCAGATTGGTTGCTTTTAAATGGGACTAGTGCTTGAAATCATTGTCTTTTCTGTAAACCATGGTTAGCACCAAGGAAACACAACCAATTAGTCATCATTGCTTTGTATCAAAAGGGCTTTACAGGCAAGGACATTGCTGCATGTAAGATTGCCCATAAATCAACCATTTTTCCATATCATATACTTGTAAGAGAGAGATTTAAAGGGAACCTGTCACCAGATTTGCTGACTATGCTGCGGCCACCACCACTGAGCTCTTATATACAGCATTCTAACATGCTGTACAGTGTAAAAATGACTTTATAACACTCACCTAAATGGTTGGTACAGTGCAAATGGGTAAGATAGGTGTCCTCCTTCTTCTGAAGCCTGGGTGCATGACGCGTCCTACGTCATGCACACAGGCAGGCATTGAGATCTTGCTCATGCGCACTACAATATTTTGATCTGCCCTGCTCAGGACAGATCAAAGTGCGCCTGCGCAGGACCTTAATGCCCGCCTGTGTGCATGATATAGGACGCGTCATGCTCCCAGGCCTGAGAAGAAGGATGACAAAGATGGCCGAAAGAGGAGGCGCCGCACCTGGAGAATGGAGACACCCATCTGACCAATCTGCACTGCACCGACCATTTAGGTAAGTATTCTAAAGTCATTTTTACATTCTACACAGCGGCCTAGGCTCTTATGTACAGCATATTAGAATGCTGTGTATAAGAGCCCACTGGTGGTGGCCGCAGCTCATAGTCACCAAATCTGGTGACAGGTTCCCTTTATGAAGAAGGCTTCATAGCGCACAAGAAAGTCCAGCACGTACAAGGACCGTATCCTCAGGAGGATTAAAGGGGTTGTCCACTACTTGTCCATGTTTGAACCCATTAAAATAAAAAAGCTTATAGTCACTTCCGGTGCTGGTGCTTACATTCCAGGGGCTCACATGAAGTTGTGACGTCATGCAAGACCTGCCATCAATCACCCCTGGCTGCTGTCACCCTGCATTTGGTCACGTGAGTAATCAACAGGAAGTGAGATCTGTTGCTGGCCGCTCACTACCTGTTGATTACTCATTTAATTTGATTTCAATATTTTATTTTATAGCAATATTATAATAAAGAGAAGCATATGTGCTGAAATATCTTTTAAGTCTTGTAGTGATATTAATAGGTTGATTTTTACATTGTGGCATATTTGTAAAACATTTTAAATTTCTTTTTGTACCAACTAAAACGTAATTAGGATGTGATCATGTGCCTATAAAAAGGTCATGTGTTTTAACTTGTAGATATGCCCGAAGTAGAGGATGGATCGTCCTTGAAACGCGTAGACTTATAATCTTTCATTCACTGGATACGGCTGTCAGTGATTTCCTTCCTGTGCAGCGCCCAAATGAGACCACTTGTTCACCAGTATTATCTCATGATGGTAATCCTGTGAAAGCCAGTATGTAGGGGGCATTCATAGACGATCATCGCTGTATGCAGCAGCACTGTACTATTACTTAGTATAGTACCAGTGATCAGATGATCACAGGTTAGAGTCCCCTAAATTCAATAAATAATGAAACAAAAAAGTTTTTAAAAACATGGAAAAAATATAAGTTCAAATGTCATGTGTGTCAACTTCACATGTTATCTCTGGTGGATCTGGGATCAGGAGCTCTCAACACTTAATTAATCGTAGGTCCTCTGTGGAGCTCACTTGACTGTTACCTTGGATTGGAATGGATTTACTTTAATTTGATGCTGATGAGGTTAAGGACCCTTTCCCTTCTGGCTGAGATTACTCATAGTCTTAATTACAACTACAGCATCTTATCATCACTCCCTTCCACTATATTTACACAATCCTGACTTCAGTCCATGCTGGTTATAGTTGTTCTATACTGACCACTTTAAAAGAACCTGTCTCTGCAGAGACCGAGGTGTTCGTTTCTGTTGCAGCTGAAAAGTTTATTGCTGGATAAGCTGAGGAGTGCTATTTGTTGTATCTTTCCCCATCTGTTTGTCTTACTTTCCTCGTTTTATTTTATTACAGTAGAGAGACTAGTGTATCTTTGGTCTTCACACTAGGCAGAGTGAGTTCAGGGCCAGCGAGGGCCTAGGCATTTGACAACGCATGGGGGTAAGGACCCATCTAGGGGTATTAGAAAGTGCAAGGATCAGACTCAGGTAAATGTTAGGAAGTTTCTCTGGTTTTTCTTTTGTGTTGCATCACTTGCCAGGTGTCCCCTGGCACACGGCATGACATCAAATCAATCCCCTTTACCGCTATTAAAAATAAAAAAATAAAAGATACACATACTTGTCATCAGTACGTCGGTAAAAGTCTGTTCTATCAAAATATAAAATTAATGAACCCGATCAGTAAACAGCGAAATGAGAAAAAAATAGAAACTGCAAAATTACACATTTTTGCCACCACGCTATAAAAAAATTGCAATAAGAGGTGATCAAAACATATCTATTGAACAATAGTATCAATAAAAATGTCAGCTCAGGGCGCTAAAAAGAAGCCGTCACACAACTCCATCAGCCAAAAATTTAATATGTTACTGTCTCACAAGCAAAAAATTTTTTTTCAAATTTCCGAATTCTTTTTTAGCACTTAAATTAAAAAATATATATGTATATTAGGAATTTACGGTATATAATTCTAGAAAAAAACAAGTGTGGAGTTGCACTTTTTATTTTGCAGTTTCCCCACACTTGAATTTTTTTTCCCGCTTTTCAGTAAATTACATGATAACATGATAGGGGTCATTCAAAGTACAACTTGTCCTGGTAAAAACAAGCCCACGTACGTCTATATAGCTGGAAAAAGAAAATAGTTATGGCTCTTGAGAGAAGGGAGGAAAAAATGAAAATAAAATAATGGCAATTGGCCCCAGTGGGAAGGGGTTAAATATACTTATGAATTATGAGACAGTCATTAGATTATTTGGAAGGAACATTTATCTTCATGGAAGTATAGACTTGAATTATGTTGGTCCTTTGCTCTGAAACTTGAGAAATACTACTGATCTCTCTGATCAATGCAGGAAAAAACAAGTGCTTGCAAGCCCGTAAAGCGATGAAGCGCTTAGGAAAGGTTGTTTACTGTACCAGTCATTGTCGTTAGACAGGAATAAATGCCTCTAAAAGAAACATTTCCTGAGTGGGTTATATAAAATGTAAATCAAGCAATAGTGTGCGTAAAATGTCACAAAAGTAATCTGGAGAGTAGAAAACAACACCTGCTGTTTTATTGCTTATTGAACGTTAAATAAATTAGATTAGCAGACTTTTCACTCTTTTAAACTTTTGCTCTGATTGCTACAAAGATGGAGGAAACGTTTTTGGGATTCATTCAGAAATAGGCACATGACTAGACAGCTCCGACAGATGGGTGGAAATGTAATATGTGCATATGGAAAAGTGGGGCAACCAGGGCTGGATAGAGAGGATAAATAATACCGTGTTTTTCCAAAAGTAAGACACTGTCTTATACTTTTCTTTGCCCCCAAAAAAGTGCTATGTCTTAGGGGTACTTTGCACGCTGCGACATCGCTAGCCGATGATAGCGATGCCGAGCGCGATAGTTCACACCCCCGTCGCACATGCGATATGTAGTGCGAGCTGCTGTAGCGAACATCGCTATGGCAGCTTCATATGCACATGTGCACATACCTGCTCGGCGACATCACTGTGACTGCCGAAGAATCCCTCTTTCAAGGTGGCAGTGCATTCGACGTCACCGCGACATCACTAATCAGCCGGCCAATAGAAGCGGAGGGGCGGAGATGAGCGGGACCTAACATCCCGCCCACCTTCTGCCTTCCGCATTGCCGGCGCAGGTAAGGAGATGTTTGTCGCTCCTGCAGCTTCACACACAGCGATGTATGGAGCTGCAGAAACGACAAACAACATCGTACCTGCGGACGCACCGATATTATGAAAATGAACGATGTGACACAGATCACCAATTTTTGACTGTTTCACGCTCGTTCATCTTCTCTCCTAGGCTTTACACGTTGCTACGTCGTTACCGGCGCCGGATATGCGTCACTTTTGATTTGACCATGACGATATCGCAGTAGCGATGTCGCAACATGCAAAGTACCCCTTATTCTTGGAGAAACATGGTTGGGGGTAAGTTTACCACCCAAAAAATGCAGACTTCCCCCTTCCTAGTAGACTCATACTTACCAGACCCCAGACGTCTGTGTGGCTCCCAGGTCCTCCCTGTGTATTCTGGCAGGCGCTCCCAGCAGGTATGCTACACGCCGCCCTCCCCTGCTTCTGGACAACTCACTCACATACATCAAATCGCACACACACAATCACTGATCAGACCGCTCACACACGCTCGCCACACACTCACCACATCCTGAGGTACAGAATGCCTCTGGCTGCAGGGAGAGATGGGAGAAATTTATGTTTTGCAGGTCCTTTAAGCATTCCTTCTGCAGCCGCAGGGCCTTGCGTTCCACCGCACTGTGTCTCAGGATTCTGCCAACCAGAAAAAATTGGTATCACTGGATGTGGTGAGTGTGTGGGTGTGCAATCTGATGGGAGATTGTGTGCGTGATCTGATGTGTTCGGGTGTGAGATCTGATGTGTGGGTGTGAGATCTGATGTGTGGGTGTGAGATCTGATGTGTGTGGGTGTGAGATCTGATGTGTGGGTGTGAGATCTGATGTGTGTGGGTGTGAGAGCTGATGTGTGTGGGTGTGAGATCTGATGTGTGTGGGTGTGCGATCTGATGTGTGTGGGTGTGAGATCTGATGTGTGTGGGTGTGCGATCTGATGTGTGTGGGTGTGAGATCTGATGTGTGCGTGTCAGATCTGATGTGTGTGGTTGTGCGATCTGATGTGTGTGGGTGTGCGATCTGATGTGTGTGGGTGTGAGATCAGATGTGTGTGGGTGTGAGATCTGATGTGTGTGGGTGTAAGATCTGATGTGAGTGGGTGTGAGATCTGATGTGTGTGGGTGTGAGATCTGATGTGTGTGGGTGTGCGATCTGATGTGTGGGGGTGTGAGATCTGATGTGTGTGGGTGTGCGATCTGATGTGTGCAGGTGTGAGATCTGATGTGTGCGGGTGTGAGATCTGATGTGTGTGGGTGTGAGATCAGATGTGTGTGGGTGTGAGATCTGATGTGTGTGGGTGTAAGATCTGATGTGTGTGGGTGTGAGATCTGATGTGTGTGGGTGTGAGATCTGATGTGTGTGGGTGTGCGATCTAATGTGTGGGGGTGTGAGATCTGATGTGTGTGGGTGTGCGATCTGATGTGTGCGGGTGTGAGATCTGATGTGTGCGGGTGTGAGATCTGATGTGTGCGGGTGTGCGATCTGATGTGTGCGGGTGTGAGATCTGATGTGTGTGGGTGTGAGATCTGATGTGTGTGGGTGTGCGATCTGATGTGTGTGGGTGTGAGATCTGATGTGTGTGGGTGTGCGATCTGATGTGTGTGGTTGTGCGATCTGATGTGTGTGGGTGTGCGATCTGATGTGTGTGGGTGTGAGATCAGATGTGTGTGGGTGTGAGATCTGATGTGTGTGGGTGTAAGATCTGATGTGAGTGGGTGTGAGATCTGATGTGTGTGGGTGTGAGATCTGATGTGTGTGGGTGTGCGATCTGATGTGTGGGGGTGTGAGATCTGATGTGTGTGGGTGTGCGATCTGATGTGTGCAGGTGTGAGATCTGATGTGTGCGGGTGTGAGATCTGATGTGTGTGGGTGTGAGATCAGATGTGTGTGGGTGTGAGATCTGATGTGTGTGGGTGTAAGATCTGATGTGTGTGGGTGTGAGATCTGATGTGTGTGGGTGTGAGATCTGATGTGTGTGGGTGTGCGATCTAATGTGTGGGGGTGTGAGATCTGATGTGTGTGGGTGTGCGATCTGATGTGTGCGGGTGTGAGATCTGATGTGTGCGGGTGTGAGAGCTGATGTGTGTGGGTGTGAGATCTGATGTGTGTGGGTGTGCGATCTGATGTGTGTGGGTGTGAGATCTGATGTGTGTGGGTGTGCGATCTGATGTGTGTGGGTGTGAGATCTGATGTGTGCGTGTCAGATCTGATGTGTGTGGTTGTGCGATCTGATGTGTGTGGGTGTGCGATCTGATGTGTGTGGGTGTGAGATCAGATGTGTGTGGGTGTGAGATCTGATGTGTGTGGGTGTAAGATCTGATGTGAGTGGGTGTGAGATCTGATGTGTGTGGGTGTGAGATCTGATGTGTGTGGGTGTGCGATCTGATGTGTGGGGGTGTGAGATCTGATGTGTGTGGGTGTGCGATCTGATGTGTGCAGGTGTGAGATCTGATGTGTGCGGGTGTGAGATCTGATGTGTGTGGGTGTGAGATCAGATGTGTGTGGGTGTGAGATCTGATGTGTGTGGGTGTGAGATCTGATGTGTGTGGGTGTGCGATCTAATGTGTGGGGGTGTGAGATCTGATGTGTGTGGGTGTGCGATCTGATGTGTGCGGGTGTGAGATCTGATGTGTGCGGGTGTGAGATCTGATGTGTGTGGGTGTGCGATCTGATGTGTGCGGGTGTGAGATCTGATGTGTGTGGGTGTGAGATCTGATGTGTGTGGGTGTGCGATCTGATGTGTGTGGGTGTGAGATCTGATGTGTGTGGGTGTGCGATCTGATGTGTGTGGTTGTGCGATCTGATGTGTGTGGGTGTGCGATCTGATGTGTGGGGGTGTGAAATCTGATGTGTGTGGGTGTGCGATCTGATGTGTGCAGGTGTGAGATCTGATGTGTGCGGGTGTGAGATCTGATGTGTGTGGGTGTGAGATCAGATGTGTGTGGGTGTGAGATCTGATGTGTGTGGGTGTAAGATCTGATGTGTGTGGGTGTGAGATCTGATGTGTGTGGGTGTGAGATCTGATGTGTGTGGGTGTGCGATCTAATGTGTGGGGGTGTGAGATCTGATGTGTGTGGGTGTGCGATCTGATGTGTGCGGGTGTGAGATCTGATGTGTGCGGGTGTGAGATCTGATGTGTGTGGGTGTGCGATCTGATGTGTGCGGGTGTGAGATCTGATGTGTGTGGGTGTGAGATCTGATGTGTGTGGGTGTGCGATCTGATGTGTGTGGGTGTGAGATCTGATGTGTGTGGGTGTGCGATCTGATGTGTGTGGGTGTGTGATCTGATGTGTGTGGGTGTGCGATCTGATGTGTGTGGATGTGCGATCTGATGTGTGTGGGTGTGCGATCTGATGTGTGTGGGTGTGCGATCTGATGTGTGTGGGTGTGATATCTGATGTGTGTGGGTGTGCGATCTGATGTGTGTGGGTGTGCGATCTGATGTGTGTGGGTGTGCGATCTGATGTGTGTGGGTGTGCGATCTGATGTGTGTGGGTGTGCGATCCACTTCAGGGCCTCCCGCTCGGCATCTGGTGAGTATGATTGCGGGATGTCCGCTGTCTATAATGAATAGTGATGAGCGAGTACTAAAAAGCTCGGGTGCTCGAAGCTCGGGCCGAGCCTCCCAAGATACTCGTGTACTCGGCCCGAGCAACGAGCCCAATGTTATCCTATGGGAGACCCGAGTATTTTTGTGAAATGACCTCCCGGCAGCATGGAGAAACCCTAAAAATGTCACAAAAGTCTCAGAAGAGTGCTCAAATGACATGGCAACAGCATGGGGAAGACCCCTTGAAGCATTTATCACTCAAAAGTCACAGCTGTGAACAATTTTGTCCGCGTTTTACGCCATTTTTACGGACTCACCAGAAAACCTTCCAAAATGACCCCAAAATGATTTTTCATGGCGGAAATGTTAAGGGCACATACCCAATAGTGAGATAGAGCTGGTGTATGTTACTTTTTGAGATCAATACATGAAAGATTTTACGTGAAAACATTGTGTGGCACTCCGATGTCCCTGAGAAGAGACGTACATGAAGGCCTCTTGAGTCTAATGTGCCCATTTTGAGGAAGTGAGTCTTTGTAGTATTTTCCTTTGCCAGGGCAGTCCTAAATTGTGAGGTTCACCAATGCCCCTGCATACAGACGTGCATGAGGGCCTCAAAACATTAAGTGTCCATTGTCAGGAAGTGGGTGTATTATAGTATAGCCCTTAGGCAGGGCAGCCAAAAATTGGGAGGCTCCACATTGTCCCTGGGTAGAGACGTGCATGATGGCCTTTAAACCTGAAGTGCCCATTGTAAGGAAGTGGGTCTATTTCAGTATAGCCCTTTGCCAGGGCAGCCAAAAATTGGGAGGCTCCACATTGTCCCTGGGTAGAGACGTGCATGAGGGCCTCAAAACATTAAGTGTCCATTGTCAGGAAGTGGGTGTATTATAGTATAGCCCTTAGGCAGGGCAGCCAAAAATTGGGAGGCTCCACATTGTCCCTGGGTAGAGACGTGCATGATGGCCTTTAAACCTGAAGTGCCCATTGTAAGGAAGTGGGTCTATTTCAGTATAGCCCTTTGCCAGGGCAGCCAAAAATTGGGAGGCTCCACATTGTCCCTGGGTAGAGACGTGCATGATGGCCTTTAAACCTGAAGTGCCCATTGTAACGAAGTGGGTCTATTTCAGTATAGCCCTTTGCCAGGGCAGCCAAAAATTGGGAGGCTCCACATTGTCCCTGGGTAGAGACGTGCATGAGGGCCTCAAAACATTAAGTGTCCATTGTCAGGAAGTGGGTGTATTATAGTATAGCCCTTAGGCAGGGCAGCCAAAAATTGGGAGGCTCCACATTGTCCCTGGGTAGAGACGTGCATGATGGCCTTTAAACCTGAAGTGCCCATTGTAAGGAAGTGGGTCTATTTCAGTATAGCCCTTTGCCAGGGCAGCCAAAAATTGGGAGGCTCCACATTGTCCCTGGGTAGAGACGTGCATGAGGGCCTCAAAACATTAAGTGTCCATTTTAAGGAAGTGGGTGTATTTCAGTATAGCCCTTAGGCAGGGCAGCCAAAAATTGGGAGGCTCCACATTGTCCCTGGGTAGAGACGTGCATGATGGCCTTTAAACCTGAAGTGCCCATTGTAAGGAAGTGGGTCTATTTCAGTATAGCCCTTTGCCAGGGCAGCCAAAAATTGGGAGGCTCCACATTGTCCCTGGGTAGAGACGTGCATGAGGGCCTCAAAACATTAAGTGTCCATTTTAAGGAAGTGGGTGTATTATAGTATAGCCCTTAGGCAGGGCAGCCAAAAATTGGGAGGCTACACGTTGTCCCTGGGTAGAGACGTGCATGAGGGCCTCAAAACATTAAGTGTCCATTTTAAGGAAGTGGGTGTATTTCAGTATAGCCCTTAGGCAGGGCAGCCAAAAATTGGGAGGCTACACGTTGTCCCTGGGTAGAGACGTGCATGAGGGCCTCAAAACATTGTTCCCATTGCAAAGGAGCGGGTCTCCTGTCGTTGTAATGTCCATTCTGCAAAGAATGGGCGAAAAAATTTACCACTGGGGGTATACCTGAAACAAAGACCTAACTATTGTAACGGTCATCATGATGGCGCATGAGGAGAAGGAGGAGCAGTCCAGCGATTATCCAAAGTCGAGAAGTGTACCCATGGGTGAGTGGAGGTACATGGCAAACTTTAAATTCCGCTCTCATTTGCTGGTGGTGTGGTGAAGTCTGGCCCAATCCAACCCTTGTTCATCTTTATCAGAGTCAGCCTGTCAGCATTTTCAGTTGACAGGCGGGTGCGTTTATCTGTAATGATTCCACCTGCGGCACTAAAAACACGCTCTGACAAAACGCTAGCAGCAGGGCAGGCCAGGACTTCCAAGGCGTAGAGAGCCAATTCATGCCACGTGTCCAGCTTGGATACCCAATAATTGTAAGGCACAGAGGAATGTCGGAGTACAGTTGTTCGATCTGCAAGGTACTCCTTCAGCATCTGGGCAAACTTAGGATTTCTTGTGGCACTACCCCGCACCTCAGGGGCTGTGGTACGTGAGGGGCTGAGAAAACTGTCCCACATCTTAAAGACTGTTCCCCTACCTCTGGCGGATTGGACTTGTGCCTCTCTCGGCTGTACGCCTCGGTTGTCCACTGATTCCTGACCTATGCCGCTAGCGTTTTGTGAGGGGAATGCTTTGCCTACTTCCGTGAGTATGGCCTTCCGAAACTGCTGCATTTTGGTTGACCTCTCCTCCACGGGAATAAGAGACAAAAAGTTCTCCTTGTAGCGTGGGTCTAACAGTGTTACCAACCAGTAATGATTGTCGGCCAAGATGTTCTTAACGCGAGGGTCACGAGACAGGCAGCTTACCATAAAGTCAGCCATGTGCGCCAGACTCTTAACAGCCAGGACTTCAGTAGCCTGACCAACAAGATGACTGAACATGCTGTCCTCCTCCTCCTCCTCCTCCTCCTCCTCCTCCTCATCTACCCTGTCCTCTGGCCAGCCACGCTGAATCGAGGATATGACTGGTGTGCATGTCATATCCTCAATTTGGCCGGAGAGTTGCTCCATGTCTTCATCCTCCTCCTCGTCATAGTCCTCCACTGCACGTTGTGATGAGACGAGGCTGGGCTGTGTGTTATCACCCACACCCACTACTGTTTCTTGCTGCAACTCATCGCGCTCCGCCTGCAATGCATCATGTTTGTTTTTCAGCAGGGACCGTTTTAGAAGGCAGAGTAGCGGTATGGTGACGCTAATAATGGCGTCATCACCACTCACCATCTTGGTGGAGTCCTCAAAGTTTTGGAGGATGGTACATAGGTCTGACATCCATCTCCACTCCTCAGGTGTTATGTGTGGAGTTTGACCCATTTCCCGACGGCTTAGGTGATGCAGGTACTCAACAACTGCCCTCTTCTGCTCACATATCCTGACCAACATGTGCAGAGTTGAATTCCAACGCGTGGGGACATCACACACCAGTCTGTGAGCCGGAAGATGCAAACGGCGCTGAAAGCCGGCAAGGCCGGCTGAAGCAGTAGGTGACTTTCGAAAATGTGCAGACAGGCGGCGAACTTTTACCAGCAGATCAGACAGCTCTGGGTATGACTTTATAAACCGCTGAACCACGAGGTTGAGCACATGGGCCACGCATGGAACATGTGTCAGCTGGCCTCGCCTCAAAGCCGCCACCAGGTTCCGGCCATTGTCACAAACGACCTTTCCTGGCTTTAGGTTCAGAGGTGTGAGCCAGTGATCTGCCTGCTGTTTCAGAGCTGTCCACAGCTCTTCTGCATTGTGGGGTTTGTCACCTATGCAGATTAGCTTCAGCACAGCCTGTTGCCGCTTCGCCGAGGCAGTGCTGCAGTGCTTCCAGCTTGTGACTGGTGTGGAGGGCACAGTGGATGAGGATGCGCAGGAGGAGGAGGAGGCTGAAGAGCATGACATTCCGGAGCTGTAGAGTGTGGGTGAAACACTGACTGAGGTAGGGCCTGCAAACCTTGGTGTGGGAAGGACGTGTTGCGTCCCTCGCTCAGACTGGGTCCCAGCTTCCACAATATTAACCCAGTGTGCCGTCAACGAGATGTAGCGGCCTTGCCCACAAGCACTTGTCCACGTGTCTGTGGTTAGGTGGACCTTGGGTGAAACAGCGTTGTTCAGGGCACGTGTGATGTTTTGTGACACGTGGTTATGCAACGCGGGGACGGCACACCGGGAGAAATAGTGGCGGCTGGGGACCGAGTAACGTGGGACAGCTGCCGCCATCAGGTCACGGAATGCTTCTGTCTCCACCAGCCTAAAAGGCAACATTTCCAGCGCAAGCAGTCGCGAAATGTTAGCATTTAGAACTGTGGCATGTGGGGTGTTGGCAGTGTATTTGCGCCTGCGTTCAAAGGTTTGCTGAATGGATAACTGAACGCTGCGCTGGGACAAGGACGTGCTTGATGATGGTGTTCTTTCTGCGTAGGCAACTGTAGGTGCAGGAGTGGAGGAGGCTTGTTCGCAGGCAGCATGGACAGAGGATTGGCTCGCATGCACAACCAGCGAAGACGTAGCAGTGACATCAGCAAGCACTGCTCCTCGACTCTGTTGTACTTCCCACAAAGTCGGGTGCTTGGCTGACATGTGCCTGATCATGCTGGTGGTGGTCAGGCTGCTAGTTTTGGTACCCCTGCTGATGCTGGCACGGCAGGTGTTGCAAATGGCCTTTTTTGAATCATCTGGATCCAACTTAAAAAACTGCCAGACTCGTGAAGACCTAACATTTGGACAGGCACCTTGTGTCGTCGTGTTGTTCCGGGGAACGGTTGCCTGACTTCTGCCTGGGGCCACCACCCTGCTTCTTACTGCCTGTTGTGATGCTACGCCTCCCTCCCCCTGTGCACTGCTGTCCTCGCTCTGCATATCCTCCTGCCAGGTTGGGTCAGTTACTGGATCATCCACCACGTCGTCTTCCTCTTCCGCACCCTGCTCCTCCTCCTGACTTGCTGACAATTGTGTCTCATCATCGTCCACCACTTGTTGAGACACGTTGCCAACTTCGTGAGAACGTGGCTGCTCAAATATTTGGCCATCTGTACAGACGATCTCCTCATGACCCACTTCAATATGAGCTGGCGAGAGGCCAGAATGTGTGAATGGAAACGTGAACAGCTCTTCCGAGTGTCCAAGTGTGGGATCATTAATGTCCGAGGAGGACGTGTACTCAGCCTGGTGGTAGGAAGGAGGATCAGGTTCAGAAATGTGCGGTGCAGTATCACGGCTACTGACACTTGACCGTGTGGAAGACAGAGTGTTTGTGGTGGTGCCAATCTGACTGGAAGCATTATCCGCTATCCAACTAACAACCTGTTGACACTGGTCTTGGTTCAAGAGCGGTGTACTGCTGCGGTCCCCAAGAATTTGGGACAGGACGTGCGAGCGACTAGATGTGGCCCTTTGTTGTGGCGAAATTAGAGCTTGCCCACGACCTCGGCCTCTGCCTGCACCACCATCACGTCCACTTCCTTGTTCCTTGCCAATGCCCTTGCGCATTTTGCAATGCTGTGCACTGCTGACGTGTATATTCACTACTTGTGCGTTATATCAAAGTTTCTGGAAATTGCACACAAGTGCACCTGTACGCTGCCACCGACAGGCACACACGTGCGGTTTTAAAAACCAAGCACGGACGCAATAATAACCTAACACAGGTTTTAGGAGCAAAAATTAAGAACTCTGACACTATCAGCCACTGCTGACTGACGTGTATTATACACTACACTTGTGCGTTATATAATAGTTTGGTAAACGCACACCAGTGCACCTGTACGCTGCCACCAACAGGCACACACGTGCGGTTTTAAAAACCAAGCACGGACGCAATAATAACCTAACACAGGTTTTAGGAGCAAAAATTAAGAACTCTGACACTATCAGCCACTGCTGACTGACGTGTATTATACACTACACTTGTGCGTTATATAATAGTTTGGTAAACGCACACCAGTGCACCTGTACGCTGCCACCAACAGGCACACACGTGCGGTTTTAAAAACCAAGCACGGACGCAATAATAACCTAACACAGGTTTTAGGAGCAAAAATTAAGAACTCTGACACTATCAGCCACTGCTGACTGACGTGTATTATACACTACACTTGTGCGTTATATAATAGTTTGGTAAACGCACACCAGTGCACCTGTACGCTGCCACCAACAGGCACACACGTGCGGTTTTAAAAACCAAGCACGGACGCAATAATAACCTACTAACAGGTTTTTTTGGGGAGCGACAATTACAGTACAGACAAGTCAGACACTATCTGGACTGTTTTACACTGTGTACACCAGCCCCAGATATGATGAAGGCTGGTATACGGTCACCACTAGGAATGGCTATATATACCCTGCCTGCCTGCCTGCCTGTATACTGGTACAATAGTCCTGACAAGGACTCTTTTGGTCACTAGCCTGTATTCAGACCTGGCTATACCCTGCCTGTATATAGCAACAATAGTCCTGAGAAGGACTCTGCTACTGTACTCCGACCTGGCTATACCCTGCCTGCCTGTATACAACTAGAATAGTCCTGAGAAGGACTTTTGGTCACACTGTTTGCAGCCCTGCAACTGAAAAAGCTATAAAGGGCCGCAAAGCTTTCCCTGAATCAGCGACACTCTCCCTACACTCACTGTCAGAATAGCTGTGAGCAGAGCACAGCGCGCCGGCCGATATAAAGGCTCGGTGACGCTGTGCAGGCCGGCCAATCACTGCAATTCCACAACTAACAGGGCTGTGGCATTGCAGTGGTCTGCCAGCCAATCCCTGCATGAGGGCTGGCTCTCAAAAGAGCGCCAACATGCAGAAATGAAGACCACGAGTAAAGCACGAGTATCGCGAGATTACTCGGTCCCCGCCGAGCAGCCCGAGTACAGTGATACTCGTGCGAGTACCGAGTAGTGACAAGCATGCTCGCTCATCACTAATAATGAAGTGTCTTGTAGTATCTTTACCTTTTTTATCTGCATGGCCACTTCATTATTGAACCGTGACTAGGGCTTATTTTTGGGATAGGGCTTATATTTAAGCCTTGCTCTGATAATGCTGAAAATCACTGATAGGGCTTATTTTTGAGAAAGTCTTATTTTTGGAAAAACACAATACTTCTAACATAATTCAGGAAAAATGCTGGTAGATGAAAGGAGGTTGCTTAACATAAAACGTAGTTGACGCCTATAAACAGACACATAACCTGAAGCTCCTGAGCCCAACACGTACATTTTTAAGGGAATCGATCATCAGAAAGTGACCTATTGTTTAAATCAGACTTTTGTGTTACATATGTTTTAAAAACATTTTTAATAATATTATTCTTTTGTAAAAAGAAATACACACACAAAAAAAACCAAAATTAGTATTCTTCAACTTTTACACTGCCCAGGGGTTGTTTTTTTTACACTTCCCAATCCTTTCAAGAAGACTTTTCAGTGGTGTCATTATCATCAGAGGCAGGATTGCAATGGTAAGTAACACCTCTGTACACAGCTGATAATAAAGGATTATTACAAGCAATGTCACAGCTGATGCTACTCTTCATCCCTTCACGTTGACCTTTGCACAGACTCATAATATACTTCAAGAGAAAAAGGAGGATATGCAGCAACAGCGTTCAAGGTAAGTAAAGTAAAAAATTATCATAATAAAACTGTTAAAAACAGAAAAAAGAGGAATATCAATTCCTATTACATCTACATTAACAAATTCAGATGCTTTTCGAATATATTTATGTTCGAAACATGTAAATGTGAACATGTTCATGTGGATTTACTGGGAATTGCAATTTCTGTTTTGTTTTGACTTTATAATACATTTTTATTTGACTTACCTTGGACGCTGTTGCTGGTTATCCTTCCCTGCTCTCTGCACCACTCAGGGGAACAGTTTCCATTCTCTAAAGAATGGGGAGTATTTTTTTTCTTCTTCTCATTATAAACTTCAGTACAAAAGATAGGGTCAGGATCTGACCATTGTGTCTATGTAATTATTTTTAATAGATTATATGTAAAAAAACAGAAAAAACCACTCAAAAAATACATTTAACGCAAAAATCTGATTTAAATAAATTTTCGGATTATATCTTCTTTAACTTACCCTTTCTACTATGTGTAATTTTCAATACTACTTCTTATGTGGCAGAGAAGACTCAATCTAGGGCTTGGTTGTGACTGCTACCACTGTACCCATAGCACAGTAACACTTTGACTTAAGAGTGCACCAACTTACAAATTTTCAAAATATGAACATTCCGCTCCTTATCTTTCTTGCTTCATGATGCAAGCAGAAAAGTGAGGTACGAGCATCTTATACTCGCCCTCCCTCTGATCTCCCGGATCGTGACGTCCTCAACTCATGCTGATCAGTTGTCTGCGTCACACCGCACACTTAAAAAAAAATGTACTCACACTCCCCCCGTTCCTCCGCAGTGCGACATCCTCATCTTATGCAGTCAGCTGATCGGCGTGTGAGAGTGCATAAGGTAATCAGCATGTGAGAGCTGCGTTCTCACATGCTGATCAGCTGACTCCATGAGATGAGGATGCCACGCTGTAGGGGACTGAAGGGAAGCTAATAATAATTTTTTAAATGTGCGGCGTAATAGGGGCCCTGTAACAGGATGAGGGGCCATGTACCAAAATGGGGGATCATATGTACCAGAATGGGGGCTCATATGTAGCAGGACTGTGGATCATATGTACCAGGATAGGGGGCCATGTGCCAGGATGGGGGGTCATATGGGCCAGGATGAGGGGCCATGTACCAGGATGGGGAATCAACTATTCCAAGGTGAAGATCAAATATACCGGGATGGGGGGGCATGTACCAGATTAGGGGACCATATATACAGTACCAGGATGCGGGGATATACCAAGATGGGGGCCATATGTAGCGGCTTGAACAGATTAAAAGCATTTCAATTACACTTTACATGGTATGATATCGTTAATGTTTTATCGTCGGGGTCACATCGTTAGTGACGCACATGCGGCGTAATTAACAGTATCGCAGCGTGTAACACTTACTAGTGACCTTAAACGTCCTCCAAAGTGGTGAAAATCGTTCACCATGGAGAGGTCGTCCTAAAACCAAAAATTGTTAATGGTTGTTTAAAGATGTTGTCCCCTGTACCTGCGGCAGCACACATCGCTGTGTGTGACACCGCACGAGCGAGGAACCTCACGTTACATGCGTCCCGCCCGCAATGAGGAAGGAAGGAGGTGGGCGGGATGTTCGTCCCACTCATCTCCGCCCCTCCGCTTTGATTGGCCGGCCGCTTAGTGACGTCGCGGTGACGCCGATCGCACCTCCCCCTTGAGGGAGGGATTGTTCGACAGTCACAGCTACGCCAGGTAAGTGCATGTCACGCTGCCGTAGCGATAATGTTTGCTGCAGCAGCGATCACACGATATTGCATGCACGACGGGGGCGGGTGCTTTTGCGTACGACATCGCTAGCAATTGCTAGAAATATCGTAGCGTGTAAAGCCCGCTTAACAAACAGATATATGCCTTCCTATGGAATCCATTTCACATTACATCGTAACAACATCATATGGGGTTGGTTGAAACAGTGGCCTATTCTGGTGCATACTGGAGAGGTAACAACTACTACGGTAGTTCACTTGGGCTTTGTTCTATGAGAACCTCACATTTCCCAAAATGGTGGTTCCTCATCCCTCATTTGATTGAAGGTTTGGTTACTGCTTCATTTCGTCTTCTTGGGGCCGAGTTTAGAGTTCAGCTGTCTGTCCTATGGACTTTGAATGGAGCTGCATTGTATGGAAGCCATCATTGTATATTGCATAGTTTGGAGTAAAGCAGATTTCATGTACCGATTCCGTTTTCTGACTTGATTCCTTATAGACCCCCATTCAGGATTGCGGTAAGATACACAAGGTTCTGCTTCGTTGGCGCATTACTATTATCTATTTAAATAAGATCTCTACTGATGTTTACTTTAAATGTTCAACATGCTAAATATTTTTAATGTACTTAACATATTTTCAGTATACAGTTTACATTGTTAATGGATTTCTTGCGTTAACTAAAGTAATTGAAAGCTGTATCCCAGAATTTCTGGAAAAGCAATGCAAATGGTTGATTTAATTTGGCTATCTGAGCTATTCCCAAACCCCAGCACATTGGCAGCAAACAACACGAATTTAAATGATGCTGATCCTGTCTGCACTTTCTTTATTTAAATAAGACTTCCTGCAGTGAAATACTGTTTTAATCATGCTGGCACATGAACTGTACTCCAGACAGATTGTGAGAACAAATAGAAAAGCATTCAATTCTAAACTAATATTAATGAATAGGAATTAATACAAGTTTGGAGTCCCACACATGGCCTCATACCGACTCTTTTGGCTTAAGTGTCTAATTTGAAGCTGAATTAAAATAACAAAGAATGTAATTAAATTGTGTATTTTGTATCCACCGCTGCATTATACCTGCATTATAAAGTGGCATTTGCCAAAGTGTCTTGATTAGTTCATACATCTTTCCATGCCTGTTTATGCTTTAAAGATTGAAAATAGTAGGAAGCAATATAATAATAGATACCTCAATTATTGTTAGCTGCGGGATGTAAGACGCTAATGACTTTATCCCCCACACATATTGGATTAAAGCTAGCCGAACCCACAGATTTAAGAGCGACAAGATGACCATCTAATTTGGATGGTAGCCCAATGATTTGGGGGAGAGAAGGATCAGGCAATATAATTTTAAAAACCCAATCATTTTGTTCTCAGCAAAGATAATCTATCACCATAAATGTCTGACAGCAGCTTCCTCACCTCTCCCATTAAAAAGAAATGGATTTTGAAGAGATGTTTCAGCAATCTCATGTGAATGGCCACTGTAAGGCAGGCTTTACACGTTGCGACATTGGTAACGATATATCGTCAGGATCACGTCGTTAGTGACGCACATCCGGCGCCATTAGCGACATCGCAGCGTGTAAACCCTAGGAGCGACGATCACCGATCGCAAAAACGTCAAAAATCGTTGATCGGTGACACGTCGCTCTTTTTCATAATATCGTTACTGCTGCCTGTACGATGTTGTTTGTCGTTCCTGCAGCACCACACATCGCTGTGTGTGAAACCGCAGGAACGACAAACATCTCCTTACCTGCGTCCACCGCCAATGCGGAAGGGAGAAGTTGGGCGAGATGTTATGTCCCGCTCATCTCCGCCCCTCCGCTTCTATTGGCCGGCCGCTTAGTGACGTCGCGGTGACGTTGCTGTGACGCCGAACGCACCTCCCCCTTGAAGGAGGGATTGTTCGGCGGTCACAGCGACGTCGCCAACCAGGTACGTGCGTGTAAGCTGCCATAGCGATAATGTTCGCTACGGCAGCAATCGCCACATATCGCATGTGCGACGGGGGCGGGTGCTGTCACGCTCGGCATCGCCTTAGGCTAAGGAACCACAGTGCTACCAAATCAGAGGGAAATCGTGTCCTTACCACACCAGTGCACAATCCATGGCTCCCTATGGAAGACGAAAATGCACAACATTAACAATTATTCCAAGATGATGGTCAGTACACTTATGCTCGTTGATAATGGTCCTTATCAATGATCCTAAAATAATAATTAAATCTTTATATATTTTATTTATATATTATTATGATATCTCTCTATGTATGTATGTATATATATATATATATATATATATATATATATAATATATGCGTGTGTGTGTGTATATGTATATGTGTATATATACTGTAAATATATATATATATATATATCCATCTATATATGTATATATATATATATATATATATTTTTTTTTTTTTTAAGCATCACTCCAATTTGTGTAGAAAAGAGGAAGACTCCGTTTAGTAGCCCATGTGGCAACGTTTCAGTTCCACAACAGAACTTGAAAAAGGTTCTGGTTTGCAACTGTAACATTGTCATATGGGTTAATAAAAGAGTCCTCCACCTTTTTGAAAAAACAAATTACAGTGCTGCTTAATTTTTTATATATATTCTGTATATATATACAGTACAGACCAAAAGTTTAGACGCACCTTCTCACTCAAAGAGTTTTCTTTATTTTCATGACTCTGAAACTTGTAGATTCACATTGAAGGCATCAAAACTATGAATTAACACATGTGGAATGAAATACTTAACAAAAAAGTGTGAAACAACTGAAAATATGTCTTATAGTCTAGGTTCTTCAAAGTAGCCTCCTTTTGCTTTGATTACTGCTTTGCACACTCTTGGCATTCTCTTGATGAGCTTCAAGAGGTAGTCACTGGAAATGGTTTTCACTTCACAGGTGTGCCCTGTCATGTTTAACAAGTGGGATTTCTTGCCTTATAAATGGGGTTGGGACCATCAGTTGTGTTGTGCAGAAGTCTGGTGGATACACAGCTGATAGTCCTACTGAATAGACTGTTAGATGCTTTTTTCTTGCCATAATACAAATTCTAAGAAAAGAAAAATGAGTGGCCATCATTACTTTAAGAAATGAAGGTCAGTCAGTCCGAAAAATGGGGAAAACGTTGAAAGTGTCAAAAACCATCAAACGCTACAAAGAAACTGGCTCACATGAGGACCGCCCCAAGAAAGAAAGACCAAGAGTCACCTCTGCTGTGGAGGATAAGTTTATCCGAGTCACCAGCCTCAGAAATCGCAGGTTAACAGCAGCTCAGATTAGAGACCAGGTCAATGCCACACAAAGTTCTAGCAGCAGACACATCTCTAGAACAACTGTTAAGACGAGACGTTGTGCAGCAGGCCTTCATGGTAAAATAGCTGCTAGTTAACCACTGTTAAGGACAGGCAACAAGCAGAAGAGACTTGTTTGGGCTAAAGAACACAAGGAATGGACATGAGACCAGTGGAAATCTGTGCTTTCTTCTGATGAGTCCAAATTTGAGATCTTTGGATCCAACCACTGTGTCTTTGTGCGACACAGAAAAGGTGAACGGATAGACTCTACATGCCTGGTTCCCACCGTGAAGCATGGAGGAGGAGGTGTGATGGTGTGGGGGTGCTTTGCTGGTGACACTGTTGGGGATTATTCAAAATTAAAGGCATACTGAACCAGCATCTTGCAGCGGCATGCTATTCCATCCGGTTTGCGTTTAGTTGGACCATCATTTATTTTTTCAACAGGACAATGACCCCAAACACACCTCCAGGCTGTTTAAAGGCTATTTGACTAAGAAGGAGAGTGATGGAGTGCTACGCCAGATGACCTTGCCTCCACAGTCACCAGACCTGAACCCAATCGAGATGGTTTGGGGTGAGCTGGACCGCAGAATGAAGGCAAAAGGACCAACAAGTGCTAAGCATCTCTGGGAACTCCTTCAAGACTGTTGGAAGACCATTTCCAGTGACTACCTCTTGAAGCTCATCAAGAGAATGCCAAGAGTGTGCAAAGCAAAATGTGGCTACTTTGAAGAACCTAGAATATAAGACAAATTTTCAGTTGTTTCACACTTTTTTGTTAAGTATTTCATTCGACATGTGTTAATTCATAGTTTTGATGCCTTCAATGTGAATTTACAATTTCATGAAAATAAAGAAAACTCTTTGAGTGAGAAGGTGTGGGCAAACTTTTGGTCTGTACTGTATTTCCGACTTCATGTTTATGTTCTGTTTTCTAGAAGCTCAGATGTTCTATACTTTTGGTCTGTACTGTATATATATATATATATATATATATATATATATATATATATATATATATATATATATATATATTTGTGAATAAACAAAAATCCTGATCCCAGATAAGTTAAGAATCTAACTTTATTTAGACATGATTTAAAAGTACATCACAAATTCACAAAACGAGCAAGAAAGCTCAAAACAGAGAGGATGAATAGTTAGTGACTTAAATATATCAAAATAGCTAGTATGATAGAAAGAATTAATGGAGTGAACCCATGATCACAAAATGTGTTCCACTTAAATGCATGTGCTCTTTATAAATGTACTCTGGACACAGATAAATTAATAAAGTATTATGTCAAAACTTTCACAAAATATAAACAAAGTGCATTCAAAAATCTAGAGATAGTACTATGCGTAGTGCAAAAAACTCCATTATTAGAATAATGTCTAAGGAAATGATACACATATAAGTATGTCTCAAAGTATAACTACTTAAAGTAAGGAACATACTTAGCTGGTAGTTAAAATTCATCACTGTTGCGCTCCAACGCGCATTTCATCTACTTCATTGTGTGGCATGTTTAGAAAGTGAAGTAGGAAAAAAGGCACATCGGGGCTCGAGGGTGATGAATTTTAACTGCGAGCTATGTATGTTTCTTTACTTCTATGAGTTATCCTTTGAGGTATGTACCGTATATTTGTATCCTTTCATTAGACATTATTCTAATTTTGGAGGTTTCCGCACTATGCAAAACCATCCTATCACTTTTTGAGCTTCCTTGCTTGTTTAATGAACTTGTGATGTATTTTTAAATCACGTTTAAATAAAACTATATTTTTAACTTATTTTGGAACTCGTTCACTCATTGTCGCCTGAGTTAGTTATTAGGCTGTTTGTTCATATTGTATAATTAGAGCGTGTCCCTGGTTACCAGAAGGTGGGTATGATTTTGGGCTTTCCTCATGTAATGGAATATGTTAGGGATTAAGGAAAATTTAGAAAGAGTTCTACATCTTCTACATTCTGGTTTTTTTTTCTACATTCTGTTTTTTTTTTATTCGCGCCATATGAATTCAGAAAAATGACAGCTGGCTGCTTCTATTTTGCTGCTTTTTAGAGGGTTTGGAAAAGGGTGAAAAATATATCAGCTTACCTTACCTGTCTCCACAACCCCTAGTCCAGTCCCCAGTGTAGGTTTACCCCACCGGGTCTCTCTGTCATTTCAGCCCTACACACTACGTCCACCTTTGCTCTTCTGGCATCTTCACTTTATATTGGTACTTCTGGTTCTAAGTAGGCCTCTGTCATCACAACAAGTGTCAGCCAAGGAGCTGTCTAGGCATAGACGTGACGTGAAATGTCTACTCACGCCTGAAGCCCCAGCATCACATGATGTCTTTAGAAACCAGCATAATGTCAATTAGATTCATCTGTATGTGTGCGCTGACACAATTTGGTGAACAGGTGGGGTCCTGAATTGAGGAACTCTGTATGGATGTTGAGTTGTCTCCTAGGACTTTTAAATTTGGGTTTTCTATTTGAAATAAACCATGTCAATTGACTTATATGAACATATAGAAAAAAAAGGTCACTGGAATGTCATAAATCCTGCCAATACTCCTTGACCCTTTCAGCTTCCATTTAAGTGGTAATTCCGCCTTGAGCCAAACACTTGAGTAATGAGACAAGCTCATTGAACGAGTTTGCTACATGACAAAACCACTAATAAGACTGTGATCTTCAGCAATTCATCGCACCGAGACGTTGGGACATTACTCAGCTGTCCGTCTCAGAACTGGATTGGCACCACGCTGGTGGCAGAGAAAGGATAAAGCGGGATGGCAGAAGTCACATGACCCCATTTCCTATCTATTAATTCAATTTTTCTAAAAAATAAATATAGGTAGAGATTTGAGAAACTGTTTATATATATTTCACAGCTTGTAATATGTAATATTATCATTTACAATGTATATTTTTTATAGTACCATTATTCCTTTCCCTTTGAAAATAATTCATAGCCGTTTTCTCATCATTAATTAATAATAATCAAAATTTTAATTCTATAAGAAACATCAAATCCACTCTTTCTGCTGAACAAATTATGTTAAATCCTGCATTAGTACTTGCTGGAGGAAGCGTAATCCAGAATTAATTTTATGATGCTTTAAATAACAGTAATTTTCCACTATGTACATATAATGAACAGTGCTGGCAATTTACACAAAGCTAATTTCTGATAAGACCGTGCCAGGGGAAAAGAAAATCTTTACAGTATATGAGTAACTTATGCAAAGTCAATTCTTCCTAAAGCAATCACATCTGTGGATTTCATTCATTATGCAGTCATCAATCAGCCCATTTTCCCGTTCTGATCTTCTGAAATAATTCATCTTGCTCTTACATTATTTATTATGTGGTTTGGTCATAAGGCAGAATAATTATTTGCAGCAATGCAAAAAAGAAAAATACCGAAACACAAAATACTGAATGTATTATATGCTTTTTATGTCACACATATTATTTTGGATTTATGGAAATATTATTACTCTTCATAACATGTAAGAGTTTATTAGTATGATGACAGTTATTGAAATTAAACAGATTGTCCACCTTTAGGGAGATTTCTTTTATTAAATGCTTGTCTTGGGGCTAAAAATATTTTTTGCAAGTGGGTTTAATTAAAAGTTTGGTGGGTGGCTGCAGAATGAATTAAAGGGGTGGTCTACTATAAAGCATAGTGGTTACATCGATATAGAGCTGTGACAGAAGGCTTTTTCTAAATACCTTCTGTTGTCTATTCTACCTGTGAGTGGCGCTATCGCTGTCCGCTCATTCCCAATCACGTGACCTCTGATGTCCGGTGATGTCACGTCAACTTCCGGAATTGGAAGTTGACCCGGCATCACCTAGGTGGGCCCCAGTCTTCGTGAGCGACTATGCTGTGGACGAAGTTTGACCGCTTATCACAGCCCAGCAGCGCTCTGCGGTGAAGGAGAGAACGTGCGAGATTATGGGCTGTGATGTGCGATAAACTCCGTCCACAGCATAATCACTCACAGAGACTGGGTCCCGCCTCGGTGATGCCGGGTCAACTTCAAATTCCGGAAGTTGACGTGACATCACAGGTCACCGCAGCCCGGGTCACGTGATGGGGGATGAGCAGACAGCGATAGCGCCATTCACAGGCAGAATGGACCACAGAAGGTATTTAGAAAAATCCTTCTGTCACAGCTTTACATCAATGTGGCCACTTTGCTTTGTAGTGGATCATCTCTAACTGAGATTCGATCATTGAGCTTATTCTGATGGGAGAAGTTTGTAACTTTTTTATGTGTTTTTTTTTCTGAGCTTCCCTGTACTGATAAGGACCACTGACCACACAATTGAATCTGCAGGGAATCAAAGAGCCTTTAAAAGCCAAATGGTGCAAACGTTTTAAAGAAACCCAATAGAAAAAATGATTTTTACCCCTGAATATGTGCATTTAAGTAAAAATAACAACTCTTTTAAGGTGAAGACATGTAAACCAAATATGTCAAATGTATCCGCGTATTACCATGTGCTGGCCTCTTTGTAATAGTTTATAGCATTACGATGCTTCACGAGCAAATGCACCATAGACACAGACAGCCCAAGTGGCTGCGGTTGGGCCCTTGGAGAGATGGACCACGTATTTCTTTTTTTGGCAAAAACCTTTAAAGAGAATCTGTCACCAGGTTTTTGACACCCAATCTGAGAGCAGCATAACAGGGCAGAGATCCTGATTCCAGCAATGTGTCAGGGTGAATAAGTGTAATCACTGTTTAATTAGCAGTAGATTATCCCTAGAGGACTACTGCTGTGTTGCAGGTAGTCCCGCATATTCATCAGGTCTGTATAACTGCTAGATCTGCAGCAGAAAAAACATTGATTTTATCAAAATGACAGCAAACAGGTCAGTAAGTGACACATCGCTGGAATCAGGATCTCTGTCTCTACATTATGCTGCTCTCAGATGGGGGAGAAAAAAACTTGGGAGAGATTCCCTTTAAGACTCATCTCCACAGAAAAAGTCCATGATTGGCAAACATAATGTTGGGTTGGGATGAAAAGGATAAAATCAGGGAAAGGGAGGATAACCCAAAGTTATTGAGGGGTGTTTCTTGCTAGTTGTGGGGGAGCTTAAACTTTGCTATAGGACTGCTTCTTCTTAATTGCTCGCTGATGTTGTGCTTGGTTTTTGAAAGACACAGATTACATATAGCTTCTGGTCCTTTTTGTTCCTGCATATCTTCTTGAATGTTTTTCTTCCAGAAGCAGCATGATTTTGCACAATTTTTTATGCCTACTTTTGCTAGAATAATTTTGATCTAATGTAAGCTTGTGTGGCATGTGTGGAGGAAACAGCCATGTGACTTATTGATACATAGCTAAATATATAAAAATGACGGTCACCCAGGCAAGAAATTAAGTGATTGCTATGCCACCTGAACTCAATAACGTGGTAGTATTCACAGATGGTAAGTTTGGAAAGCAAAACATAAGCTCAGCACCATTATTTTGATGCGTTCTGCTCTATATTGTTTTCGAAAGGAACAGAAACGGCAATGATGCTCATGAACGCATATGTGAGCCGAGTCTTTTAACAGACGTCAGTATTTTTTGAGCCATCTATAGTAGAAGCTTTTTAGATCTTCTGTTATAATATGCTTCCTTAGAGGTGTTGTCTAAAAGTAGAAAAAACATGACTACTTGCTTTCTTTCGGAGCCACAAGCCATGATCAATGGTTGCACACTTTTCGAAAGAAAGCAGCCATGTTTTTCTCATCCTGGACATTCCCCGTACCGAGGTATGATATTATTCTGATAGATCTGCTCTAAGAGCAACATTTAGATGCCTTGTTGAAAATATACTCACATATAATAAAAATACATACAGTTAGGTCCAGAAATATTTGGACAGTGACACAATTTTCGCGAGTTGGGCTCTGCATGCCACCACATTGGATTTGAAATGAAATCTCTACAACAGAATTCAAGTGCAGATTGTAACGTTTAATTTGAAGGTTTGAACAAAAATATCTGATAGAAATTGTAGGAATTGTACACATTTCTTTACAAACACTCCACATTTTAGGAGGTCAAAAGTAATTGGACAAATAAACCAAACCCAAACAAAATATTTTTATTTTCAATATTTTGTTGCGAATCCTTTGGAGGCAATCACTGCCTTAAGTCTGGAACCCATGGACATCACCAAACGCTGGGTTTCCTCCTTCTTAATGCTTTGCCAGGCCTTTACAGCCGCAGCCTTCAGGTCTTGCTTGTTTGGGGTCTTTCCGTCTTAAGTCTGGATTTGAGCAAGTGAAATGCATGCTCAATTGGGTTAAGATCTGGTGATTGACTTGGCCATTGCAGAATGTTCCACTTTTTTGCACTCATGAACTCCTGGGTAGCTTTGGCTGTATGCTTGGGGTCATTGTCCATCTGTACTATGAAGCGCCGTCCGATCAACTTTGTGGCATTTGGCTGAATCTGGGCTGAAAGTATATCCCGGTACACTTCAGAATTCATCCGGCTACTCTTGTCTGCTGTTATGTCATCAATAAACACAAGTGACCCAGTGCCATTGAAAGCCATGCATGCCCATGCCATCACGTTGCCTCCACCATGTTTTACAAAGGATGTGGTGTGCCTTGGATCATGTGCCGTTCCCTTTCTTCATCAAACTTTCTTCTTCCCATCATTCTGGTACAGGTTGATCTTTGTCTCATCTTCTCCATAGAATACTTTTCCAGAACTGAGCTGGCTTCATGAGGTGTTTTTCAGCAAATTTAACTCTGGCCTGTCTATTTTTGGAATTGATGAATGGTTTGCATCTAGATGTGAACCCTTTGTATTTACTTTCATGGGAGTCTTCTCTTTACTGTTGACTTAGAGACAGATACACCTACTTCACTGAGAGTGTTCTGGACTTCAGTTGATGTTGTGAACGGGTTCTTCTTCACCAAAGAAAGTATGCGGCGATCATCCACCACTGTTGTCATCCGTGGACGCCCAGGCCTTTTTGAGTTCCCAAGCTCACCAGTCAATTCCTTTTTTCTCAGAATGTACCCGACTGTTGATTTTGCTACTCCAAGCATGTCTGCTATCTCTCTGATGGATTTTTTCTTTTTTTTCAGCCTCAGGATGTTCTGCTTCACCTCAATTGAGAGTTCCTTAGACCGCATGTTGTCTGGTCACAGCAACAGCTTCCAAATGCAAAACCACACACCTGTAATCAACCCCAGACCTTTTAACTACTTCATTGATTACATGTTAACGAGGGAGACGCCTTCAGAGTTAATTGCAGCCCTTAGAGTCCCTTGTCCAATTACTTTTGGTCCCTTGAAAAAGAGGAGGCTATGCATTACGGAGCTATGATTCCTAAACCCTTTCTCCGATTTGGATGTGAAAACTCTCATATTGCAGCTGGGAGTGTGCACTTTCAGCCCATATTATATATATATAATTGTATTTCTGAACATGTTTTTGTAAACAGCTAAAATAACAAAACTTGTGTCACTGTCCAAATATTTCTGGACCTAACTGTATGTAGAGAAGGTGTAGCACTCACGACCAGTGTAGTGGCAGTGAGCGAGATTAGTGGACCCACTGGACCACAAAGGGAAGCCTGGCTTACCCTTTATTAGGAGGGGCTTAACTAAGCACTCACCACAAGGTGGACTCCAGGTACCACTCCCAGGGCAGTGATCGAGACTGTGGCAGCTAACCCCCAGGACAGGTGACAGACTCAGTTACAGGTGGGATGACGGAGGCAGGCTGGACAGGTGGGTATGGACAGGTATAGTGGGTGCGGCAGGGACAGGTAGGTATGGGAAGGCAGACTCAGGTATAGGTAAGGGACCCAGGGATAACAAGTCCTAACAACTAGCTAGACAGACAGGACACTGACTAACACAAGGTGTTGCGCAGCCACCTCCCCTAATGGGAGGATGCCTTAAATACATAGTACCTCTCAGCCATAGGCTGAGAGGCATTTCCTGAAAATGACATGCCGGCCCTTGAAGAGAAGGGCCGGTGTGCACGCGCGAATTTTAGAAGCACTCCTGGGAACCATGTACAGCTTGTACAGGGCTTGGGAGGGAAGGAAGGCAGGACAGCACATAAAAGGTCACATGGCAGCAGGGGAGAATGGGACTCGGCCGGGGTGGTAAGTCGATGTCTTTGCAGAGACGCCGACGATACAGAAGGTTTTCATTCCTACTGTACCATAATAGCTCCACCTGCTTTATACATCTTTTATTGAGTTTAATATCAGATTTATAGATCCAAAGCTATCCCTAGTAGTGACACTACCCATATATATTGGTTATTGTAATTATTATTGTTGTAGTAGTAGAATTAACTTTAGATGTAAAATTAGACTGGTGCAAACAAACAAAACTATATTTTTACATTATTTTTATTAAACTTTTAATATTAGACTTTTTCATTATTCAGAATAAACTGTTTTTATTTCATTAGTTTCATATTTGGCTTTCAGAATTCAGTGATTCGTTATTGTATATTAAGTCTGGAAAAGCAGTTACTTGTGTTGTCAAATACACTTGCTTTTAAGAAACAAAACTCCAAATGGGAGCCATAAAAAAATAATAGTGGCTAATCACAGGGTTAACCAGCCCCAAGAGGTAAAGGCTATATGTGGTTACTCAGATTAGTGGTGGGTTTTAACAGTCCATTTGTCAGCCTGAATGCTTTCCCTCTGGACTCCATTAGTTGAGTGAAACTATCAGAGATGTATTGATAGAAGTCGTCTGGTGACGGATTCTGTCTATATCTGGTGGTCGGTTATCATGGTCCTCGTAGGAAGGAATTTTAGTTAGTGAAATTCACAATATAAGAGAACTTTTACATAATATTTCAAACTTGGGGGGTCCATGTAACAGCAGGGGGCAACATTTACATGACAAAGCCACATTGGTGTAAGGGAGCTGTCTGGTTTCACTGAAAAAGTGAGAAACAGGCAGGTAATGCTTAAAATTATATACACATATTTGGTATCGTTGTGTTCAGAAATGCTCGATCCATCACAATAAAAGATCAATTAATCTGATCGGTACACAGCGTGGCGAGAAAAGAATTCCATACGCCAAAATTACATTTCTTGGTCACCGCAACATTGCATTAAAATGCAATAGCAGGCGATAAGAATGTTACATCTACACAAAAAGGGTATAATTAAAAACATCAGCTCAAGATGCAAAAAATAAGCCATCACTGAGCTCCAGATCCCGAAAATGAGAGCACCGTGTCTCGGAAAATGGAAACAAAAGTGCAATTCTTTTTTTGGACAAACTTCATAAAATGTTGATCTCCTTTCATAAAAGTAAAAGTATACATGTTTGGTATCAACGAACTCATACTGACCCGAGGCATCACACTAATATGTTAGTCTTACCATATAATAAACAGGATGAATAAAAAAAATTAAAAAAAATATGCAATTGTGCTTTTTTTTGCAATTTCACCGCACAGAATTTTTTTCCCGTTTTCCAGTACACTATTTGGTAAGACGGTTTCATTCAAAAGTTCTACTTGTCAATTCATCCCCCTAAAAAACAAGCCCTCATATGGCAATATTGGCACAAAAAAAGTTATGGAAAAAAGAGAGGAAAAAAATAAAAAATCGGAGGGGGGGTGAAAGGGTTAATGTACATACATATGAGTGTTGCACCTTCAGACATAGTCACACATAATTGTACATATTACTAGTTGAATCAGAGCTGATAGTTGTGGGTTTGAAGGTATATGTACAACAGATATCATGCTAAACTTTGAGGATCAGTAAGGATGTGGCACCAAATAAATGAGATTATTATTATTATTAGGGATGATCAAATATCACAAATATTCTGCAATATTCGGCTTCGTGAATATTCAACGAATAGGTCGCCACTATGCGAATATTCGATGCGCAATGTAAGTCTATGTGAACCCCGAATAGTTGCTATTCGGCAACTATTCGGGTTTCCCATAGACTTACATTGCGCATCGAATATTCGCAAATAGTCAAATAGCGGCGATCTATTCGTCAAACATGGGCGTAGCTGAATATTTGAAGTATTCGATCATCCCTAATTATTGTTATTTTTGCAATTTTTAGTATTACTTTTCCTATTTTTATTATCAGCAAAGGTAGCATTTATTGACACATATGCTGAAGCAATTCATGACGAAGTCAGATAGGGAATGTTGCAGACCTGTGCATAGTGGAATGACGTAATATGAGCGGAAAATTTGATTTTTGATATTTATTTAAGTAAACACCTAATTTATATTTTTTTTGTCAATTCGTCTGTACAGTCATTTCATGAAAAAAATGTCATAATAATGACATGTTCCTGATTTTTCCAACAATATCATAAAATGTTGGTATTGAGGTAGAAGGATTTTACGTATAATTTGTATTACTTTTCATAATAGTAAAATATAAGCTGTGCTGGGGACAATGTTATCTTTAGGCTAATACAAAATCTTGTTTGCCTGCACATTTTTCACATGGTTTAATGCTACAGATTTATGTTGGGGTGATGAAGGACAAATGTATGGATTACAGAAGTATAGTGAAATGCTTGAGACAGACCAATTGTCTCATAACAGACTCAGATTGTAAAACCTTCAGGTGAAGTGATTGATGACTTTAATGGTTGACCCTTCCAAACTGTGTGGTAAATATGAGGATTTCAGTAATGAAATTCCCATTGCCATTTCAGATGTTTAAAAGAAAAAAAATAGTGAGAAAGCAAATGATTGGAGGAACTAAACTCACACATTGTCTAAGTCTTTATATATTATGTAATCTTTAATAAATCATGGTCGGTAGACTGAAGAGTCTAAACTCAGGTCAGATTTGTGAAATTGAAATAAGTATTGTTCTGATTTATAAGTCAGCAATATTTACTTTGATTCATTACTGGGCAAATCATCAATAAAATGCAAAAGGATAATTACTTTTATAGTCTTTAAAGGTAATATAAATGTAATTAAATTAAGCTTAAAGTAGTTTTCAGATTTCTAAAAGAGAAAACTTTTCAAATAGCGTGGATAATTTTAAAACAATACGATGAGACATACTCATGTGTCTCAATCCCCAAGGACCCAACACAGACCACTATAATAGTCTGTGCAGGGACAGTGTCATGGTTCATTGTATGTGGAAGCCTGGTAGCTGTTAAAGGGAACCTGTCACCAGATTTGGGGCCTATAAGCTGCGGCCACCACCACTGGGCTCTTATATTCAGCATTCTAACATGCTGTATATAAGAGCCCAGGCCGCTGTGTAGAACATAAAAAACACTTTATAATACTCACCTAAGGGGCAGTGCGATGCAGATTGGTCAAATGGGTGGCGCTGTTCTCCGGGACCGGCACCTCCTCTTTCGGCCATCTTGGGCCTCCTTCTTCTGAAGCCGACGTGCATGACGCGTCCTACGTCATGCACACAGGCCGGTATTTAGGCAGATGAAAGCGCGTCTGCGCATGACCTCAGTGCCGGCGAGTGTGTATGATGTAGGATGCGTCATGCACACCGGCTTCAGAAAAAGGAGAACAAAGATGGCCAAAAGAGGAGGCACTGGTCCCGGAGAACAGCGCCACCCATTTGACCAGTGTGCACTGGAGCGACCCCCTAGGTGAGTATTATAAAGTGTTTTTATGGTCTACATAGTGGCCTGAAATCATAAAACGGGAGGTAGACTAGTTAAGCTTTACTTATTGACTAGATGTGGTAGTTAAAGCTTCAGGTGGTTTAAATAGACAACCCCCACCAAGACCAGGACTCTCAGGAATAATTAAATAAAGCCAACCAAGGATTATCCCTATAGTTCCCTGATTTTGGGAGTAACTGTAATGGGTGCAGGGGTTGCAGTAGCCCCTAGGTCCTAGAGTCCAAGGAGACCCAAAAGGTCCCTTTGGCCCCTATGAGAAGCCTAGTCTACTGCTCTGTGTCAGAGGAGAGTCTGCAGGCCCATATAGAGATTAGACTGTCGTCGGGTGTGACCGTCTTTAGTGTGATATAAATAGGCATCTTTAAATATATCATTGCTCAGATATTTTGCCAATATTTGTATACTGAAGTGTACAGCTTTAAAACCACTTATAGGCATGATGGAAAGAATTTGCAGGGAACGTACAAAGCACTACCCAATATTAATTCTATGCAAATCAAACCAGTATCATTTTAAAGACTCAAGTTGTCACTATAAAAAGCACTGATAAGTACATTATATCTCTGGGATTTGCTAAGAATTTATGATTCATCGAGACCAGATTCACTTAGACTTTATACTGATACACTATTACTCTCATATATTATACCACATATACCACTATTCCCCAATAAAAGCTAGAGCTACATACATATGAATCAGTTGTGTAACTTACATTGTGAGGGTCCAAATGAAAAATCTACAACAGGGCCACAAATTGTCAGGGGTCTTTAAAGGAGATGTCGACAACTTGGACAACCCCTTCTCATTCCCTTGTTCGCCCACATAAAAATAAATAAGCCTATACGCACCTCTGGTGCAGCCGCGATTCCAACAATGTCTGAAGCTGCATTCCCAGGACCCATGTGACATTGTTATGACCTTCTTTCTCCCCACCTTTGGACATTTGAGTAGGAAGTCAGTGCAGCACTCACATCCTGCTCAAATTTCCGAAGGTGGGGAGACAGACGCCAGACACTGATTGCATAACAATGTCACGTGAGCCTCAGAAACGCAGCTTAGGAAATTGCTGGAACCGCGGCCGCACTGGAGGTTAGTATAGGCTTATTTATTTTTACTGAGGCTAACAATGTGGAATAAGAAGGGGTTGTCTAAGTAGTAGACATCCACTTTAAAGACCCCTGACAATTTGTGGCCTTATTGGAGATTTTTCATTAAGGGCCTCACACTGCATGTTACACCACTGATTCATATTATATAGCTCTAGTCTTTTTTGGGGATTAGTGGTATATGTGGTATAATATATGAGAGTAATACTGTATCAGTATAGTATAAAGTCTAAGTGAATCTGGTCCAGATGAATCATAAATTCTTAGCAAATCCCAGAGATATAATGTACTTATCAGTGCATTTTATAGTGACAACTTGAGTCTTTAAATGATACTGGTTTGATTTGCATAGAATTAATATTGAGTAGTGATTTGTACTTTCCCTGCAAATTCTTTCCATCATGCCTATAAGTGGTTTTACAGTTGTAATCTCTAATATACAAATATTACCAAAATATTGTTAGGGCCAGATGGACGGGTAGACCCTGGAGGTGGATCCACTGGGCCGAACTCCCGGATGAGGGAAAGGAGTCCGGTAGCCGGAGCACTGTAGGTAGCAGGACAGTCCGTGCACTGAGAGCAAATGGAGAAGTCCCTGGGACCACGAGGTCACGGATGGTGGTCCGGGTGACGGAGCTCAGGTTCGGAAGCCGTGATGGTGTCAGGCAGGGTCCGGAACCGTTGGAGCGAGATGACGGGTCACCGCAGGGATCCGAGATGGTACGGACTGTCAGGATGGCAGATGGGCAGCGTTCGGGGTTCGAGGTACCGCAGGACCGGATGGCGATGCAGGGTCGGCTCTAGAAGACAGAGAGGTAAGTATCTCATAGAACACAAGGAGACCTGACTCCTAGCTTGGGAAAACACGAAGAACAGGCCCCGCTCCCTTGGACATTAACCCCCTATATACCCTGTACCTGAGTGCATCATTTCCTGTTAATTGACACTGGCCCTTTAAGAAAGGTTCAGTGACCGCGCGCGCGCCCTAATGCGCATGCGCGCAGCCCGGGTGCCAGAAGCCAGGGCAGGAAGCTGAAGGGAGGACGCAGGGGAGCCGGCCAGGAACTGGGAAGCCGTCGGGCGCCGGGAGCGGAGACCAGGGGGCCTGGGAAGTGCGGGCACCGGAGGTTGGAGAGCGGGGAGCGTGGCAGGTGAGCCGGGGAGCGGAGCTGAGGACCCGGGGATCGGAGCAGGGGACCCGGGGAGAGGATCCGAGGACCCGGGGAGCGTGACAGTACCCCCCCCCACGCCCCCCTCCCCGCAACCGGGACAGGAAGGCACGGATCAGAGGAGTGCCCACGTTCTCCCTGGGCTCCCAGGATCTATCCTCAGGACCATACCCTTCCCAGTCCACCAGGAAAAACTGTCGACCACGTACGGTCTTCATGGCCACGATATCTCTTACCGCATAGATGTCGTCCTCAGCAATAGGAGGAGGGGCCAGACTGGCGGCAGCGGAGAAGGGACCAAGGACAACCGGCTTGAGCAGAGAGACGTGAAAGGAGTTGGGTATCCTCATCGTGGCCGGGAGCTGCAGTTTGTAGGAGACCTCATTGATCTTGCCGAGGACTTTAAATGGTCCGATGTAGCGAGGTCCCAGCTTGTAGGATGGTATCTTCAGTCGGATGTATTTGGAAGCAAGCCAGACGAGATCTCCCGGAGAGAAACACGGAGGATCCAGACGTCTCTTGTCCGCATGTCTCTTCATCCGCAGGGAGGCACGTGCAAGGGAGGCCTTAACTGAGTCCCAAATGGATGTAAAGTCACGGAGTACTGCATCAGCAGCAGGGATGTCCGAGGAAGAGGATACAGGCAATGGGACAGACGGCTGAAGTCCGTAGATGACATGGAAGGGAGAACTGGAGGAGGACTCACTGACGTGGTGATTATGGGAGAATTCAGCCCAAGGAAGAAGCGTGGACCAATCGTCATGATGGGCGTTCACGTAGTGACGCAAGAAAGAGGTCAATATCTGATTGATCCGTTCCACTTGGCCATTCGACTGAGGATGGTAGGCTGAGGAGAAGTCCAGAGTCACTCCCAGATGTTTGCAGAGAGCCCTCCAGAAGCGGGAGGTGAACTGGGTTCCTCTGTCGGACACTATGTGTGATGGAAAGCCATGCAAGCGGAAGATGTGCTGTAAATAGGCGTCCGCGAGTTCCTGAGCAGAGGGCAGTCCCGCCATAGGAACGAAATGGGCCATTTTAGAGAACCGATCCACCACGACCCATATGACTGTGTGTCCGGAGGATAATGGCAAGTCCGTAATAAAGTCCATTGCTATGTGTTGCCAGGGAACTGAGGGTATGGGCAGAGGCAGAAGGCGGCCGTATGGCAGGTGTTTGGGTGTCTTGTTCCTGGCACAGGAGGAGCAGGCAGAGACAAAAGAGGCGACGTCCGTGCGCAGGGATGGCCACCAGTAATGACGTACAATAGCACTCCATGTTTTCTTCTGACCTGCATGACCGGCTGTTTTCGAGGCATGGCCCCAGTGTAACACTTTTTGCCTGTCAGCCTCAGAAACATAAGTCTTCCCAGGTGGTATCTGGGCCAGGGTGACAGGAGCCACCGGAATAATCTTACTTGGACAGATGATGGGTTGAGATGTCTCTTCCTCCTGTTCCAGGGGCACGAAAGACCTAGACAAGGCATCAGCGCGTACATTCTTGTTCGCGGGTCGGAAATGAAGCTGGAAGTCGAACCGGGCAAAGAACAAGGACCACCTGGCTTGCCGTGGGTTCAGTCGCTGAGCAGTCCGCAGGTATTCCAGGTTTTTGTGGTCCGTGTAAACAATGACAGGGTACACTGCTCCTTCCAGAAGATAGCGCCATTCCTCCAGAGCCAGTTTGACCGCTAATAGCTCTCGGTCACCGATGGTGTAATTGCGTTTAGGCGCGGAGAAGCTCTTGGAGAAGAAACCGCACGTCACCATCTTCCCGGAGGAGGACTTCTGCATGAGCACTGCTCCGGCTCCCGAGGAGGAGGCATCCACCTCCAAGGTGAACTGGCGGTTTAACTCTGGACGGTGGAGTACAGGAGAGGAGGCAAAGGCTCGCTTTAGAGCGCCAAACGCGGCGTCGGCCGCAGGTGACCAGTCCTTTGGATTAGCCCCCTTCTTGGTCAAGGCGGAGAGAGGAGCAGTCAGAGCCGAGAAGTGAGGAATGAACTGGCGGTAATAGTTAGCGAATCCCAGAAAACGTTGGATTGCCTTCAGTCCAGAAGGAGGAGGCCAGTTGAGAATGGAGGAGACCTTCTTGGGATCCATCTGCAGTCCGGTATCGGTGATGAGGTACCCCAGGAAGGGGAGAGAAGACTGTTCGAAGACACACTTCTCGTACTTGGCGTACAGACGATTCTCTCTCAGTCGTTGTAGAACCAGTTGCACGTTCTCTCGGTGGGTCTGGAGGTCCGGAGAGAAGACAAGGATGTCATCCAGATATACCACCACACAGACGTAGAGAAGGTCCCGAAACACATCGTTCACTAATTCTTGGAAGACTGCTGGTGCGTTGCACAGGCCGAAGGGCATCACGCAGTATTCATGGTGCCCATCGCGAGTGTTGAACGCGGTCTTCCATTCATCCCCTGAACGGATACGGACCAGGTTGTAGGCACCCCGAAGATCCAACTTGGTGAACACACGAGCTCCTCTGAGCCGATCAAACAATTCGGGGATGAGCGGCAGGGGGTACTTGTTTTTCACGGTGATTAGGTTCAATCCACGGTAGTCTATACATGGGCGTAGGTCGCCCTCTTTCTTCTTTACGAAGAAGAAGCCTGCTCCAGCAGGAGAGGAGGATCTCCGGATGAATCCCTTAGCCAGGCTCTCTGTGATGTACGTAGACATAGCCCTTGTTTCGGCTGGAGATAGTGGATATATCCGTCCTCGAGGTGGTGTAGTTCCCGGGAGCAGGTCAATGGCACAATCGTAAGGACGATGTGGCGGGAGTACTTCGGACTCCTTCTTATCAAAGACGTCCACGAAGGACCAATAGGCTGAGGGCAGTCCCGGTAGGGACTCGGGAACCGGAGGTCGCCGGATGGGTTGTATGGTCTTCAGACATCTCTCATGGCAAGAAGACCCCCATCGAGTGATATCGCCAGTGCCCCAGCTGACTGAAGGCTCGTGTGTCCGCAACCAGGGAAGTCCCAGCAGGATTTGATGTGACATGTGTGGGAGGACGTAGAGAGCGATGTTCTCGGTGTGCAGAGCACCGATACGCAGTTCAAGCGGCTTGGTGATCCAGGAGATGGTGTCAGAGAGGGGTATCCCATCCACAGAGGCAATCACTAGGGGCTTGTCGAGTGTAGTAACAGGCACCTGGTACTTGTCCACCGTGGCCTGCTGGATGAAATTGCCTGCTGCCCCAGAATCGAGGTACGCCTCAGCCGTAAACCGCGTCTCTCCCGTTGTCACTTGCACAGTCCATGTAACTGGGTCTGAGAGAATTCCAGCACCTAGGGTGGCCTCTCCTACCAACCCTAGGCTTTGGAGTTTCCCGGCCTCTCTGGACAGGCGCGTAGCAGGTGTGTGCCCTCTCCGCAGTAAAAGCAGAGACCCTTGGCGAGCCGCTCTGCTCGACGTTGTTCCGACTGTCGCACACGGTCGATCTGCATGGGCTCATGGACGGAGACACCAGAGGCCGTTGACTGGAGTACGGTGGGCTTCGGTGGAGGAGAGGAATGCCTTACCGGACGTCTCTCACGGGACAGTTCTTTGGACCGCTCCTGAAAGCGTATGTCCACTCGAGTCGCTAGGGTAATCAGGGCGTCCAGAGTGGACGGTACATCACGTCCAGCCAGCTCATCTTTGATTCGACCCGATAGTCCTTCCCAGAAGGCGGCGGTTAGGGCCTCGTTATTCCACCCGAGTTCTGAAGCCAAGGTGCGGAAACGGATGGCGTATTGACCCACCGTCAGTGTTCCCTGACGTAACCGGAGAAGTGAAGACGCAGACGCGGAGGCGCGTCCGGGTTCGTCAAAAGTGCTGCGAAAGGCCTGCAGGAACTCCTGGAGGTTCTTGGTCATAGGTTCCTCCTTCTCCCACAAGGGGTTCATCCACGCCAGTGCCTCGCCCTCTAGGTGAGACATGATGAAGGCGACCTTGGCTTGGTCGGAGGCAAACAGATGTGGCAGCTGCGTGAAATGGAGGGAGCATTGGTTTATAAACCCCCTGCAGGTCTTGGGATCTCCGGCGTACCGGGGTGGTGAGGCCAAACGCAGTCTGGAAGCATCCGAAGAGGCGGCCACGGGAACGGGGGTCGTGGCTTGACTAGTGGAGGCTTGGGATGTCGAAGACGTGACTGCCGCTTGTAGCGTGGTCAGGCGGGTGTCCACGGAAGTCATAAAGTTCAGCATGCGGGTCTGGACTTCACGCTGGCGTTGGAGTTCCTCATGCAAGGCCGCTAGTGCTTCGGCGGGATCCATGGCCTGTTCTTACTGTTAGGGCCAGATGGACGGGTAGACCCTGGAGGTGGATCCACTGGGCCGAACTCCCGGATGAGGGAAAGGAGTCCGGTAGCCGGAGCACTGTAGGTAGCAGGACAGTCCGTGCACTGAGAGCAAATGGAGAAGTCCCTGGGACCACGAGGTCACGGATGGTGGTCCGGGTGACGGAGCTCAGGTTCGGAAGCCGTGATGGTGTCAGGCAGGGTCCGGAACCGTTGGAGCGAGATGACGGGTCACCGCAGGGATCCGAGATGGTACGGACTGTCAGGATGGCAGATGGGCAGCGTTCGGGGTTCGAGGTACCGCAGGACCGGATGGCGATGCAGGGTCGGCTCTAGAAGACAGAGAGGTAAGTATCTCATAGAACACAAGGAGACCTGACTCCTAGCTTGGGAAAACACGAAGAACAGGCCCCGCTCCCTTGGACATTAACCCCCTATATACCCTGTACCTGAGTGCATCATTTCCTGTTAATTGACACTGGCCCTTTAAGAAAGGTTCAGTGACCGCGCGCGCGCCCTAATGCGCATGCGCGCAGCCCGGGTGCCAGAAGCCAGGGCAGGAAGCTGAAGGGAGGACGCAGGGGAGCCGGCCAGGAACTGGGAAGCCGTCGGGCGCCGGGAGCGGAGACCAGGGGGCCTGGGAAGTGCGGGCACCGGAGGTTGGAGAGCGGGGAGCGTGGCAGGTGAGCCGGGGAGCGGAGCTGAGGACCCGGGGATCGGAGCAGGGGACCCGGGGAGAGGATCCGAGGACCCGGGGAGCGTGACAAATATTTGAGCAATGATATATTTAAAGATCCCCATTCATATTAGACTAAAGCCGGTCACACCCGATGACAGTCTAATCTCTATATGAGCCTCCAGACTCTCCTCTGACACATAATGTCGAGGAATGATCCATATTATTCAATTTCCATCAACTGATTCTTTTGTTCACGGGGAGATAAGCCACTGCCAAAGCGCTAATGAAGAACATAGGAATGTTCAGCCGAGCATCCCTGTTTCATGTTGACTGGGGTAAAGTGGGGACCGGGACTCCTAGATTAGCCCTCAGACTAAAGGGGCCTTGGCTATCCCTTATCTCAGAGTTACCTCTGATGGTAAGGATGTCTGAACCACAAGCCTGACCCCTAACAAGCCCTAATCTAGTACTCCCTCACTCACTACCCTCGGGGGGGAGTCAGAAATGTGTTAACACTAAGGGGTGCTTCACACATAGCGAGATCGCTATCGAGATCGCTGCTGAGTCACGGTTTTTGTGACGCAGCAGCGACCTCATTAGCGATCTCGCTCTGTGTGACACTGAGCAGCGATCTGGCCCCTGCTGTGAGATCGCTGCTCGTTACATACAGTGCTGGTTCATTTTTTTGACGTTGCTCTCCCGCTGTGAAGCATACATCGCTGTGTGTGACAGGGAGAGAGCAACGATCTGGATGTGCAAGGAGCACGGAGACGGCTTCTGGCAGCCTGTGGTAAGCTGTAACTAAGGTAAATATTGGGTAACCAAGGGAAGCCCTTTCCTTGGTTACCCGATATTTACATTAGTTACTAGCACCGCCGCTCTCACGCTGTTAGTGCCGGCTCCCTGCTCCCTGCACATGTAGCTGGAGTACAGATCGGGTAAATAAGCACAGCGGTTTGCTTATTAACCCGATGTGTACTGTGGCTAGGAGTGCAGGGAGCCAGCGCTAAGCGGTGCGCGCTGGTAACAAAGGTAAATATCGGGTAACCAAGCCCTTGGTTACCCGATATTTACCTTAGTTACCAAGTGCAGCGTCGCTTCCACGCGTCGCTGCTGGCTGGGGGCTGGTCACTGGTCGCTGGTGAGAACTACCTGATTGACAGTTCACCAGCGACCATGTAGCGACGCACCAGCGATCCTGACCAGGTCAGATCGCTGGTGGGATCGCTGGAGCGTCGCTAAAGTGTGACAGTACCCTAACAGTAATAGACAATCAGGGGAAACCAGAATTCTATCACTCAGCATGCTCACACAGAGTTATCAGACAAGAAATGATAAGGGGGAAACAAGGAGGGGGGAATAACCAGCTGACTGGAAGAATTCCACTGCACATCGAGCAACACGCAGTAAATCACCAGTGCAACACAACAGCAAACGGACTGGACATCAATAATAATTCCCATTCTGGTACAATGTCTCCATCCTGGTTCTTTTCCTGAGACCCTTCCAGTATTAATGTCTCCCAGCCTGGCTCCTTCTTGTAGTAATGTCCTTCTTCTTGGGCCTTTTCATGATGTAATGTCCCACATTCTAGGCCTCTTCCAGGTATAATGTCCCTCATCCTGAGGATTTTTCTGGTATAATGTCCTTTATTCGGGTATAATGTCTCCATCCTGGGCTTTTTCTCAGTAGAATTTTACCTATACTGAGACCCTTCCAATACTAATGTCCCCCGTCCTGTTATAATGTCTCCATACTGGGTCTTTCTCTGGTATAATGTTCCCCCATCCTGGGGCCTTTCTAATAATAATGTCCCCCATCCTGGTATAATGTTTTACATGCTGGGCCCCTTTCTGGTATAATGTATTTCTTTCCTGGTATAATGTCCTCCATCCTGTGTCCCTTCCTGGCATAATATCTTCCTTTCCTGGTTTAATGTCCTCCATCCTGCACGCTTTCCTGGTATAATGCCCACCATCCTGGGCCCCGTCTAGTAATTTATGCCCCCATCCCTAGACCTCTTCCTCTTATAATGTCTCCCTTTCCTGGTATAATTTCCTTCATTCGCCATATCCTGGGACCCTTCCAGTAATATATGTCCCCCATCCTGTTATATCATGCCCCATCCTGGGCTTCGTCTAGTAATAATGTCCCTGTTTTGCAGCTCTACTCCAACAAATATAGAAAAAAAATAAACAAGTCTATTCATCCGGATCCCATGACATACAGCATTCTTCTTCATAGCCGGCGCAGAAACTTGCAGATGGCTTCAGCATGCAAGCAGCAGACAGTGCATAACATCACTGCCTCGCGCTGCTAGTGACTTGCACGCTGATGTCAGCTGCTGGCCTCTAATTAGCTGGCAGTGTGTATTGCACTGTAGGGATCCGGCGGGTCTCTGCATTGCAATACATACCGGTTAAATGTCATTCTTGGACGCACATCCAGCTGACATAGCTACTGTCATTGGCCCCCTCTTGCGCAGACACAGTAGCGATCGTACCTGTCTCTAGTGTGTTTGGGGGCTTTAGATGTAGCTTGATTCAATATAGAGTCTAGACAAATCTATTGATTTCCTCAGGACATTTGCCTTTTTCTCATTGCGTCATAAAATGTAGAAATCGTTTATTACTTGTCTGAAATTGTAGTGTTCTTAAACAAAACGTAGAGGTAAAATAACCTGGCTGCTAGCGAAAAGTGTAAGTGAAATAGCAGCTTTTCAGTGTTTTTCTTTGGACTGATGTTGTAGCTATTAAAGTACATATTGTATTGTAGAAGAGGACAAAGGGCATAGTCAAGGATCAAAAGAACTCTGCAGAGACACAATAAATCACAGAATCACGTTGAATCTTTGTTTCCTTCATACTGTGTGTTTTTTATGCCCTATAAGACAAAATGTTCTTTTCATTCTCTTAGATACCAGTGCTGCTCTAAAAGAAAATTAAGATGTTCACATATTCTCAGGGCAACAATTATTTCCACCGTAAAATGCAATTAATGCAAGTGATGTAGTACATTATGTTCCTGTGTGAATGCAAGCATAATCATACTTTCAATTTAACCTGATTGAGAATGAATTTCCTTTCACTAAAAAATATTTGTTTATTCTATTTTTAATAGATGTAGATATAATACATCTCCTTAAAGCTGAAGCTTTAACACAATTACAACAAAATTCCACATCAACATGACTGAAATATCAAAGCCATGTAATCTAAAGGGATATCAATGGACATTAAGGGGGGCTTTACACGTTGCAACATCGCTTCCGAAATATCGTTGGGGTCACGTCGTTAGTGACGCACATCCGGCGCCGGTAACGACATCGCAACGTGTAAATCCTAGGTGCTCCGATAAATAATCGCAAAAGCGTCGAAAATCAGTGATCTGTGTAGCGTCGTTCATTTTCATAATGTCGGGTCGACCGCAGGTACGATGTTGTTTGTCGTTCCTGCAGCTCCACACATCGCTGTGTGTAAACCCGCAGGAGCGACAAACATCTCCTTACCTGCGTCCACCGGTAATGCGGAAGGAAGGAGGTGGGCGGGATGTTACGTCCCGCTCATCTCTGCCCCTCCACTTCTATTGGCCAGCTGATTAGTGACGTCGCAGTGACGCTGAACGCACCTCCCCCTTGAAGGAGGTATTGTTCGGCGGTCACCGCGACATCATCGAGCAGGTATGTGCGTGTGAAGCTGCCGTAGCGATAATGTTCGCTACAGCAGCAATCAACACATATGGCATGTGCAACAGGGGCAGGTGCTATCGCGCTGGACATCGCTAGCAATTGCTAGCGATGTCGCAGCGTGTAAAGCCTGCCTAAGAGTAGCATACAACTACATATACTCCTTTTTCTCCTGTGTATCATTAATATATCACCACAAAAGGGAGAATGAGTAAATTCAGTGAAAAATTACAAAACATTTATTATTAAAAATACAATCAATCAACACTGAATTGTTGATCCATAAAAATGACCACAATAGGCAAAGGTTGGAATATGACAATATTATACCTCAATATATACTCATGGAGTGCTGAATTAGGCGAACCATAAAGAATGTTTCAGAAGGTATATAACAGTAGGACACCAAAAGAGGTAATAATAATAGTGAGTGCCTCCCTCACATGACGTGTTAGTTCTGGTTACAGGTCAGGCTAGAGTCTAGCAGAAACACAGAACATTGTATACCCAATACTGCAAAGTACATCAGAAGGTCAAGACACTACAAAATATAAGTGTACATATCAAAGGCAACAGTTCTCTGATGAAGCTACATACCTTTTACACCTGTGTATGCGAAACGTACGTTAGGTCCCCTTCCTCTTGATCTCTTTGTGACCCCTCGGCTTTGCTATTTTGCACAATGTGAGTATGCCTCAATTATGTTTGACCTTTTTTTTCTCTTCTCTGATTCCTGGTCAGTATATGTAGATACGCACAACATTTAGAACTGTTGCCTTTGATATGTACACTTATATTTTGTAGTGTCTTGACCTTCTGATGTACTTTGCAGTTTTGAGTATACAATGTTCTGTGTTTCTGCTAGATTCTAGCCTGACCAGTAACCAGATCTCACATTTCATGTGAGGCACTCACTATTATTATTACTAGGGCTGATCGAATACCACAAATATTCGGCTTTGCGAATATCTGACGAATAGGTCGCCACTATGCGAATATTTGATGCGCAATGTAAGTCTATGGGAAGGCCGAATAGTTGTTATTCGGGTTTCCCATAGACTTACATTGCAAATCGAATATTCGCGAATAGTCGAATAGCGGCGATCTATTCGGCGAATATTCTCAATGCCGAATATTTGTGGTATTCAATCATCCCTAATTATTACCTCTTTTGGTATCCTACTGTTATATACCTTCTGAAACATTCTTTATGGTTCGCATAATTCTGCACTCCATGAGTATATATTGAGGTATAATATTGTCATATTCCAACCTTTGCCGATTGTGGTCATTTTTATGGATCAACATTTCAGTGTTGATTGATTGTATTTTTAATAATAAATGTTTTGTAATTTTTCACTGAATTGACTCATTCTCCCTTTTGTGGTGCTATACTCTTTTTTCTCCTGTGTATCAGCTTTAACACAATGTACATTTTAGAAAATCAATATTTTTGTGATTAAAACATATGAGAGTAAAATATACTGAGTTTCTTCATGCTCTTCCTGTATTACCATAGGTTTCTAAAATGGAACCTGCAACATCAGAAAACACAATTTCTCTGCAGATATAGCAAATAAATAGCTGGCTTACTGAAGCAGCAACTACATGGAGAAAAGGAGGTTATATTCTCCCTGCACCTGCTCATTTCCAGTCTTTGGGGAGATGTGGTGCACTGAATGGTTGCAGTCACCATTTGCTACACAGTGATTGTGGCTGCAATCACTCAGCACTTTGATTGACAGCCTACCCTGCAGCATGTATGTACTGTGTGTGAGCAGAGAAGGCTGTCAATCAATGTGCTGGTGAATTATTACAATGTGTTCACTATATAATGAAGCACATTGGCATTTCTACATGTGACAGGGTTTTTTTTACAGTGATTTTCCAAAGATTGAAAGTTATCCCCGATCTATAGGTCGAGGGATAATAATATTTATTCACTTATGTAGCGCCATTAATCCCATAGCACTTTACATACATCAGCAACACTGTCCCCATTGAGTTTCACAATCTAAGGTCCCTATCTGTATGTCTTTGGAGTGTGGGAGGAAACTGGAGAAGCCGTAAGAATCCCATGCAAACATGGGGAGAACATGCAAACTCCTTGCAGATGTTGTCCTTGGTGGGATTCGAACCCAGGACCCCAGCTCTGGAAAACAACAGTGCTAACCACTGAGCCACCGTGCAAACCATAAATTACTAATTGATGGGGGTCTATCCACTGAGGCTCCCAGTTAGCCAAAAACATGAGGTTTGCAAATTCCAATCTGAATTGAGTAGAACTTGAACATGTATACCTTCACCATTGTCTGTGAGTCTGTAATAAGTAGCAGCCCTTTAGTTCCATAGACAATGAAGTGGAGTAAAGATGCCCTTGCATGACCTCTTCTTTAGTCTACAGAGCCCTATTCTTGGGATGACTGAGGGTCCCAGTGGTCAGAACCCAGCAAACATTGTTTTATCCTATGTATAACATTCAATTTTGGCACAACTTCTTGAATGATACTATGAAATCCCTTGTTTAACACATTTAATAATATAGTACCATCGACTTCTCATTGTACATTATATATTTTTCCATTTGACCTACCATGGTCATTTGTATGTCCAAAATCTGTCACTTCATTCACAAATATATACAATTTAGGACAATAAAATAATAGAAACTATTTCCCAATATCCCAGCTTCCCTATAATAATTCTGAACAGAGTAACTATGTAAAATAACAGCTAGAATGTATATATAAAATATAAGCATAAGTCTTACAGCATATACTATTATACACCCATAGCCTATATTAGTAATTAACCCCAGCTATTTACTAAATGTCATACACTTCATGCAATCTGAAGGCCCCATTACACGCTATGATATATCTAACGATATGTTGGCGGGGTCACGTCGTTAGTGACGCACATCCGGCATCGTTTGACATATCATAGCGTGTAACAGCTACGAGCGACTGTGAACGAACAAAAATACTCACCGTATCGTTGCTCGTTGATACGTCGCTCATTTTCAAATAATCGATCGTCCTTCTGCGCGTCGGTTGTTCATCATTCCCGAGACAGCTCACATCGCTCCGCGTGACACCCCGGGAACGATGAACTGCAGCTTACCTGCGGCCGTCGGCAATGCGGAAGGAAGCAGGTGGGCGGGGTGTTATGTCCCGCTCATCTCCGCCCCTCCGCTTCTATTAGCCGGCTGCTGTGTGACGTCGCTGTGACGCTGAACGTCCCTCCCCCTTCAGGAAGAGGACGTCACTAGTACTATGGTACGTCATATTTCTACCAGCAATAGTGCATACAAAATAAAAGTCATGGGGCACATACAGCTAGTAATAAGGTACCATATAATACCAACCTTTGTGCTCATTTAATAACACTTGTATTTCCCTATAAACCAAACTAAGGTTGAGATTGTGTCTGCAATGAGCTAGAAACGTCTGTGGCAGATTCCGTTACGTTTGATAGAAATAATAGTCCAGCATACGTCAGGTCAAAGCATTTTACACTTTAGCAGACCCTGATAGCAACCCCCTAAAAGTCAATGAAAAAACAGAAGGAAGCCAGCTTACCGTACAGAAAAGTCCAGTAGATATGTTGCTACTTCATGAGGAGGCTCTGCATCGGATTGAATGGCAGGAGCTCTTTCCAACACTCAATATGAAGAGCAAAGACAAAATCATTGATCATTGTCATGATCAATGATAAAGACATAAAGCCGAAACGCGTCATGTCGTCCATGGGGTCTGTTTGGTGCCATAAGTATCTATTGTATGCCACTACCTAATGGTGTTTGATTTAAATGGACAGCATGACGCAGATTAGAGCCTTAAGGCCCCATTACACGCAAAGACATCGCTAACGAAATATCGCTGGGGTCACGGAAATCGTGATGCACATCCGGCAACGTTAGCGACGTCGTTGTGTGTGACACTTACGAATGACCGCTAACGATCTCACCTGAAATATCGTTGATTGTTGACAAGTCGTTAATTTTCAAAATGTCATTGATTTTCTGGGACGCAGCTTGTTCATCGTTCCTGAGGCAGCACACATCGCTACGTGTGACATCCCGGGAACGACGAACATCAGCGTTCCTGCGTCCTCCGGCAACGAGGTGGGAGTGTCGATAATGCGGCTGCTCTCCGCCCCTCCGCCTCTATTGGTGAGCCGCTATGTGATGTCGCTGTGACGCCGCACGAACCTAGCCCTTAGAAAAGAGGTTGTTCGCTGGCCACAGCGACGTCGTTATTAAGGTATGTGCATGTGACACGCAGTACCGATATTGTCCGCCACGGGCAGCAATTTGCCATTGACGCACAAACGACACCGTGTATGCAGCCTTTAGGCTTTCTGCGCACGGTGTGTTTTTCACGGCGTTTTAGCACGTTTTTCGGGTGCGTTTTTTGTCCTAAAACTGCATAACTTTGCTTCCCCAGGAAAGTCTATAGCGGGCTTTACACGCTGGGACATCGCTAGCATCGGCTAGCGATGTCGAGCGCGATAGCACCCGCCCCCGTCGTACGTGCGATATTGTGTGATCAGTGCCGTAGCGAATATTATCGCTACGGCAGCATTACATGCACATACCTGCTCTGTGACGTCACTCTGGCCGGCGATCCGCCTCCTTTCTAAGAGGGCGGTTCGTGCGGCGTCATAGCGATGTCACACGGCAGGCGTCCAATAGAAGCAGAGGGGCGGAGATGAGCGGGACGTAACATCCCGCCCACTTCCTTCCTTCCGTATTGCCGGTGGACGCAGGTAAGGAGATGTTCGTCGCTCCTGCGGTGTCACACACAGTGATGTGTGCTGCCGCAGGAACGACGAACAACATCACTAATAAACAGAAAACGATTTTTTGTTGCAGGACGACCTCTCCGCGGCAAACGATTTTGACCGCTTTTGCGATCGTTTAAGGTCGCTCATAAGTGTCACATACTGCGATATCGTTAATGAAGCCGGATGTGCGTCACAAACACCGTGACCCCAACGATAATTCATTAACGATATCGCAGTGTGTAAAGCCCGCTTATGAGTTTTCATTTTTGTTGTCCACACAGTGCTTTATTTTAGCTGCGTTTTTGAGCTGACAAAAAAAAAGCAACACGTCAATTCTTTTCTGCGTTTGTCTGCGTTTTTTCACCCATGTAATGCATTGGAAAAACGCAGCAAATCTCAATGATCAAAAACGCACCGAAACGCAAATAGTAAAAAAGGCATGCGTTTTTACCTGTAGTTTTTGCCGGGGGTGCATTTTTTTGCGTTTTTGTGCATTTTTTTGTGGCCAAAAACGCACAAAAAGCAGCGTAAAAAAACGCAGCGTGCGCACATAGCATTACATGCAGTACTGGCTTCTGCTCCTTTCTCCTCATATCGAAGTTTACAGTATGGTCACATTGCAATTATTTGCACATAAAGTGTCTCTAAAAGCCTAAAAAGTGTTAACAGAATGAAAATATTCATTTCTATGTAAAAACATGTTAGCGCCACTTGATTTCAAAAGATACCAAGTATTTAAAGAAAGAAACATTCATTAGTCTATATTTTCTACTAATAAGACACTAAATAATATAAAAACCAATGGGAAGGCTGAAACGATTCAACGAAGACTGTTTTTGTGTATATTTTTAGTGTTTATTTTTAGTGTTTACTTCAGTGCTTTATTAAATTTAATACATGTCTAGAAAACAACTCTGTAAAAACAAACAAAAAATGGTGGGAAAAAAACACTCAAGAAGTTACCCCCACAAAATTCCCGCAAAAGACTTTTCAGTCTTTTTCAAACTCCACAGAAAATATGAGTTTCGTAAAGCAGCTTCTGCTTAAAAAGAGAAATATTTTGGACCAAACAAAAAAGGCGCAGTGTGAATATAACCTAAGGCTCTGTTATTAAAAGCCAACACTATGATGTATCCGTGATGGATCAAATCCACGCAGTTATTGATGCATCATATTGACTTTTAAGGGTTTCTAGCAGGTTCTGTTACGTTTCCATCATTTTCACTTCTTTATTCTTACTGTTATCAATTGCTATTGCTTGCCCTGATCCATCACTGTCAAAGGAAATGATACTAGAGGGATTTTTGCTTCTTCAGGCTGAAGCAGAAATAAGCTGAGAGACCACCAATAATATAAATATATGCTAAATACTTCAATATTAAAGCAGTTTACAGTCAGTTCAATGTTTTCTGTTCTTCCACAGCAAATAGTAGAGATTGTAAAACCACCAGAAACACCTTTTCCAGTACCACTCGATGAAGGGATACCCTATGAAGTGTATGAAAAATTCCTAGCTCTACCAGTTGCAGAAGACATAGAAACAGTTCAGGTATGTTCCATTTTTGTGGCCCATGTTCTATCTGTTTTGAAAACACAAAGTTTGCCATCTCTCTTCCCAAAGTAATTTAGATTATTTACATTACTGGAGTAATTTCAGACCACGGTTTCTTCAGTCCACCCTTCAACAATGCAGAACACTTACTTGTTTACCTGTATAGAGGTGCTCATTAGTAAGTGATGACATGCCAAAAGATTTTGCCATCACCTTATAAGTTAATCACTGAGGTCCAGTTTCCGAGACTTCTCTAAACTTTGGGCAAAGCACTTTTAGCTTTTTCACATTGTTTTCCCTCATAGAAAGTGATTGGTTCTAATACGAACTCCAGTTGGGTTGTATTCTACCAAGTATTTGGGGCCTGTTATTTTGTAAAAGCAGGGGTCACCAAAGGACCTTTTGAACCTTCTATGTTCACATTGAGGATTATTGTCCTATTGTTAAAATCTATTTCATATCCCCAAGAGACAAGAAATAAATACATTATAGCTATATCTAGGGTGTCACCTTTGGAATTTTCACCTTATCGTCTCATGTATCATTTTTACAGAATCAGGCCATTAAACCCTATGGATACTGCAAATCCCAAGGGTAAAATCAACATATCAGAAGGATAATTTTTAGATGTAATTTTTTTTTACAGCTGTGAAAAAAAGTGCAGAGACCCTTGCCTCATACAAGTTACAGCACTTCACGAGACCCATTTATTGTGTTCATAGAAGTAGTGGTTGAATGTGCCCATTAATTCATTAAAACAGGCCCCCATTTTTGGGATCAGTGGGAGAGTAGGAAGCAGAACTTCCAGCAATCATATATTTATTGTTGTTCATGGGACAACCACTTTAAATTTAATTTCTTAACGTTGAAACAATAAAATCTGTGCTTATCATTGGTTGAAAAGAAAACAAGGCATGTTTTTGTCTTAGGCAATTTTGTCAATGGGTTGTGTTAATTTGGGAAATTATATTTAAGTACAATGGATATAGGGGTCTGTTTTAATATTTTCAGGCAGAGGCATAACCTGAAGCTTCTCAAGCTCAATGCAAATCTGTAAAACGGACCCCTATTACCATGTATCATTTTTAGTACTGGTCTTCTCATGAGTGAAAGAGACCTTGCACACCCCCTTAGATTCCAGAATTTGAATAAAAGATGAGTTCCAGGACAGTGATCCTAGTTTTCAAGTATCTTACGTATTTTTGTCATTGACTTTGTCTTTTATGTTATTGTGATGTTTTTACCCCTTCCCGCCATCCACTGGTAATGTACGACCGAAGTCTGTAGCAGGTGTATGGCGTGTGCTCACAAGTTGAGCCTGCCCCATTCCCGGCAGATTATGGCTGTTTGTCCCAGTCAGGATCTGCCTCTAAAAGCTGCAAGTAAAGCTATTAACAGTCTACCGGCAAAGGAGCGCATCTTTCTATGTGCATGATCACAGGGTGCTGATTGGTAGCTGTTGCAGATGAAGGTCTTCTGAAGAAAAAAATACAATAAGGAGGAATCAAAAAGTCATATTTAGAGATGAGCGAACCCAAGGTTTGGCGTTCGATGTTTGTACAAAACACAGACTTTACAAAAAAAAACAGAATTTGGATTCGGAGTTCGGGTGCTCTATGTATGAATACCACTCGCGTGAGCATCGCTGTTCTTGGATACATGCATTGCTCAGCCCAGTGTAAGCCGCTTGCAGTGTTTGAATGGCTCTCACTGGGGGCAACAACAGAATGAGTGCACCCCCAAAAAAAAAAAAATGGAAAACCCCTCCCACCTCCAGAAGTGATCTAATTATGGCTGGCTGCATGTGGGCAAGACCCAAACTGTCCAATTAGTGACTTCCATTGGGGTTCAGGTCAAGTTCAGCTCCCAAACCAATCTTAATTTAAAGTTCGCCTGCAACAGCCAAACCCGACCTTTCATGGGTCCGCTCATCTCTAGTGATATCTATCCCAAAATGGTATCAATAAAAACTACAGCTCACCCTGCAACCTCTCAATCAGCTTTATCAACCTAAAAGTAGAAACATAACAGGTCTCAGAAAATGGTGGCATAATCAAAAAAGTTTTCTTTTAAAAATTTTGGATTTTTTTTCACCTCTAAAATTTTAAAAACACTGGACAAGAATGGCGTCACCTTAATTATACTGATTGTACCTACACAATCATGATGCCAAGTCATTTTTACTACACAGTTTGTCGTAAAAACAATTCCCAAAAAACAATGTCAGCATTTTGGTGTTCTTTTGTAATTTCACTGCCCTTGGAATTTTTTTTTTCCTTTTTTTCAGTATACTGTATGCTAAAATGTATGGTGACATTCAAATGTATATGCTTCTATGTGGTCGGAGAAATGAAGACCTTATGGCCCTTGGCAGAAGCGAAGAACAAAAATTAAGGCGTAAAAACGCAAATTGGCCACATTAGGTAGGGGTTAAACTAGGCCTAGATTAATAACTCTTCAACTTGTTATCTGGGTTGAATACTCACTGATTAGCAATGAATCCTTTACTACTTTTATTTCTTTTCTGTAATGATTTGTGAATTATAATAATATTCATAATTATTATAATAATAATAATAATAATAATGGTAAAAACATCCAACAATCATTTGCTACAATTCACATTTCATGCAAGTTAAGTATTAATTTATGTGTGTGCATTTCAATCACTGAGAGCTAATATAATCATGGGAATTTCATATGTTTAAACTGAATTAAATAAAAGAAATGAAAAAAGTGAATCAAATCTTCCTTATTGTACAGATTAAATCCTAATTATTCTAAGAGTTACAGCACAGCCTTTCAGCAGATAGAATTTTGCAGTGTGTCAAATGGTGCAATTACTCGAGGAACCTTTATTACCCCCAATTTAGATGTCTTTTCTTTATATTTCATGAATGGACTTTCATATGATAAAGGTTAACACTGGCAGAATATTTCAGAAATTCAAAGGAAATTACAGACATATTAGTTATACGTTTAAAAATAGAACACATTTACAGGAACTTAGGACTTATTTAACATTAATCATAATAAGGAGTATGTATATACATGCCTCGTCATTGAAATTGCTACACCAAGATGGAAACTTGTGGAATTATGGAAATCACAGAATCAATAAATACGTTCCAGGCGCCATTGCTCCATTCCAAGCTCTAGTCTCCAGCTGGAGACAATGTGGCCAGTGACAAGAAGAGACATTCACGAGGGAACATCAATCCGGTGCTACTCTTGGGTAGAGATCAACGACCTTTAAAAGTTCGGTTCGGCAGGAACAGTCGAACCTTACAAAAGTTTGGTTTGTAACCCTGACTTGATCCAAACCTCAATGGAAGTCTCTAATTGCGTGGCTCCACCCACATGCTGCCAGTCATAAGCAGAACACTGACGGGGGAGGGCGGCCGGGATTTTTTCAAAATTTTTTTTGTGTGTGAACACTATATCTGATCAAGCTGGTTTTACCCCAAGTGCAAGCCGTTCAAACACTGCAGGCGGCTCACACGGGGCTGAGCATCAATCATACACAAGCACAGCTCTAGTCGCTTGAGTGGTTGGCACTCATAAGTTGCTTGAACTTCAAACCCAAACTTTGTTTTTTTAGAAGTCACGTTATGAATCCGAATTCCAAACATCAAACCTCATGTTTGCTCATCTCTACTCTTGGGATTATGATATGGGGTGTCATAATGTATGATAGATAGACCCTTCTAATCTATATTCCAAGCACACTAAAAGTGCCTTGTTACATCGATTTGGTCATGGAACTAGTCATATGGCAATTTTTCAACACAACAACGCAACGTATAATGTTGCTTGTTCTACTGTGAGCGCAGCCTGTGTGGCCTAAACGTGCTACAATTGCCTACAGCATTTCCAGACGTGTCTCTCATCTAGCACATCAGGGACGTGAAAGCAAAATTCACCCTTTTCTATGCTTTCTGAACTCCAAATATTAAAATATGTTTCGAGATCTAGAGGAAATCAATACAGTACAGCCTTTATAGTGTGCTAGATATGACTTTGTCTTTATTAACACATGTAGCTACTTTAAATAGGGTCACAGACAAAGAAAAAGTTCATCAAAACAATGAGCCAATCGGAACTGTAGGGGCCTGAATAGAAATGTGAAACTTTTCCACCCATCAGTGATACTTGATCACTATTACATCAGAAGTTATAGGTCAGTATGGATGCCAGACGTCATTGGTCTGTAACTGCAAATTGAGCTGCCAGCAGCAGATCTTGATAATTTTTGTGCCCAAGTGCATTTAGCATTGCAGAATATCCCTCAGACAACCATTAATAACAATAATTGCTAGCATGGCAAGGCATGTAAGTGCATGTATATCTACAAGTGGTGGTCACATTCGATATTAAATACAGTATATGGAGATATTTTGAAATGTCACAATTTTTCATCATTTGCTTATAATTAACATCTCTAGACAGCCTTTGATTTCCAGAAATCTATGATTTTTCGCTCCTGGTGTTGCAATTTTAATTTTGAAGAGAGTAATTGCAAGCAAGCAGTTAGGTGAAAAAAAAATTCTATAAGTTTAATAAAAGAGTCCAGTGTTCTTTGCTATAGCTTCAGGAATTTACTTTATAGCTCTGTTCATCCTGAAACTCATAATTCATGAATAGGATTTTAAATAGAGTGAATACCAACACAGTAGGAAAAGCATAGTAGTCTACAATTCTATATAACAGTAAGTCATGTTTACTAAAACTATCCAATTTTTAGATAATATAAGCTAACTACGGTATATAGACTGTATAGTCTTAAAATGCTTCCAACCTTTCACAGCTGTCTAAACTTGATGAATTTGGGGCATTTTTAGACTGCTAGTAGAGTACAAAATTGGCCATAGCACTGAAAACTGTCTACTACCTATTGGAAGCCTGGTCACCTATCCTTATGAGTCGGTCTAGTGAAATTTTGATGTTGTGATGCATTTTTAGACTGTCCAGTAGAGTTGAACAAAATGATTAGTTAAAACTGTACCAACCATCCTAGATCACTATGAACTTCTTGCTTCCTGCAAACATTCCAGAATTCTCCTCTGACTAGTAGGCCTCAATATTACGATGTGATCCACACATTAAGATGGCTTATCACAAACTTGTAAGCTGTATACCTCAAATGTATGCTGGATGATAAATTTGGTGAATTTTTAATAAAACTTAGTACAGTGGAGCTAAAAAATTACCCTGCAAACAAATCTGAATAGGGAATAAATAAATAATTAAAAAAAAGGGGCTTGAGGTCCCCCTTATTTTTTATAACCAGCCAAGGTGAAGCAGACAGCTGGGGGCTCCAGCCCTCAACTGTCTGCTTTACCTTGGCTGGTTATCAAAACCAGAGAGTTTCCCAATCCATTTTTTTATACGTAAATAATTTTAATGATAATTTTAATTAAAGTAATTTAAAAAACAGCATCTCCCCCTATTTTTTATATCTAGCCAAGATAAAACAGACAGATGAGGGCTGGTATTATCAGACTGGGAAGGCCTATGGTTATTATCACTTACCAACCTAAAACTAGCAGCCTGCAGCCACTCCAGACGTGGTGCATCCACTAGATGCACCAGATCTGGCACCTTGTCCGGCTTTTTCTTATTCCCATGGTGCAGTGGAAATCTTGGTAATATATTGGGGGTGGATGTCAGCTGTGAATTGACAGCTATAAATATACAAAAAGACTGACCCACACATCCAACAGGTGGGAATAAGTTCTAGCTGAAAACACATTATAACTACAAAACATATACAACTCCACACCGAAATTCTTACAGTGAATAAGGGTATTCTGGTATTGCATTACTGCTATAGGAATATTTGAAAAAAAAAAAGAGAGATATTTAGCATATGTCTTGGCCAATGCATGTGAGCCCGGTAACCAACAGCAAGGTAATCTCTGTATATCGGGAACCTGACCTGTAATGCCACTATCTGGGTTAAAACCTCCATGTCTGGGCAGCTAGATTCCAGCTATAAAGTGGAGTGAACACAGCACTATAAATATACAAAAAGACTGACCCGCACATCCTACAGGTGTAAACAGGTGCTAGCTGGTATCTCAGTGTGCAGCTATATATGTTTTGTAGCTATAATGTGTTTTCAGCCGGCACCCGTTTACACCTGTTGGATGTGCGGGTTAGTTTTTATATATATATATATATATATATATATATATATATATATATATATATATATAGTGCATGTCTTTCTGATTGAGCACTCCGCCCTATGACCAGGCTGTGTTCTGTGTTCACTTCCCTTGATAGCTGGAATTTAGCTGCCTAGACATGGTGGTTTTAACCCAGATAGTGGCATTTCAAGTTAGGTTTTTAGTCTAGCTGCCCAGACATGGAGGTTTTCAACCTTCAACCCAGATAGTGGCAATACAGGTTAGGTTTCCAGTATACAGAGATTACCTTGCCGTTGGTTACTGCCGTTGGTTACCGGGCTCACATGCATTAGCCAATACATATGCTAAATATCTCTCTTTCTTCAAATATTCCTATAGCAGTAATGCAATACCAGAGTTCCCTTATTCATTTTTAGCATTTCAGTGTGCAGCTGTATATGTTTTGTAGTGAATTGACAGCTGGCATCAAGCACAGGGTTTAGTAATTGAGAGGCATCTATCAGACACCCTCATTACTAACCCGTTAAGTGTAAAGTAAAAAAAAAAACAGGAAAAAATATTTTGTTTAAATAAACACTACCCAACTCTCTCTTGTTCACCAGTTTATTAATTTAAAAAAAATCCTCAAAGTCCTGACATAATCCAATGGTGTAATGTCCCACAACATCCATCAATACCTATGGAGCCTCGTTCCCAGAACGAGGCTCCATAGGTCACTCGCGGTCAGTCTTATACATGGAATTTCTTACACTTGTGAGTGATTTATGGAGCCTCGTTACTGCCATTGGAACTATGTTTAAAGGAATAAGGTATCTAGTACTATAACATGCAAACATTGAATATAAGAAATTTGGAACTGCATTACTACCATGGAAACCATGTATAAAAAATTAGACACTTAGCGCAAAAGTTGGCCAATTTATAAGAGCAAAGCAGCCAGCGACAAGGCGTATCTCTTTGCTGGGACTCTAATCTAAAACACCTCTATCCTGTCTGCTGGCCTCTCATGAATTGGCGAATTTGTGCACTAAATATCTAATTTTTTATACATGATATCAAAAGCAGTAATGCAGTTCCAAATTTTTTATATTCAATGTTTACATGTTATAGCGCTAAATATCTTATTTAAAACATAGTTTCAATGACAGTAATGTACTTCCAAAATTCCCATGTTCAATGTTTGCATGTTATAGCATTTCAGAGTGCAGCTGTATATATTTATTTAAAGTGAATCTGTTACGAGATTTGTACTACCCCATCTGAGAGCAGCATAATATAGAAAGCGTTTACGCCATATGCCCCTTAGCAGACAAGGCACACACTCTTTTCACTATGCTAAGGGGTACTTTGCACATTGCGACATCGCTACTGCGATATTTCCGGGGTCAAAATGAAAGTGACTCACATCCGATGCCGGTAACGACGTCGCAACGTGTAAAGCCTAGAAGCACCGATAAACGATCGCAAAAGCGTCGAAAATCGGTGATCTGTGTAGTGTCGGTGATTTCCGTATTTTCGCTGCAGCGACAGGTACGATGTTGTTCCTTGTTCCTGCGGCAGCACACATCGCTGTGTATGAAGCCGCAGGATTGAGGAACATCTCCTTACCTGCGTCCCGCCTGCAATGAGGAAGAAAGGAGGTGGGCGGGATGTTTACGTCCCGCTCATCTCCGCTCCTCCGCTTCTATTGGCCGCCTGCCGTGTGACGTCGCTGTGACGCCACACGACCCGCCCCCTTAGGAAGGAGGCGGGTCGCCCGCCAGAGCGATGTCGCAGGGCAGGTCTGTGCGTGTGAAGCAGCTATCACAAGATATCGCATCTGCGACGGGGGCGGGGACTATGAGCTCAGCATCGCAACAATCGGCTAGCGATGTCGCAGCGTGCAAAGTACCCCTAAGCCTCATTGTTGAGCAAGCAGGAAAAATTGGCTAAAACTCAAAAGATTTGTGCAAGCCTTGGGGTTAATTAGGCCAGGATTCTGATGCATTTAGCTTAGTAACTCTGCTATCATGTGTTTTACTAGATATTTTGTATATATTTTTATTAATATGCTGGTACTTTAATTTTAACATTTGTATATTCTAAGAAATTGCTTTGAAACAATAAAATAATCATATGATTTCTCAATTTTACTCTTTTTTTTTTAACTGTGCTAAAAATAATTGTTTTGGATTAGTCAATTGTATTTAGACTTTTTTCCTCCAAGCTGTTCTTACTTTATTGTAGCATTGGAGGTGGTGAGGGGATGGAATCCATTATTCTAATAGTTTCCTGAAATAGAAATACAAGTATAGAAATGCAATATGACATTAAATATGACTATTTCCAATAAGCCCTTCTTTTACGCGGCTGTGTTTTTTCTCGGATTCATTTAGATGCTGTATTCTTCTCGAATGAAAATAACTATTCCCTAACTCTGTTTTAAAATATTTAAATTCTACATAAAACAGATGGCAGAATCTAAACATAACTTTATTACACATTCCCATAAAATATCATATGTTATTTCTTGTTGCCTTGGCCTTTACAGAAATGGTAAAAATATAGGCCTGCATTTACTCATGGAAAAGTAAATCTTACAACAGAATGATACACTTAGTTTATATTTTTTGTTAGTGATTGCTCCATATTTCTTAAAGAAATTGCCTCATCTTACTAAATGGCAATCACGTTCTACTGTATAGCGTATATCCGGCTAATGATGGTGGCCAAATGTACCTAAAGTCAGGCCAACTACAAAAACAGCTTGTAGGCCAAAAAGCAATAAGCAATGAGCAGGCAAGCGGAGTAGCCAGCTATAGAGATTTTTATTTGACTGGTCTTGATAACAAACTTGTATATAGTTAAATAAGACATTGTGAACTGTTTATTCCAAATTCCAAGATTATATCCTTTATTAATTACCAGTATATCCATTAAAAAGCACAGAAAGACACAGATATAAAATTGGTGAGAAGAGTTATAATCATCGCATAAGTACCATGAAATAGAATCAAAATCAAATCTTTATTTTTTATATAGCGCTAACATATTCCGCAGCGCTTTACATACATCAGGAACACTATCCCCATTGGGGCTCACAATCTAATGTCCCTGTCTGTATGTTTTTGGAGTGGAATAGAAGATCAACATTGTTGATAAAATGCTAAACCAACCTATAGTTAGTCCAAAAAATACCGTATTTTCTGGCGTATAAGACGACCGGGTGTATAAGACGACCCCCAACTATTCCAGTTAAAATATAGAGTTTGGGATATACCGTATATAATCGAGTATAAGCCGACCCGAGTAATGTGCCCATTTTTTAGTAATGTCCCCTGCAGTAATGAGCCCATTGTTTAGTAATGTCCCCTGCAGTAATGTGCCCATTGTTTAGTAATGTCCCCTGCAGTAATGTGCCCATTGTTTAGTAATGTCCCCTGCAGTAATGAGCCCATTGTTTAGTAATGTCCCCTGCAGTAATCAGCCCACTATTTAGTAATGTGCCCATCCTTTTCCCCCCTTGTAGTAATGAGCCCATTATTTATTAATGCCCTCCTACCGGTCCCCTTCTTGTCCTCTATTATGCCGTTGTTTGCACACAATAAACATTATTCTCACCTCTCCTCCATTCCCACGCTGACCTCAGCTGCTTCTTGTAGACCGCAAGGCACATAGACCCCTCCATGATAGCGTCTGATGCACGGGGCTGCTGTCTGCCATCATGGCTTTACTTCAGTTGAATGCTTTGCGGTGCCGTAAAGCATTCAACTGCAGTAAAGCGCTGACAGCACCGGCCCCGTGTATGGAATGCGATCATGGAGGAGTGCTTCTTGCGGACCGCAGGCCCGCCCATAGACCCCTCCATGATCGCGTCTTGTACACGGGGCCGCCACCGCTTCTGTCAGCGCTTTACTGAAGTTGAATGCTTTACTGCACTGCAAAGCATTCAACTGCAGTAAAGCCATGACGACTGCGGTGGTGGCCCCGTTAACAGGACGCTATTGCAGAAGGGTCTATCAGACTGCAGTCTGCCAGAAGAAGCTGAAGGCACTGCGGGAGCGGAGGACAGGTGAGAATAATGTTTATAGTGTGTAAGAAGGGGACCAGTAGGAGGGCATTACTAAACAATGGAGTCATGCAGCACCATGCATCACTGTATAAGACGACCCCCGACTTTTGAGAAGATTTTCAGGGGTTAAAAAGTCGTCTTATACGCCGGAAAATACGGTACATATACTTTTCAAGGCCATGGGAAAGGGGAAAAAAATGAAAGGATATTCATTGGGAAACACTGCATAAATCACCACTGATCCAAAGATTAATAGGGAGTTGGATTTGAAACAAAAATGCACTCATTGAGTAACCTGTTTCCCCACGAAGCTCACTCGACAACTTCATGAAGAGGGGGGCTTGCTGGGTGAATAGATTACCCATAATACTTTCCAGCTATCACATGGCATAGCTAAAGCGAGTTAGTAGGGACAATCATAGCCTGTATAAAAGCTAAGGCAAGGAGTGCATCAGCTAATTTAGGGTTACTCTGGATAGTGAGAGGATGTCAGAGCTCACATCTCAGCAGTCAAGATAGGGGGAGAGAGCCCGAAAACATTGGACAAATGCTCCAGACAATAATATGTTGCAAACTGCATCACTGAGAACATGAGTGTATTAGTCTGCGAGTAATACAGATATTCAATTGATAGAGAGAGAAAGAGATCAAAGAGGTGCAAACAATAGTACCAGTGTGATTGATCAGTGATATGGCGTAGATGGCATCTGTCCTGCTGCATTTCAATTACTCATTTTTTTTCTTCATTCTTGAAACACTAGTAAAGAGGAAACCAACACATTTCTTAAATAAATAATCTAAACTTAGTATCAGAGCGAGAAACCATTGGTGTCACAAGTGACTAGTAAGTTTTTGCATTTCTTCTGTAATCCTTTTAGTAAAGGGGGAATACTTATGTAAAAAAATGAACTGAAATCCAGACATTACAGTAACTGACTGTTTTCCTCTTAAGGTTTGCATGTCACAAACGACTTTTTTCTTAGGATATCTGTATTACTAGTCACATTTGACATTCATATATGCAGCAGCCTATTGCAGTTGCTGGGTTTTTTTTGGACATGTACCTACTAGAGATAGACAAACCCGCAGATGTGTGGGTTCCGCTCATCCAGCCGGACTTAAAAAAAAAAAAGTCTAGTTCGGAACTGTATTGACCCGAATTTGACCCTATGTAAGTCTAAAGGACCCAAATGATTGTGTTATAAAATAATGCTGGTAAGGACTAGGGGGCTGCAAAGGAAGCAAGTGCATTGTTTTTATACATTTTTGGTGTGTTTTTCTGGCAGGAGATGTAGATTTGGTGCAAAAATGTCTGCAACCAAATACTCAACTTGCACACATAGCCTAACGTGACATTGAGTTCAATGAGTTCACTTGAGGTCACAGCTGGGGTTCCCACGGTACCCCAGCTGTGACCTCAAGTGACCTCACCTCAGGTGAACTCATTGAACTCAATGACAGATTACAGGATTAGGCTGTGTGCACACCTGGAGTATTAGCTAATCTGCTTCTCCTGGCAGAGAAACGCACCAGAAACACAATGCGTTTTTGTGCGTTTTTCTGCTAGGAGATGAAGGCTTGGTGCAGAAATGTCTGCAACCAAATACTCAATGTGCACACATAGCCTAACCCAGTAATACAGCATTCTTTTAAATGAATTCACCTGAGGTCACAGCTGGGGTTCCCACAGTACCTCAGCTGTGACCGCAAATGAGCTCTCCTCAGGTGAACTCATTGATCTCAATCTTGGATTACGTGCGTAATCTTGGAATGCATGTGTATTGCGGTAATCCGCCATTGAGTTCAACTCTTCTGGATTACCGGATTATTGACTTCAATGGTGCCATTTAATCATTTAATCTAACACCATTGAAGTCAATATTCCGGTAATCCAGGACTATTCAACTCAATGGTGGATTCCTGGATTTGAGTTCAATAATTTCACATCAGGTGAGTTCACCTGAGGTCACAGCTACGGTACCTTGGAAACTGACAGTTGTAACAACAGGTGAACTCACTGACATCACTGCTCTCATTGCTGTGGCTCCGTCATGGTGTCCCTGACACTGCAGTGCTCGGCTGCATTTTTTAATGAGACAGTGCACTATAACCTCACAATGTAGCAGAGTTAGGATCACTGTGTGATGTTCTAGTGTGGATTACGTTGGACCTGCAGGGGTGTTTTGGGGGTTAATAAATTGAAGAAAGAGGGTGTTTTTTTGTTTTGTTTAAATAAAGGGTTTTTATTATTTTTTTGTTTATTGCTTTTTACTTGCACAATTAGTAGTGGGATGTGTCTCATAGACCCTTCCCCATTACTAACCTCGGGCTTGAAGACAGCTGGGATTTTTTTTGACAAATCATAGTGTTCATCAACCCCTTATATTACTCCGATCCCGATTGCCACCGAACTAGGGAATTTGCTCCTGAAGTGGATGCACCTGTTCTGGTGTGGCTGCGAGATGCTATATTTAGGCTGAGGAGGGCCCAATAGCCATGGGCCTCTCCAGCCTAAAAATACCAGTCCTCAGCTGTCTGCTTTATCTTGGCTGGGTATCAAAATTGGGGGAGACCGCACACTGTTTTTTAAAAATAGTTATTTAAATCATTTAAAAAAAAAGCTGCATTTGGTCTGTGTTTTGATACACAGCCAAGAAAACGCACACAGCTGGGGGTTGCAGCCTCCAGCTGTCTGTTTGATCTGTGCTGGGTATCAATATAGGGGGGCCCCTACGCCATTTTTTCCAATTATTTATTTATTTTTACACTTCCATTCAGGTTTCCAGAGGGAAAACAATCACAGATGCCAGTAGTTTGGCTGCAGTCAATCACAGACCCTATCTGGTCTATTTATCTGCATGCTGGTGTCCACCAGGACAGATTTGATGTTTTGTCTTTCCTGACGGTCCTGAGGAAGGGGGCAGTGGCTCCGGAAACGCGTAGACCTGGATGAAATAAAGATGCATTAATCTAAACATCTGTTCCTGTGATCCTTTGGCGCAGTATCAAACACCCTTCTCTTTTGCTCTCTGTTATCTGCCAATTGGGTGGCTGCAGCCTTGGATCAGATTCTACATGCGAATACAGTTGTTGTGACTCTCACAACGACATCTGGTGAGTAGTTTCACCCTCCTCCCACCCCTTATATACTGGGGTAAGACCCTATATGCGCTTTTCTCTCCACAGATTTCTTGTCTGAATCACAGACCCTGTAACAGAGGGTGGGCGGGGGAGGCAGTGAATATTCATGAGATTTAATGAGTGGACCCAGTGTGACAGGTGCACAGAAACTCGGTAAGTATTATTGTCCAGCTTAATTCCTCATTTTTCTTTTTTTTTTTTTCTTATTAGCCAGGTGGCCAAACCCAAACAGTAACACACACTTCCCTGAGAGGTCCATGCTTGGGATCCATGCACGGACACTAGGCTTCCAGTACGGACCCCAAACTTTAGAGTTCGGGTACGCCTATCACTAGTACCTAAGCAAATAGTATTTCTCCTTATGTCCTTTTTGGAAAGACGGGATAATGGTGTTAAAAAGAATAGCATATAAAAATAACTCCTTCACCCCCTAGCGATTTTCCATTTTTGTTTTTTATCACCTTCTTCCAAAAGCCATGACTTTTTTTTATTTTTCCCTCAATATACCCATATGAGGGCTTGTTATTTTGCAGGACAAGTTGTACTTTTGAATGACACCATTCATTTTACCATATAGTGTTCTAAAACGGCAAAAAAATTTCAAGCGCGGGGAAATTGCAAAAAAAGTGCAATTGCACTATTGTTTCTTGTTTGTTTTTATTTACTACATTTACAATATGTTAAGACTGACTTGACATTATAATTCCCCAGGTCAGTACGAGTTCGAAGATACAAAATATGTATAATTTTACTTTTATCTAAGTGGTAAAAAAAATTCTGAAGTTTGTAAAAAAAAATTGCATTTTGCCTTCATTTTCTGAGACCCTTAGGAGTACTTTGCACACTACGACATCGCAAGCCGATTGCTGTGATGCCGAGCGCGATAGTCCCCGCCCCCATCGCAGCTGCGATATCTTGTGATAGCTGCCGTAGCGAACATTATCGCTACGGCAGCTTCACATGCACTTACCTGCCCTGCGACGTCGCTCTTGAAGGCGAATCGCCTCCTTCCTAAGGCGGCGGGTCATGCGGCGTCACAGCGACGTCACACGGCAGGCGGCCAATAGAAGCAGATGGGCGGAGATGAGCGGGACGTAAACATCCCGCCCACCTCCTTCCTTCCTCATTGCAGGCGGGATGCAGGTAAGGTGATGTTCCTCGCTCCTGCGGCTTCACACACAGCGATGTGTGCTGCCGCAGGAACAAGGAACAACATTGTAACATCGGCCCTTCCGAAATTATGGAAATGACCGACACTACACCGATGATACGATTTCGATGCTTTTGCGCTCGTTAATCGTATCAAAAACGATTTACACACTCCAATGTCGACAGCGATGCCAGATGTGTGTCACTTTCGATTTGACCCCACCGACATCGCACCTGCGATGTCGTAGTGTGCAAAGTACCCCTTAGTGTTCTGATTTTTCAGGATGTGAGGCTCAGTGATGGCTTATGTTTTTTCTTCTTGAGCTGGCGTTTTTAATTATACCATTTTTGTTTGCATGTGATGTTTTGATCTTCTGTTATTGCATTTTAATGTAATGTTGCGGCAATAAAAAAAAAAACGTCATTTTGGTTTTTGAAATTTGTTTCACACTACACTCTTTGCAGATCAAATTAATTTATTTTATATTTTGATATTCGGGTATTTCTGAATCCAGCGATATCAAATATGTGTATTTTTTATTTTTTTATTGTTTTATTGTCAATAGGGAAAAAGGGAGTGATTTGAACTTTTATTATTTTTTAAAATTTTTTAAAACTCTTTTTTTTTATTTTTTATTGATTTAACTAGAATCATAGGGGACTATATGCCTGCAGTGACTGATCGCTTCTATTGCTCAGAGCAATACTTCAGCATTCCTCTAATCAGCAGAAATGCTGATCTCCTGTGAGTGTCAGCACTCTGCCCGCACTCACAGGAAGTGAGTAATGATAGCGACAGTGGTAAACAGCTGATCACACGCTGTCATGGCAACCCATTGGTGCGCCGTGATAGCGTCACAGGGCTGCCAATGGCGGCGGGAACAGCGCAATACCCGCTAAAGCGCGTTAGATCACACAGTCAGATTTTGACAGCATGATCTAAGGGGTTAACAGGTGTAGATGGATCGAAGATCAACCCGTGCCTGTTAGCTGCACATGTCTGTGTGACGCCCTGGACTAGCCAGGTAGTCACAGATGGACCCCCCGCACTACACCTGTCCCTCAAAAAGGTGTCATCAGCCAACCATTAAACCCTAGTCACCTCTCTCAGTGCTTGATGGACACACCAGGGAGCAGAGCCAGGCAGTTGGCCACGCCCACTGAGTTCAGAGGGCCTGAGGCAGGAAAAACAAGTCAGTCAGTCAGTGAGTGAGTAGAGAGAGGAGTCTGACAGGTGCCGGGGGTTGGAGCCTGGGCACCTTTAGCTAGGAGGCAAACAGTGGCCTTAGCCTGCAGGAGTCGGGAAGATGGCTCGGTGGCACCGTGGTGGACCGGAACAGGGTAGTGGCCCGCCGGTACCGACCCGGGGAACCGACTCGGAAACCGGAGCACACAGGGGGGTACTCAGACCCTAAAACGAGGTCCAGAATCCACTGGACAAAGTTAATTAACTGATTGCGGTCTGGACTATAGGTCCTTTCCCACCCAAGTCCCGACTGAAGACAACAGCCCAACGATGGGGATAGAAAGCCTCCGCACAGGCAGAGAGATCCCACGGGCCAGCGTCTGCGGGCAAAAGGGCTCTCCCGGCATCCACAAAGTCGGGGAGCGGACTCCCGTCGCTGAAGCGCAGGCAGCCCAAGTACACAACATGGTGCAGGAGAAAGGCCAAGACCACCGAACCGGGTGGGGGACCAGACGCAGCTGGCTGCGGGCACCGACCATCATCAACTTGGTTTACCAGAGACTTGTGTGTGTCAATAACAGTGAGTACAACAGTGCTATCCGGCCGCGCACTGCCCTGCACCGCCCAGCTACCCCCAACGGGTCCCGGGGCCACCATCCCTGCCCACGGAGGGGTTAACAACTTGCTGCATAACATCTCCCCCGGGTGCCGCATAACTGTAGCGGTGGTGTCTACCTTCACCACATCCCGTGGGTGGCATCACGAACTCAAGCGCGGCTCCGACCGTGCACCTACCTAACCCCCACCAAAAGCGGCAGCATCCCCTTTCAGAGCGAAGTGACCCCGGGTCCAGAGACGCTCGAGCCACCCACCAACGAGCCCGGATCCGAGCGGCTCAGCTGCAGCCGAGCACGGGGCAGTACACATCTGCTCATCAGATCAGCAGACATGTGAGGGGATGAATGTGGGCTCGCCGTACAAGCCCGTAGAAATGGGAGGGGGTGACCTAGGACATATATATATATATATATATATATATATATATATATGTTCTAGATTGTAAAGAGGTTAAAAAAATCCGTTTATATAACTGTTACTGTTTTTCTGCACACCTGTTTTACTAGTGAAATTTGATATTTGTACACACCAAATTAATACTGCAGTCTGCTACCTAGCATTTCTTGTTATCTCCTTTATGGGAAGACATGATTGTGTTAAAAAAAAAAGAAAGAAAAAAAAAAGAGTTGAGATATATCACTGTTTTGCACACCTACTTTACAAGTCAGATTTGACACCCATACATGCTTTCTGGATGTCTACAAATCTATCTAGCATATCTTGTTACATCCCTTTTGGTAAAATATAATAATTGGGGTTAAAAACTTTGACAAACGTTAATTATACTATAGTAACAGATGAATGGCAAGAAAAAGCCAGAATGACAATAGTTGAGTAGCGTAAAAGACCAAAAATAGCCATGCCAAGACAGAATTTGGGCATCACAAGCATCAGCATCTCTACTGGAAACTGCGATGCAGGCAATAGTACTACCGCACACAGGTCGTAATTAACCTCCAATTCCTCTAGCAATCATATTGGTAGAGTTGACTTGGAGGGTGTTAAAGAATATACGCTCATCACTTCTCTTAGTAATAGCAGGATGATGGTACCTAATTCAGTGTTCTGTACAGTCCCCTTCCTTCACTACCAAAGCAGATGTTTTACATTGCAGACTTTTAATTCTGTCAATGAAACCTTTCTTTGCTCCTTATTACCCTGAGACACAGTATTTCAGGGAATAAGAAAGATATTTCACATTGCCAACTTCTTCCAGCTTATTTACGGGATGAGTAAGCATTTACACTCGGAAGAGATGGGGTTGGAAAAGAAAGACACAACTCAAATGGCCAGCTGAGTTGGCGGCCTCTGTCAAGTGTTATGGTCAAAGCAGTGGCAGCCAAGGATGTAGTTGGCAAATCTAGAGGTGCTAATCAAGTGGAGGGAGCAAAAGGTTCAGGACATTTCCCACACTTAGGAAACTCAGCCGAGTAAGGGATATTGATACTTTTTGTGGTAGAGACAGGACCTGGAAACCTGATATCGGGGGGGGGAGGGGTTGAGGAAGTGATGTAATCAGAAGAGAAGGGTATATGTGTTGCTTTAAAGAACAGAGTCGATTTTCAGTCATAGATCACCCATGGACAAATTTGCTTTTTCTGTGATCTGCTTGGGAACAAGTGAGGCTACAACCTATTGGTGGAAGAGGCTCACCAACATCTAAAAACTGCGGTCAAGGTAGTGGCAAGTCAAAGATGCAGACATCTCAGATGTTGGAATTCTTTTCCACACTGTTAGTCAACTAATCTTTTGCAGTGTGCATGAGATTCGCACTGATAGATTACAAAAATAAGCGGTGTTCCCTCATATTTGAAGCTTTTGCTGAGCAGACGCCTGCTTTCTGCATATCCAGGAGATCCTTCTTCACAGAGCCAGTGCTCCCCGTGCCTGTGTCAGAGGTAGGACTACAGTAAGTAACAGGTATCAGCAGTAGTGCATTCTGCATATATCACCTGATGGACCTGATTTTTATTTGCCCGCTGCATTAATGAGATGCATTTCAGCACTACCTGAACAGCCAAATTCAGTCCAGCCTGGATAGTGTACTTTGATCAGTAGATACCCCATGGACATCTGAGTCAGCAGACTGGGCCAGTGGGGATAACTTGTCCAGTTTTTCATAGATGTACTGTCTTTTGCAGCCTCCTGTGTACATTAAAAGTGGGTTTTCAGATTCTCAGGTTAATATGGCATGGCCTAACTGACTAAAGCCTGCTTTACACAGTACGATCTATCGTGCAATTTCACGACCGATCGTACCCGCCCCTGTCGTTTGTGCATCACGGGCAATTAGTTGCCCGTGGCGCACAAAGTCGTTAACCCCCGTCACACGCACTTACCTGCTGTGCGACGTCGCTGTGGATGGCGAAAATCCTCTTCCTGAAGGGGGAGGGACGTTCGGCGTCACAGCGACGTCACGCAGCGGCCGGCTCAGACTCCTCCAATCGCTCCAGGAGCTGCTGGTAATCAGCACATAAGTGAGTATTTTTTTTTTTTTTGCACTGATGCATCTGCTGATTGTATAAACGGCTTTTATACAATCAGCTGATGTGTGACGTGATTCAGGCAATTGATCCTGACACATCATCTGATCGCTTTGCCTTCCAGCAAACCGATCAGATGATATTGGATCCGGATTGGACGGTGCGGGACACTTGACCCAGGATTACTGCGGAGGGGGGTTCTTTATTTCAATAAAGATGGAGTCACTAATTGTGTTGTGTTTTATTTCTAATAAAAATATTTTTCTATGTGTTGTGTTTTTTTTTATCTTTACTAGAAATTCATGGTGGCCATGTCTAATATTGGCATGACACCATGAATTTCGGGCTTAGGGCCAGCTGATAATACACAGCTAGCCCTAACCCCATTATTACCCAGCGAGCCACCCGGCATCAGGGCAGCTGGAAGAGTTGGATACAGCGCCAGAAGATGGCGCTTCTATGAAAACGCCATTTTCTGGGGTGGCTGAGGACTGCAATTCGCAGCGGGGGTGCCCAGAAAGCATGGGCACCCTGCACTGTCGATTCCAATCCCCAGCTGCCTAGTTGTACCCGGCTGGACACAAAAATTAGGCGAAGCTCATGTCATTTTGTTTTTTTAATTATTTCATGAAATTCATGAAATAATTTAAAAAAAAAAGGGCTTCTCTATATTTTTGGTTCCCAGCCGGGTACAATTAGGCAGCTGGGGGTTGGGGGCAGCCCGTACCTGCCTGCTGTACCCGGCTAGCATACAAAAATATGGCGAAGCCCACGTCATTTTTTTTTGTTTGGGGGGGCAAAGAAATCCTGCATACAGTCCTGGAAGGAGGATGCTGAGCTTTGTAGTTCGACAGCTGCTGTCTGCTCTCCTGCATACACTATTGGATGGAGGATGCTGAGCCTTGTAGTTCTGCAGCTGCTGTCTGCTCTCCTGCATCCACTAGTGGATGGAGTATGCTGAGCCTTGTAGGTCTGCTCCCCCTGACTCTCCCTCCAGCATACAGTCCTGGAAGGAGCATGCTGAGCCTTGTAGTTCTGCAGCTGCTCTCTGCTCTCCTGCATACACTATTGGATGGTGTATGCTGAGCCTTGTAGTTCTGCAGCTGTCTGCTCTCCTGCATACAGTAGTGGAGAATGAAGAACATATTGAAGAAGGAAATGACATCAGACCTTTTTTTTTTGTTCACTGATAAAAAACGCTTATAGACGCAGTGAGCAAAAACGCAGCAAAAAAACGCACCAAATCGCGGCAAAATGCATGCGTCTTTTGCCGCGTTTTTTTGCCGCGGGTGCATTTTGTGCGGTTTTTGCCGCAAAAAAACGCACAAAAACGCAGGGTCAAAAAAACGCAGTGTGTGAACCTAGCCTTAAACAGCTTTTGTTTGTTCAGTATGCAAACAGCAATCCTACTACTGCTTTCATAAAATGGATAACTTTTGGAGGGCTTGTTTCTTCATTTTCCAATTTTCTAAATCTATGGCTGATACCATAGTGATAATTTTTAGATGCCTTGTTGAATGCCATTGCGGCCTTTCTTTCTAAACAGCAAACTTTTGCTGCTCCCCAAAAAATGGATAATCTTTTAAAGGTTCTTCATTTATCAAACAACAAACCTGCAGTTTCACTACGAACAGAGATAATTTTTGGGCTACTGCTTCCCAGGAATCCAGTTCTGTGTATGAACACCAAAATATTGAATACTGCCCCTAAACGATTTTTACATTTTAAAAAATATGAAAAGTTTATAACTAAAAGTCTGTTTACTTGTTTATTTGTTGAGGCCATTTTGACATTACTAATAGAGTTGAGCGGACTTGTAATAATCCGGGTCCGGCGGATCCGTCTCGGGTTGGCAAAGAAGTCCGGATCTGATCTATGATATATGTGAATGGGGAGGGGAGAGAGAGAGAGAGAAGGAGGGAGGGAGAGAGAGAGAGAGAGAAAAAAAATTCCCGGATCCGGATCGTGCAGCCGGATTCCCGTGTCCGGGTCGGACCCGGATCGGACGCTGAAACCGCGCTGATCCGGATTTTTACAGTTCGGGTCCGCTCAACACTAATTACTAAGTCTGTGTTTCCATTTTAGAGCAAAAAGAACTTATCATATTACATGTCTTTTCTGGACAATTGCAGGCTTTGCAATACTTCAAATTTTTGCTAAAAATTTTATAAAACTGTCAAGTTAAAATTCCCTCATTTATGCTATTTAGTATCAATAAGCATGTGCAGACACTTAACGTATGACTTTAACCCCTCCAGCACCCGGGCATTTTGCGTTTTTCCGTGGTTTTTTTCCATCTCTTTCTTCCGAGAGCCGTAACTTTTTTTTTTTCGTCAATCTTGCCTTATAAGGGCTTTTTTTTTGCGGAACGAGTTGTAGTTTTAAATGGACCCATAGGTTTTACCATATAGTGTACTGGAAAATGGCAAAAAAATTCCAAGTGCGGAAAAATTGCAAAAAAAGTGTGATCACACAATAGTTTTTGGAATATTTTATTCACAGTGTTCACTATATGGTAAAACCGATGTGTCCGTGCGATGCCTCAGTTCGGTGCGAGTTTGTAGACACCAGACATGTATAGGTTTACTTGTATCTAAGGGATTAAAAAAAATTCAGAAATGTCTCCAATAAAAGTGGCGCACGTTTTGCGCCATTTTCCAAAACCCGTAGCGTTCTCATTTTTTGGGATCTATGGCTCAGTGATAACTTGTTTTTTGCGTCTCGAGCTGACGCTTGTAATAGTACTATTTATGCGCAGCTGCTATGTTTTGATCGCCTGTTATTGCATTTTGTGCAAAACTTGTGGTGACCAAAAAACGTAATTTTGGCATTTGAAATTTTTTTGCCACTATGCCGTTTACTGATCAAATTAATTGATTTTATATTTTTATATATCGGGCATTTCTAAATGCGGCGATACCAAATATGTGTATATTTTTTATTTTTTTAACCCTTTAATTTTCAATGGGGTGAAAGGGGGGTGATTTGAGCTTTTAGGTTTTTTATTTTATTTTTTTTTTTTTTAAAAAAATCACTTTTTTTTTTTTATTTTACTAGTTCCCCTAGGGGGCTATAGCGATCAGATCTGCCATATCTCCAGATTACAGCTACAGAGCTAAGATCTGCAGATACGCTGCTTTACTTTCAATGCCAGCTGTATTCCGGCATTGAGAGTAAGTGACTCATGTAGCTACAGGTGTCATCACATGACCCTGTGCTACCATGGCAACCACCGGAAGTCACGTAATCATGTCATGTGACTTCCGATGGGGGCGGGGTAAGTCAGAATAATGGCGGCGCGCATATACATCTCACTGCCAGATTTTGGCAGCGAGACGTAAGGGGTTAATAGTTGCGGGTGGAAGCGATTCCACCCGCAACTAGCAGGCACACATGTCAGCTGTTGAAAACAGCTGATATGTGCGCGGATCGCTGCGGCCTGCCCACAGCAGGGGGCGGCGATTAACCGCACACGATCCATGATGTACCCAGTACGTCATGGGTCGTTAAGGGGTTAATGGTACATTAAATAGATAAATAAGGATTATTTTTTTTTTAATTCCAAGATAATTCAATTATACACATAGCAAAAAGGTAATGGTATTTACCAGCCAAGGTCATATAAACTAAGGTCTAAGCCACACGACATGAAAATCGGAGGAAGTGGATTGTGATGTTTTATCAGCCCTAATCGGACCGAGAAAAAAAATCGCAGCATGGAGTCTTATTTCTGTCGCACTTATTCAAGTCTGTGGGGCCAGCCAGCCCTCCGCAGAGCCGGCCCGCCCCTCCTCAGAGCCGGCCCGCCCCTCGTCAGTACTGGCCCGCCCCACAGCTGAGGTCCGATCGCATGATCGGACCTCAGTCGCAGTGACACTCGCATGACACTTGGCTCCTGCTGTGCTGCCAGTGTGAGCCGAGTGTCATGCGAGGATCGCAGTAGATCCCTGTGTGGCCGGGGCTAATGCACAGACAGGATGCAGCATTTCCCTTTAATAAAGCAGATAACACAAGTGCAAAATACTAACAAAACAACCACTCACAACCTACCAGTTCATGGAGGGGGTGATCGCCCATTATTTGAAGGTGAAGCTTGTAATGTGAAGCACAGTGCTTAGCCATCAGCCTATTACACACTCCTACTATTCGATTAGACGGGCTTCTTGGCACTCTCTCAGTGCACCAGAGAGATATAGGCCCCTAATTTACAAGGTCTCCATTGATGGGCCTGGCTGCACCCTGCAAAAAATAAAATGTGCAGAAAAATATAACACAAGAATTTACTTTTAGGTGGCCTTTCAGTCTTTGCTCCGATAGCTTCAGCTTTCCTTAAGGCATTAAACAGTATATGAGTTTTGTTGATAGTGACCCCAAAATCTTCGAGCTAAACATGTCTCAATATTTAAGTTTCACAATCTTCATGAGTGATAAAAAAAATTTCCTCAGGTTAACTAATCTCTTAAAAACCACATCTTGAGTGAATTTTAAGTTTTTACTCGTAGTACAGATGAGCAAATTTGTTCAAGGTGATTTGATTTTGCCTTGAATTTTCGCATAAAAATTGGACACTCCTGAATATGACTTTTTTGCAATTTGCCATCTTGCCAAATAGTAGAGAACTGGGAAACTATTAACAAATTAATACTCACCTCACCATTCGCCTGTCTCTCCAGTGCCACGACCACCGCCCAGTCCTCCATGACATACATTCTGCTTTCTGCATTCCCATTTGCCTTCCTCTTCAGGCTTCATGACTTTGCCATGGTGCTTCCAGCACTGGGTAAACTTCTGATATCTTAGCTTATATTGTGACTTTACGATGTCTGTTGCCTCACTACTAGTCAGCAACATGGGTGATACATGTTGTCACATCACGACTTTCACAGCAATGCCATGACAAATGCCATTACATGAGACGGCCAAACAAGATGCTGGAGTAAGTCAGAAAAAAGAGTCTGGAAGGCTGGTGGCAATGGTGGGACAGGGGGGCTCAGGGGTGAACACTTTTTTTTTATACTCTTCATTTATTATGCTATGGATATGGAAGACACCCTAGAGTACAATAAGGAATATTCAGTTCCCATCCAATAACTTTGTTACAAATCAATATTTGCCATTAAATTTTAGTAATCTGCTGAAATTGAATCTTGGCAACTTCGCTCATCTCTAAATTTGTCGGGTTTTTGAAATTTATTAAGAATTCGACTTCTGATATCCCTGACAATCAGCAGACTGAAGAGTCACAGCACTCATATTTTTTCCCGACACAGATCTATCAATTTTATTGAAATTGTGCTATTAAAGTGAATGAGAATGTGGTATAATATAAGGCACAGCCACAATCAATTAATTAGCCAATTTGTCCTGTGGCTGGTAAATATTGATAAAGATAAGTGAAGTTGTCCTTTCAATCAAATTACCAGTGGGGATGCAAATACCTGGACCCTCAGCAACCTAATATTAATAGGCTATCCTAAGGATAATCTCAGAAAACCATCTTTAAAGGCCGCTTTACACGCTGTGATATCGGTACCGATATCGCTAGCGTGGGTACCCGCCCCCATCTGTTGTGCGACACGGGCAAATCGCTGCCCGTGCCGCACAACATCGCCCAGACCCGTCACACGTACTTACCTGACGTCCGGCGAACCGCCTCCTTTCTAAGGGGGCGGTTCGTTCTGCGTCACAGCAATGTCACAGCTGCGTCACTGAACCGCCGCCCAATAGAAGTGGAGGGGCGGAGATGAGCGGGACGTAACATCCCGCCCACCTCCTTCCTTCCGCATTGTGGCCGGGAGGCAGGTAAGGAGAGCTTCCTCATTCCTGCGATGTCACACGGAGCGATGTGTGCTGCCGCAGGAACGAGGAACAACTTCGTTACTGCTGCAGTAACGATATTTGAGAATGGACTCCCATGTCACCGATGACGCAACGGCATCACTAATGCGGCCGGATGTGCGTCACCAATTCCGTGACCCCAACGACTTCGCATTAGCGATGTCGTAGCGTGTAAAGCCCCCTTTAGAATGTTTAGGCACAATAACACCAACTTGCAGGAAAAAATATATATCCAGCATCGGACTATCAGCTAATTTCCTGCTAATATAGGGACTATTTTTGTGCAATGTCAGATTAGTGGGCATTCTAGTCCATTAGGTAGCAAACTATTGGATTTATATTTTTGTAATTAGATTTATTTCCAATATTGTGTTTAGTTGTAGTCATACGTAGGTAAGAGTACCACAGAAGAGATGATAGCAAAGTTGGAACCATCCTTTAACAAGTTATTTATTACTAGTGATAGGTACTGTAAAAGTCCAAAAGTGCGCGGCTTCAGACATACCCGAGTGCCTGACCCGGACCCGGAATTCTCAGGGAATTCCGGCTAATGATCTAGGTCTGGCATTCGGGAAATTTAAAAAAAAATAAAGGAAAAATAAAGAAAATAAGTATTAAGCAAACACTATGTACTTACTGAGTCTCCGGCGCAGCTGTATCTGCTCCTGCAGCAGCTCATTCCATTTCCGGTGCCACTCATTATCACTAATCCATATGCAATGCTTTCCCGCCCACTGGCAGCCCTGCCGTTTGTGATTGGTTGCAGTCAGAAGCGCCCCCAGCCTGTGTGACAGTGTCTGACTGCAACCAATTACAGACCCTATAACCTACAAAGATAATACTGAAACACATGATGTAAAAGCAATAATTTTTATTATTGAAAAAAAAATTAAGATAAAGCTAGAAAGTAGGAAGGATTGGAGAAAAATACACAGTGAAACAATGACCCTCAAGTGGTCATATAGTGTAACTACATACCAGGAACCGCAGGGAAGCTCCCCAACGCGCATTTTGCCATCTTTTTCAAGGGAAACATCAACCTTTTTCTATGTATTCAGTATCTATTTACTTATTAACTCAGCACTTGGCACTTTAAGCATGTTTATTAGAAAATAATTTATTATAATTAACCTATTTCCTTATTACTCCCCACCACTAATATTTTGTTGGCATCTAATATATTGACCATTTATATCCCTAATTGTAACTCTTATCAGGTGACCACTCCAGGGTCATTGTTTCACTGTGTATTTTTCTCCAATCCTTCCTACTCCCTAGCTTTATTTTAAAAAAAAATGTCAATAATAAAATGTATTGCTTTTACATCATATGTTTCAGTATTATCTTTGTAGGTTATAATGTACATATGTACCGGAACTACTAACATGGCCTTTTGTATATTGATCCCTGTCTGTGTATCCCTATCATAGTGTAAAAATAAATTAATAAAAAAAAAATTGGCCTAGGATCACCCCATATTATGATTCCCAGCACAGATAAAGCATATGGCTACAGGCTACAGCCCACACCTATGCGCTTATCTTGGATGTTTAGCAACATAGGCATAACTACATGCGGCTTTTTTTTAAAAAAAATATTTAAATTAATCATTGTAAAAAACAGCGTGAGCCCCCTCCCCTCCCCAATTTTGATACCCAGCCATGATAAAGGCCAACAGCTGGGAACTGGTATTCTCAGGCTGGGGAGACCCATAGTTATTGGGCCTTCCCAGCCTAAAAATAGCAGACTGCAACCGCCCGGAATTTCCACATACATTAGATGTGACAGTCCCGGATCTTTACCTGGCTCTTCCAGATTGCCCTGGTGCGGTGGCAATCGGGGTAATAGGGGGATAATAAGAGCCCACAGCTGCCACTAAGCCTTAGATTAGTAATGGGAGGCATCTCTGAGACCCCCCCTAATACTAATCTATAAGTGAATAGAAAAGTACACAAACCTCGAGAAAATCCTTTATTTGAAATAAAATACAAAAAAACCTCACCCTCTTTACCAATTTATTAACCACAAAAACACCCAGGTCTGACGTAATCCACACAAGGTCCCACTATGATTCTAGCTCTGCTACATCTGAAGTCACAGGGAGCGGCCATAGAATATGACCGCCCTGTGTGAGCTTTAGGCAGAGAATGAATGAGCTGTGCGATCATCGGTGACATCACTCAGGTGATTTGTGGTCACTTATGACCGCAAATAGCCTGAGTGACATCACCCTTCATCACTGCGCCTCATTCATTCTCTGCCTGAAGCTTACAGTGGGTGGTCATGTTCTATGGTGAATAACATCGGACCTGGGTGTTTTGAGGGTTAATAAAGGGGTGAAAGAGATAGGTTTAATTTGTATTTTATTTCAAATAAAGGATTATTTGGGTGTTTGTGTTTATTTCTTTGCACTTACATATTAGTAAGCTTAATTAATAGCAGCTGTGATTAACTCTTTATTACCCGGATTGCCATCGCACTAGGGCAATCGGGATGATAAAGTGTTGGGAATGTCGCATCTAATGGATGCGGCAATTTCGGGCGGCTGCAAGCTGCTATTTTTAGGCTTGGGGTAGCCAATAAGCATGGATCTCCCGAGCCTGAGAATACCAGCCCCCAGCTGTCAGCTTTATCATGGTTTGGTATCAAAATTGGGAGACTGCATACTGTTTTTTAAAATTATTTATTGATTTATTTAAAAAAAAGCTGTTTGCGGTTCCTCTTATTTTGATACACAGCCGAGATAAGCGCACGGCTTGGGGCTGCAGCCTGTAGCTGTATGCTTTATCTGTGCTAGGTATCATAATATGGGGGAAACTTATGCTATTTTTTTTATTAATTTATTTTTACTCCAATCTACAGAGACCTACAGACAGGGTCTGTTATTGATTGAAGTCAAACGCTGTCACACAGGCTGGGGGCGCATCTGACTGCAACCAATCACAGATGCCAAGACTGCCGGTGGGTGGGGGAAGCAGTGAATATGGATTAGCAATAATCAGTAGCCTTGGAAGTGGAATGAGCGGCCGCGGGAGCAGTTACAGCTGCCCCAGAGAGTCGGTAAATATGAAGCTCTTGCTCCAATTCCCCTATCCCTTCTACCACCATTAGACTTATATGGGGAACGGCGTCCAGCCAGTTATATGGGATTAATTCTGGGTCAGAACCGTATTTTTAAAAAAATCCGGTTAGATTCGCTGGTCCCGTTTATCTGTGAATCCGTCCATCACTATTTATTACCTATCTTAAGAAGATGGTTAATAATGGCTCTGATAACAGCGCACAAGCACTGTGGGGATTCCATTTAAGGTGAAGGGCGCAAGACCTTTGTCCTAACAAATGGTGAGGTCCCAGCAGTCAACCCTGGATCGTTGTGTTAACTGGAATTTTCCTTTAAGTAAAGCTTAAGATTATTATCCTTGAAAACCCAGTATAAAGTATATTTTAGCTAGACGTTATAGAACATTTTAGTGACTCCTTCCTAAATAAAAAAAAAACATGTTTAGATTTCTTAGAAAATTGTTGTATTAATGTTTTTACAATTCAAAGCAGATGCAGGTTATATAGTCTAAAAAATACAAGTACTTCCATCAATTTGGTCTGGAAAATAAATTAGATCTGGATCTGTTTAGATGGTTGTAAAATGCATACTAGCCTTGGAAAATGCATTTGAGAAGTACACCTCAGGGGAACACCTAACTCAAAGCCGAATACTAGGGACTGTATAAAGTTCTCTATAGAAATAACAGTTGAAGAAAAAGCATAGTTCTCTAGGTTCTAACGTTTTTTGATACACGTAGTACAGTACAATTGCAATGATTTTATTATTTTTTATGATATTTTTAGTAAGAAATATTGATAGAGGGTTTTCAGGTTTTCACTCAATGTATTCCTAAAGCTATAACTTTTATTACATTTATTTGTTTTCATTTTTTAATCAAAATGCAAAAATAGTTTTTCACTATAGATTAAAAAGACAGGTTCATCAAGTTAAAAAATTTTGACCAATTATAAATTCTCTATCACTAGATTTTTTTTTTTATATGAAATTGTTTCTTCAGAGAGGAAGAATACTTGAGCTCTAGTGTGCACCTATTGGAAGTAGCAATCCTAGAAGTCAATATTGGCCCTTTAATGAGCCTTGCCATATGGCTGATTATAAAATGCCAAACCAGAATCTTAATTTGCACATAATTTGCAGACGCAGACAGCTGAGACCTTCCCAGCAAGGTAAAGCAGGCAGCTGCGGGCTGATATTGTCAATTGGGGTACTATTTTGTGGGGTTGATGTCAGCTGGCCTCAATTTCAGTAGTTATAAATGGAGAGACATCTATCAGAACCCTCCGTCAATAAACTAAAATATGGTTAATTTGAATAAAGACTCCCAACTACTATCCCTCGTTCACTAATTTATTATAAAAAATGTTCCCACAAAGCTCTTCCGTCATAGTCCATGACTCACAAATGTAGCTGCAGTGACTGTGAATAGCAGTAAAGTACAGCTATTCACAGGTGCCGGATAATGACTATAACTGTCATCTAATCGGCCAGCTTAATGCTGCACTCAGCGAGACCCGGCGACTCTGATGGGAATTGTCGTCACTACCCGGTTCCTGTGAATAGCTGTAGTTTACTGTAATTCCAGTGACTGTGAATAACATTTGGGGATCATGGGCTACAATTGAACATCATTGGAACATTTTTGATCCAGTAATAAATTGGTGAATGAGTAAGTGTGGGGGAGTCTTTATTCAAATAAACATTTTTTGTATGTGTCTTTTTTTCTTTTCACTTACTGGGTTAGTAATGGGGGTGTCTGATAGATACTTCTCCATTCATAACTCCTGGGCTTGATGCCAGCTGACATTACACAGCTGACATCAATCCCATAATATATTATCCTGATTGCCACTGCACCTGGGCAATTGGGAAGCGCCCTGTAAAGCTCCAGAATTGGCGATTTAATGTGATGTACCAATTGTGAGGTGGCTGCAGGCTGGTATTTTTAGGCTGGGAAGGAGCCAATATCCATGGACCTTCGCAGCTTGATGATATCAACCCCCAGCTGTCTACTTTAGCTTGGCTGGTTATCAAAAATGGTGGAAACCAATGTCATTTTTAAAAATGTATTATTTATTTTCCATCAGCGACCTGGGAATCCATGCGTCTTGCCCATGCTTTTCTGATTCCATTTGAGCGCTGTTTCCATACATTCCAGATATTTTTCTGCAACCACCCAGCCCTCCTGTTAGGGTCTTCTGTAAAAATACTCGAGTTTCCCATTGATGTTCATTATACTCATTACTCAAGTTGAGCCCATCTGAGCGTCCAACCTGCTCGACTCAAGTAACAAGTACTGGAGCAGTTCAGTGCTTGCTCATCCCAACTTATAGTACACTGGGATAATGGTATTTTATCATGCACTTTATATACCATAAAATCTTATTTGCTTTTGAAGTTTCTTGATATTGAGTAATGCTGCTCAGCTTACTTGTAAGCTGGATCAAAATTATAGAAAAAGGATTAGACCTAAAAAATAACCTTTAATATATATGCGGATAAAAATGAGCTAGTGCTCACAGGTTAGAAACAAAGGTGGCACCACAGCCACCAAAGGCTAAAATTGAGCTGTATATAGAAGGCCCAAAGATGCTATGTCTCAGAATGGTACCACGGTAGGAATCACCTAAAAATTACTGGTCACCACCTGGGGCATAGACACAACCAGAACCAACAATCAGAACCCCATCCCAGGGAATATGTTTGTCTGTGTGTATCAAAAACAATGGAAAAACTCTTGTACCTGTATGAACCGTATATATCTTAAATCCCACTCAAAATGGGAACGGTCTTACCAGGTCCGGAGATTCCACGGGCATTTAGTGCAGGTTAGAGGTTCAGACAGGGGGCTGCTTCATCAGCGCATATAAATCCCTCTGAAGGCTCAACCATTGTTTTTGATACACACAGACAAACATATTCCCTGGGATGGGGTTCTGATTGTTGGTTCTGGTTGTGTCTATGCCCCAGGTGGTGACCAGTAATTTTTAGGTGATTCCTACCGTGGTACCATTCTGAGACATAGCATCTTTGGGCCTTCTATATACAGCTCAATTTTAGCCTTTGGTGGCTGTGGTGCCACCTTTGTTTCTAACCTGTGAGCACTAGCTCATTTTTATCCGCATATATATTAAAGGTTATTTTTTAGGTCTAATCCTTTTTCTATAATTTTGATCCAGCTAATTTGGTCAATTACTGTGGATCCTTGTTGGTATACTGCTATTTACTCAGCTTACTTGTAACTAGAAAACACAAGTCCTTCTCTTTTGTAATCCTTAGTATATTTGCATTCATTAAGTGTGCATCAATTACTGCAACCTAGATTCATTACTTTACGTGTAAAATGAATATAGTCTATACATCCCTCTGAAAATACTATGTTTTGGTCTTGCAAAAAATTCATACTAAGAAGAATCATATTTGAACTTTTCCACCTTTTATGACACCTATAATATGTACATTTCAATTAAAAAATAAACTATAATTGTTCAGAATGGAAAAAAAATAAATAACTAAGATAACCTGGTTGCATAATACGTAAACAATACTTTGTTGACATGCCGTTTCAATTTCTCACAGCATTTAGTCTTTTTAGGTAGGAGTCTGTCAGCATGGCATATTTAGAATTTGCAATCTTTGGCCACTATTATATCTAGTAGTACTTTAAATCAATAACATTGTAAAGGTACCATCACACATAACGAGATCGGTAGCGAGATCGCTGCTGAGTCACGGTTTCTGTAACGCAGTAGCGATCCCGTTAGCGATCTCGTTATGTGTAACACCTACCAGCGATCAGGCCCCTGCTGTGAGATCTATAGTCCTTGCCGAATGGTCCAGGCCATTTTCTTCAAAGGCGATGTCCTGCTGGGCAGGACACATCGCTGTGTTTGACACTGTGTTACAGGGTCACAGTGACTGCTGGGATCGTTATCCAGGTCGCTACTGCGACCTGTATCGTTCCTGCATCGTTCGTAAGGTCTGACTGTGTGACATATCACCAGCGACCTCCCAGTGACTTACCAGCGATCCCTATCAGGTCACATTGTTTTCAGGATCGCTGGTAAGTCGTTGTGTGTGACTGGGCCTTTAGAGCATTCCTAGTGTACAATGCACTCTTTAGGTCAGCCTTCAAATTTCAATTGAATTTAGGTCTGAGCCCTGGCTGCACCATTGCAAAATCTTCTTCTGGCAAAGCAATTATTTTGTGGTATTCTTAGAGTTGTTGAGTTGAAACATGAAACTCCCCTTCATCTTCAGCTGTTCAGCAGGAGCCATGATGGTTTTGATTTTAAAATTGACTGATATTTGGAATTATTCATAATTCCCTTAACCTTGATTAAAACCTTAGTTCCAGCTGCTAAGAAACAGCCCCAAAACCTAATGTTGCCTCCACTATGCTTCACTGTGGGTATAGTGTTCTTTTGGTGATATTTAGTGTTGGCTTTGCATTAAGCATACCTTTTGTAACTATATCCAAAAGTTCAGCCTTGGACTCATCGTACCATAACTCATTTGCCCATATGCTGGCTTGGCACCAAACATGCCTTTTGGAATTATGGCCAAATGTTCAACCTTGGACTCATTATAACATAACATGTGTTCCCATATGCTTTTGGCAGACTTGATGTTGATTTTGGTAAACATAGTCAAGCTTGAATATTTTTCTTTGTAACAAACGACTTTCATCTTGCCACCCAGTCTTACAGGCCAGACAGCAAAGAGTACAGGGGATTGTTGTCTTACGCAGTACACACCCAGCACTTTACAGAAATTCCTGCAGCTCCTTTAATGTTGCTGTATGGTTTTTGGCAGCCTCCTTAACCAATTTTCTTACAGCTTTTAGCACAACCAGCAGCAGCTATGTTCTATTAACTTTCCAGATTGTTGAAAGCCCCCATAATAAGAACCCTATTATTATGTGCAGGCCTTTTCCATTTGTTGCAGCATTTCATCTTCTACCTGTTCACTTTTGTTTGAAGGCTTACAGCAAACTCCAACTAGTAGTTTACTAGTTTACTATTATTACCAGCTCCATGGAGATTTACCCATACTGACTCTGCACTATCACAGATCCCACGATTGTTATAAATTTGGATATAATGAAATTACATATCGCTCTTCTTTGATTTTGCTTAACGTTTATAAATGTGGTGAAAGCCTCCACATTTGTCAACCAGCCATGTTTCTGTAATGCGCATGTAAGGGGGTTACCTACGGTAAGTTTCCTGCCCTTGAAGTCACCAGTCACACTGTAATACTATTGTATGTACTGAGGATTTCGATTGCGTTAGGGCAATGACAACCAGAGACGAGTTCTTGGTGCAAGACGTTTATAATATGCAACCAACAATATGTACATAAACAGAACAAAAACACAGTAGAACATAAACACAGGAAATACCTTCCAGGGTCGGCGCGAAAGGGAATTCCCGGGACCACGCACCGGACTCCCCCAGGGAGACCACCAAGAGCGAACCCCTATACAGGGACTGTCTGGCAATCACCCCAGAAGGCCTAAATGCGCAGCAGCTGGGACACAAAAGGGCAATAGGTATAGTCCAAAAATGTCCGGACGTGATGTGAGTCCAGAGTGGTTATGATGAAACGGAAGGAACCGGGCAGAAGTGCCGACCAAAGACGGCAGACGGAGTCCGGGCACAGCTAGATGAGACCAGGTGAAGTCCAGAGTCAGATTCGGTTGTTTTTCAAGAGGATCGAAATAACAATCAGGAACCAAGAGCAGCAGGGCAGGAGCACACAGGAAGCAGTATACTCAGGCACTGGACTAAGCTTAGGGGCGGCTTTTAAACAGATGGACAGGAAGTAGGGCAACAGAACAGAAAACTCCATGTTAACAAAGGGCAAGCTCTTTCAAAAGAAAACTGGAAATCCCGGAACTCTGACACACACTATTTGTATTGTTAATGTGAATTGTAGTGTAAGATATTGGATGTAGCAATGCTGATAGTGTATTGTGTAATGTATAGTGATATAAGGTTATAGTGTTAATACATAGGGATCTGAATAATGTAACAAAATGTAATGTATATGTCATAGATGTAATGTATGATGTAAGATGTAGCAGAGTTGTATATAAGACTTTTTCATAGAATGTTATGCAGGGAAATAGCAATGTATAAGACAGGAATGTTTGCATAGAAATGTATGTGAAAGGTTAAGGTTAAGTCTGCATTGAAAGACAGAGGTGATTATGGGACTAGCCCATAGGGGAGGAGTTGAAGCACAGACAAAGAGGACAGTTTTCCTATAAGACCTCAGACAGGGGACGACTATTAAGGAGTGCAGACAAATAAGTCTGTCAGGTTATTCAGGATGCATGTCGTGGGCGAATCGTGGCTACTGTGATGTCAAGACCGAACAAAGTACCATAAGAGAAGAAACAGACATACGGAGGGTGGTTGTAACCCAGAACAAAGATCAGCAACTAAACCTGAGACTGGTAAAGAAGCCAAACGTGACTCTTGGGTCTAGAAATGGACACTTAATAGCTGGCCCCAAGAATCTTACAGCTGAGAGGTAATGGGCCAGAACGGTGTTGAATGGGAATTGAGACCATCAGATCCAAGAGCATTGTTATTTCCTGTTCCTGGGACGATGTGGAACCTAGGGTGGACTAGAATGACTTTCACATGCCATTTTGTTATGCTAAGCTGGGTGGTGGCAAAAGGTCTTGGAACAACCAGGACAGTAACAACTGAGGTGAACTTGGAGGAAGTGTGCCTAATGGTGCTTTGTGCTAAAGGAATGTCCACGCCACTTTACCTATAGAGGGCCGTGGTGCCTATATAAATGAATCCCTTGGCCATGGTATCCGCTCTGGTGCCCTTTACATGCACAACATCGTAATCTGTGGCTGACATTAAGTCTTCAATTCATGTATTTTGTTTGTAAGACTTTTTTCATTCGACAGCAGACATTTCATATTAGTACATTTTTTTATTTTTTTGTCACCTCCCTGGTTTCCTTGCTAGTCCCAACCCCCACTAAATCCTCATTAATCCCTATTTTATCCCACCATGTAACTACTCTATCCCTTTTTTGGTAAAACTTCCCTTTCTCCCTCAATACCTTATTTAAAAATGCCTCCAGCAATCAAACCATTTTTCCCCCTGCAATGGACAAGGGTTTTTTTTCAGCTCACCACAACCAAGGACAATACCAGTCTGTCATGGTTGAAGTTGCACGGACAAGTCCATGGCCCAGCTCCCAGGTAATAATATCAGGTGCAAGGTTTTTCCAAAGGTCCAGCAAACATCAATATGTCAGTCTTCACAAAAAAAAGTTGGTCACATTGGTATTGCATGTATATAAAATGCTTTTAGATTTATGTATTGTCACTGTTACGCTCAAAATGCGGAAGGGACTTGTCTATAATCTTTTAATTTTTTTATCATGCATCAGTAAAGAAAAACTTTTTCTAATGAATAGGAGACTGACATATTGTTGTTTGCTGGACATTTGGAAAAACCTTGCACCTGACATTTTTCCCCCTCCCTATTCAGGTAAAGCCCATCTCTTCTGTAGAGCTTGTAGCCAACAAAGAGGTCGGCAGACTTGATGTTGGTTTTAGAAAAACAATCAGGCTTACGTGTTTTATTTGTAGAATAAGGCTTCCATCTTACCACGCAACCCCACAGCCCAGAATTTCCTGCAGCTCCTTTATTGTTGCTGTAGGGTTCTTGGCAGCCTTGTGAACCAAACTATTCTTTCCCATCCCTATTGAGGTAAAGCCCATCTTTTCTGTAGAGCCTGTAGCTAAAAACTACATGATGCCAGGTCTCCATGAACCCAAACAATTCCTTCCTGTAACAATCTCTAAGCCACTTCTTTAACTACCTATCCTCCCCCTGATGATATAGTGATTGTCGTGACAGTGGCAGTATTTTTCTAGTGTTACTTTTTTGTAGTTCCTCTAATACTTTATGTTCCTATTCTATAATTATATGATTATAAAATATATTTAAAATATCTATATATATAATTGCCTTATTCTGTCTGTCTGTCTGTCTGTCTGTCTGTCATGCTCCAAAATTGTGTCCTTACGGTGACACAAAGCTGATTGGCCGCTGGGCTCGCCATGGCCCCGCCCCCCCCACGGATTGGCCTCTCGCCCCGGCTCTCTGCAGGCAATGCCCGTCCCCCCCTCACGCAATGCACGCTCGCTCTGGCCCAACTGACACGGAGCTCCGATTCCCAGGTGAGTACACACACACACATCAGATCACACTCACTCTCACACACACCTCACATCCACACACTCACAACATCCTGGGATATCGCTTGCTTCTACACCGGCTCCGTCACGATCCCAGCAGCGCCAGACATAACCTTGCGATGCTGGGATCTTGACGGAGGCCGTGAACGCTGGTAACCATTATACACATCGGGTAACTAAGGTCCCTTGGTTACCCGATGTGTATCATAGTTACCAGTGTACACCGGCTCACACTCACTCTCACACACACCTCACACATACATCACATCGCATCCACACACTCACAGCATCCGGCGATATCGCTTGCTTCTCGGCCTCGATACTGTGCTGTTGTGACCTTCCAGGACCTGCCGGAGGATCACATGGCCAGAAGCATGTGGTATCTCCGGATGTTGTGAGTATGAGCGCGTATGTGCAACATCGTCAATGTGTGTGTGTGTGAGTGTATGCGATCGGGTGTGTGTGAGTGTATGCGATCGGGTGTGTGTGAGTGTATGCGATCGGGTGTGTGTGAGTGTATGCGATCGGGTGTGTGTGGGTGTGTGTGAGTGTATGCGATCGGATCTGTGAGTGTCGGCAGAGGAGCATGGCGTGCTGGAGGAGGCTGGGAGGAGAGAGGCTGATCCTGGGGAAGGCTGGGATGGGGAGGCTGATGCTGGGGAAAGAGAGGCTGATGCTGGGATGAGAGAGGCTGATGCTGGGGACAGAGAGGCTGATGCTGGGGACAGAGAGGCTGATGCTGGGGACAGAGAGGCTGATGCTGGGATGAGAGAGGCTGATGCTGGGATGAGAGAGGCTGATGCTGGGGACAGAGAGGCTGATGCTGGGGACAGAGAGGCTGATGCTGGGGACAGAGATGCTGATGCTGGGGACAGAGAGGCTGATGCTGGGGACAGAGAGGCTGATGCTGGGGACAAAGAGGCTGATGCTGCGGGGAGAGAGGCTGATGCTGGGGACAGAGAGGCTGATGCTGGGGACAGAGAGGCTGATGCTGCGGGGAGAGAGGCTGATGCTGGGGACAGAGAGGCTGATGCTGGGGACAGAGAGGCTGATGCTGCGGGGAGAGAGGCTGATGCTGGGGACAGAGAGGCTGATGCTGGGGACAGAGAGGCTGATGCTGGGGACAGAGACGCTGATGCTGCGGGGAGAGAGGCTGATGCTGGGGACAGAGAGGCTGATGCTGGGGACAGAGAGGCTGATGCTGGGGACAGAGAGGCTGATGCTGCGGGGAGAGAGGCTGATGCTGGGAGAAGAGAGGCTGATGCTGCGGGCAGAGAGGCTGATGCTGCGGGTAGAGAGGCTGATGCTGGCGCACCATGGCGGATGGAGCACGTTTGGGAGTGCGCAGCATGGCGGATGGAGCACGTTTGGGAGTGTGCAGCATGGCGGATGGAGCACGTTTGGGAGTGCACAACATGGCGGATGGAGCACGTTTGGGAGTGCGCAGCATGGCGGATGGAGCACGTTTGGGAGTGCGCAGCACGGCGGATGGAGCACGTTTGGGAGTGCGCAGCATGGGGGATGCAGCACGATGGGGAGTGCGGAGTATGGCGGATGGAGCACGTTTGGGAGTGCGCAGCATGGCGGATGGACCACGTTTGGGAGTGCGCAGCATGGCGGATGGAGCACGTTTGGGAGTGCGCAGCATGGGAGATGGAGCACGATGGGGGGTGCGCAGCATAGGGGATGGAGCACGATGGGGAGTGCGCTGCATGGGGGATGGAGCATGATGGGGAGTGCGGAGTATGGCGGATGGAGCACGTTTGGGAGTGCGCAGCATGGCGGATGGAGCACGTTTGGGAGTGCGCAGCATGGCGGATGGAGCACGTTTGGGAGTGCGCAGCATGGGAGATGGAGCACGATGGGGAGTGCGCAGCATGGCGGATGGAGCACGTTTGGGAGTGCGCAGCATGGGGGATGGAGCACAATGGGGAGTGCGCAGCATGGCGGATGGAGCACGTTTGGGAGTGCGCAGCATGGCGGATGGAGCACGTTTGGGAGTGCGCAGCATGGCGGATGGAGCACGTTTGGGAGTGCGCAGGATGGTAGATGGAGCACGATGGGGGGTGCGCAGCATAGGGGATGGAGCACATTTGGGAGTGCGCAGCATGGCGGATGGAGCACGTTTGGGAGTGCGCAGCATGGGGGATGCAGCACGATGGGGAGTGCGGAGTATGGCGGATGGAGCACGTTTGGGAGTGCGCAGCATGGCGGATGGACCACGTTTGGGAGTGCGCAGCATGGCGGATGGAGCACGTTTGGGAGTGTGCAGCATGGGAGATGGAGCACGATGGGGGGTGCTCAGCATAGGGGATGGAGCACGATGGGGAGTGCGCTGCATGTGGGATGGAGCACGATGGGGAGTGCGGAGTATGGCGGATGGAGCACGTTTGGGAGTGCGCAGCATGGCGGATGGAGCACGTTTGGGAGTGCGCAGCATGGCGGATGGAACACGTTTGGGAGTGCACAGCATGGGAGATGGAGCACGATGGGGAGTGCGCAGCATGGCGGATGGAGCACGTTTGGGAGTGCGCAGCATGGGGGATGGAGCACGATGGGGAGTGCGCTGCATGGCGGATGTAGCACGTTTGGGAGTGCGCAGGATGGGAGATGGAGCACGATGGGGGGTGCGCAGCATAGGGGATGGAGCACGATGGGGAATGCGCTGCATGGGGGATGGAGCACGATGGGGAGTGCGCTGCATGGGGGATGGAGCACGATGGGAAGTGCACACCTCCCCCCAACACACACACACACACACGCGCGCACTGCACAACACACCACACACACACACTGGGAACCACAAACAACTGCCCTACACAGACACCCACACACACAGACAACGCTGCACACACAAATATACGCACATACCGCACAACACACACATTGCACAAAACATACCTCCCCCCAAAACACACCACACACACACAAACCGCGCAACACACACACAACGCTACAGACACACAGCGCTCCACAAACAACGCAACACACAAACAACACCGCTCTCACCCCCCATCACACCCAGACAATACCCAGAACATGTACAGCGCCCTACACAAACACTTGGTAACTACACACAACAACATCTATATATATTTATATATATATAACAAAAATCATACATGAACTACACAATACGTAAATTCTAGAATACCCGATGCGTAGAATCGGGCCACCTTCTAGTATAAAATATTCTGCTTTCTAGTTTTCTTACTGTAATTCATTGTAATTCTTCTTTAATTTTAAGTATAACATTATTACAATTAAATATTATTGCATGTACAGTACGTGTAAAATGCTCAGTCATATGGGATCAGTAAAGCACACTCCTTTATGACCAGGGGTTGTGTCTGAAAAATGTCAGGCCTGGCATAGGACAAGTTTTTGAGGTGACCAAAGTAATGTATTCAAATATACTATAATGCTGAATATTAAAGATGAGCAGATCAACTGGCATTGGATCGAATGTGAGTCGAATTTCTGAAATTTGCTGTTTCACATGGATTTGAATATTTTGAGATTCGTTTCACAGTTCGCAAAAAAAAACCTTGGTTGGTACCATTTCCCACACTGCTGAAGTATCATTGCTGTGCAGACCTCCTTATAATGCCCTGCAGCTATGACATCTAGGGGATTATCATACCCTGTACAATGGCGGTCAGTATCTGGACCATCACAGACCAGTTGTTCCCAGTGGATTACAGTTTGTATGTACGGCAGAATCATTTTCCATCCCCAGAGTCACTGAGTAAGTCTTTGTCTTCTGTAGAGTGTAAGCTCTTATGGTCAACGGGGTCCTCTCTATCTCTCACTTGTAGCGTGTAAGCTCTTATGGTCAGCGAGGATCTTTTGTCTCTCACCAGTAAAGTGTAAACACTTGTGGTCAATAGGGTCCTCTCTGTTTCTCTTGCCTGTAAAGTGTAAAGTCTAATGGTCAGCAGTGTCCTCTCTGTCTCTCATATGTAGAGTGTAAGCTGTTATGGTCAGCAAGGCCCCTTCTCTCTCACCTGTAAAGTGTAAGCACTTATGGTCAATGGGGTATTTCTCTCTGACCTGTAAAGTGTAAGCTCTTATGGTCAGCGGGGTCCTCTCTGTCTCTTACCTGTAGAGTATAAGCTGTTTTGGTCAGCCAGGTCCTTTCTCTCTCCTGTATAGTGTAAGCTCTTATGGTCAGTTTGGTCCTCTCTGTTTCTCTTGTCTATAAATTGTAAGCTCTTATGATCAACAGGGTTCTCTCTCTGCTCTCCACCATGTGTATTTTCCCATGAATTTCAAGCTTTCCCATATTGAAATTCACTTGGATTTATTCGCCGCAAACCGAATTTTGGGGGGAAATTCTGCAAAGTCGGCAAATTCGAATTTCAAAAGATCCGCTCATCTCTACTGAACATAATATGAAAAGAACTTTGAAGGAAACATAAAAATGTAGTGCAAGATAAACAGTGGTTTTATGTTACACACATCTATTGTACTCACACTAAAGGAAGCCGAGTTATCTCATGAATTACTTGTAAGCTTGTCTGAACATTGGCTTTGATATATAAGTGAGCTTTCTACAGTTATTGTAAGGAAGTGTGCATACTCCACTGTGACATTTTGGAAAGCTGAAGCATAGATTAGTTAATGTTTGCTCTAGATTTAGAAAATTAAGGGGTCTAGTTATGTTTTCTTTAGAACAGACAGCTTTGCTTGCCAAAATGTAATTGTAACTTTACTCCAAACATAAAAAGCGTCTTGTTGCAAATATTCCCACATACAAATATGAATATAGATATGGAATAAAAAGTTACATCCTAAAATATTTTAAGCGTTTAGCGTTTAACCACTTCATTTCTTGCTATTTTGTTTATTTTTTTTATTTTAATTTCCCACCTCTGCCCCAACTTTCTCCTAGAGCATTTATTTTTTTGCTGACAACGCCTTATAATGTTTTTTTTTTGCATTAAGAATTACAAGTTTTAAATAACACTGCTGTACCATCTAAACTGCTAAATGACAGGAAAAAAATCCAAGTTGGATGAATTGATGAAAAAAAACAACAAAACAGTTATACCTTTTTATTTTTTAGGTTTTATTTGCACTTCATTTTTTGAGTGTTAAAAATTGACCTGGCACCAGGTAAATGTTTATTAGGCCTAAGCCACACAGCATGAAAATTGGTGCGAGTGGAGTGCGATAAAAAATCGCATTCCACTCGGACCAATATTAGCCTGTGTGTCAGCACCCATCAGTGATTATTTTCGCAGCTTTAATCGGACCGAGAAAACAAACACAGCATGCTGTGACTGTAATGCGTTCCTGTTTTCTCTCGGACACATTCATGTCTATGGGGCGAGAGAAAAATCGTACTGCAAGTGCAGGGCGAGAATGGCAATAGCCGACTACGGAGGAGAGAGGGAGATAAATCCCTCCCTCCCATCCTCAGCGCCGACCCTCTCGTCCGCAGCACCGGCCTGCCCCTCCTCAGAGCCGGCCCACCCCCCGCACCTGAGGGAGGTCCGCTCGCATGATCGGACCTCAGTTGCAGGGACACTCGCATGACACTCGGCTCTGCTGTACTGCCAGCGTGAGCCGAGTGTCATGCTAGAGGATCGCAGTAACCCCCGTGTGGCCCCAGCCTTACAGTGATACCAAACATACATCAGGTAAATAATGTAATAAAACAAGAGAAAAAGGAATTTTGGTGCAATTAGAAAGTAATTTTATTATCAATAAATAGTAAGAGATAGATATATAGAAAGGACATTTCAAGCATAGAGTTAGGGAATAAATACCAAGGTCCCATAGACCACAATTGTAAAAGATATATATATTTAGTGCGATGGGGTTTTAATATAAAACCCTAATAATGTTTGGAACCAGGTAAGACGCTAGTAAAAACTTGTAAGTAGCAAAACCATTTCAAGTGGAGGTGGGCTACATTTCATATAGCAGCATACTAGCATGTATCGCAGTAGCCCATATCCAGGGGTAGGTTATGAAGTCAAATATGGCGCTTACCTAATACAATGGTTGTTCAGGGGAGCCAGACGAGAGGGAATCTCCGACGGCCGTTTTGCGCTACGGGACCACTTTTTCCGGGAGGAGTGAGTGTGGTGTTTTCAGCCCGCGCAGCCCTTTTGAATACCTGCCACGCGATCACGTGATATCGATCACATGACCGGATGTCAAGGGAGTCAGGGACCCACGCGCAACCACACAGCAATGTCCCGTGCAGCGCACCAAGTTCGCATGCTCGCGACACGCTGGAAGGAGCGCAGCGTCGCGGCTCCCCGGCAACAGGAGGGACGCATGGAGTGCAGACTGCCCAGATGGTCACACAGGTACACGTCCAAGACGTGAATCCCCGGTGCACACCAGACACTACACCACCCGCGCCCCCCCCTGGTGACAGGACAAGAAGGGTAGAGAGATAGAAGTGGACATAATAGTCCTGGTAGAGCACCACATGTGTCACATATCACCAAGCATTTATTTCACCAGGCTCAGAGGGGGGACGCATCACCACCGACGAGCCTGATGAATACTCAAAGTGGAAAGTTACACATGTGGAGAGCACAATAATGTATAAGCCAGAGGCTCTTAATTTGCAGGTAAAATAAGTATTGAACAAGTCCCCAATTTTCTAATTAAATATATTTGAAAGGTGCTACTGACATGAATTTCTCACTAGATGTCGGTAAAAACCCATCCAATCCACACAAAGTCATCAACCATATGTCATACCTCGGGATTCAAACCAGAGAGACTGTGTTGTGTGATTTGCTTCTTTCTGCTCTGAGCCACAGTGGGTTCAATTTCTCTCTGGTTTGTATATTCTGTTGTCCTTGTTTCATTCCTTTTAGACAACAGGTGGTTTCACTTGTTAATTTAATCTGCTCTATCAACTTTTGGGTGCGGCCATTTAAACCTTCCCCTGGCTGATCTTTCTTGCTGGTGATATTCTTTGTGGATTCGACTTGGAGCTAAGGCCATACTGCCTTTGCATTCCTGCTAGTCTGATGGAGATCAGCTAGGTTATTTATCTGTACTATTTTTTTATATCTGTCCTACTTCTTTCTGTTTTCTATAGCTAGGAGATAGGAGGCAATTCTTTATAGCAGTAGCACTTCACTTTTTTACTTTGTTTTCATGGTTACTTGTTTTCTCACTCAGTGATGCCTTCTATCTCTGCACACCTTCCTGATTCAGGGTTATAGTGCTCTTCACTTTTCCCCCCGTTATACAGAAATGCTATGATTAGAACGTGTAAAACTCACAAGGCTGCGGACGTGAAGCGATACCTCATGGAAACCTTCCTACATGTCATTGGGTATGGTGGCTGCGTGGAGTGGCCTCCACGATCACCTGACCTGACCCCATTGGACTTCTTTCTGTGAGGTCACATCAAACAGCAGGTGCAGGACCCCTCCACCAACATTGCAGGACCTACGACGACATATCACAGATGCTTGTGCAAACGTGTCACCTACCATATTGCACAAGGTGCAGCAAGATACAGAATGCTGTGCAGAGTCCAGATGTGCATTGCAGCTGACGGTGGCCATTTTGAGCATCAAAGTTAAATGAGCGACATATGCGTGACCAGCATTCAATGTTTTGGGGGGGTCATGGGTTTCATATCATAGCATTTCTGTATGCAAGGTGTCGATTCATATTGAATTGGTGATGCCCTACAACTTTGTAATTCACTTTTTTTCTCTATCTCGTTCAGTTTTCAAAATAAAATGCTAACTCTGTTGTTTTCCACCAGGTGGCGATATAGGTGGTTTCATTGCGTAGCGCATGGCTACTTTACTATACCTAGACACCACTTCTATGCCTATAGCTGCCGCCGTTCTCAAGTTAATGGCAGTGGACAGGATATGTCCTCATACCTCTCTACCTGCTCTCTCTTTGACCAGCTACAATCTGGCTTCCGACCGCATCATTCCACTGAAACTGCCCTAACTAAAGTCACTAATGACCTACTAACCGCCAAAGCCAAGCGACACTACTCTGTCCTCCTCCTCCTGGACCTGTCCTCTGCATTTGACACAGTAGACCATTCCCTCCTACTACAGATTCTCTCATCTCTGGGCATCACAGACTTGGCCCTATCTTGGATATCCTCATACCTAACCGACCGAACTTTCAGCGTCTCCCATTCTCACACCACTTCCTCATCTCGCCCCCTATCTGTCGGTGTCCCCCAAGGCTCAGTTCTCGGACCCCTGCTGTTCTCCATCTACACCTTCGGCCTGGGACAGCTCATTGAGTCCTACGGCTTCCAGTATCATCTCTATGCCGATGACACACAGATCTACCTCTCTGGACCTGACATTACCTCTCTACTAACCAGAATCCCACAATGTCTGTCTGCTATTTCATCCTTCTTCTCTGCACGATTCCTAAAACTTAACATGGACAAAACAGAATTCATTGTCTTTCCTCCTCCTCACTCATCTCCTCCAACAAGCCTTTCCATCAAACTCGATGGTTGCTTACTCTCCCCAGTCTCACAAGCTCGTTGCCTTGGAGTGACCCTCGACTCTGCTCTATCCTTCAAGCCACACATCCAAGCCCTCTTCACCTCATGCCGATTACAACTCACAAACATCTCCTGGATCCGTTCTTTCCTTAACCAAGAATCAGCAAAAACATTAGTGCATGCCCTCATCATCCCCCGCCTCGACTACTGCAACCTCCTGCTCTCTGGCCTCCCTTCCAACACTCTTGCACCCCTCCAATCAATCCAGAACTCTGCGGCCTGCTTAATCCACTCTCCCCTCGCTACACCCCAGCCTCACCACTCTGCCAATCCCTTCACTGGCTTCCCATCACCCAACGACTCCAGTTCAAAACACTAACCATGACATACAAAGCCATGCACAACCTGTCTCCTCCCTACATCTGTGACCTAGTCTCCCGGTACCTAGCTGCACGCAACCTCAGATCCTCACAAGATCTCCTTCTCTGCTCCTCCCTTATCTCCTCTTCCCACAATCGCATACAAGATTTCTCCCGTGCATCCCCCATACTCTGGAATGCTCTACCTCAGCACATCAGACTCTCCCCTACCGTGGAAAGCTTCAAGAGGAACCTCAAGACCCACCTCTTCCAACAAGCCTACAACCTACAATAACCCTCAGTCCAGTAGACCACTGCGCAACCAGCTCTGTCCTCACCTATTGTACCATCACCCATTCCCTGTAGACTGTGAGCCCTCGCGGGCAGGGTCCTCTCTCCTCCTGTACCAGTCTGTTATGTACTGTTAATAATTGTTGTACGTATACCCTTTCACTTGTAAAGCGCCATGGAATAAATGGCGCTATAATAATAAATAATAATAATAATAATAATATGGGTGGACACACTGTATAATAAGATCTTGAGGGGAAATGCAATAACACCACTACTTAACACTGCCTATATAAAGCTCCTGCCTAAGGAAGGGGGGGTACCTGGAGGACCCTGCTAGTTATCGGACCATATCGTTAATGAACCAGGATCTTAAGATATTATCTAAGCTGATGGCAAATAGGGTGGCAATGGTTCTGCCGAATATCATCGCCTCCCCCAAATGGGCTTTGTAAAGGAACGATTGGCAGTGTCAAATGTGAGGAAGGTGATTTTGGCAATTGATGCAGTCATAGGGAGAGGGGACAACGACAGAGGGGTTCCATCCATGATCACATTAAATACAGAAAAAGCATTTCACAATGTAAAGTGGTCATGGCTGGAACTAGTGTTGGACCACTGTTGTCTACAAGGGGCCTTTCGTGAACCCACAGGTGAGAGTCTACACTCCAAGATTTTTATCAAGGGCCTTCCCGCTAATGAAGAACACCAGACAGGTGTCCCTAATGTCCCCTAGTTGTTTAAATTGGCCATTGAGCCGTTATCAAAATACCTGAACAAGGAAGGGTGGTTTGAGGGGATAGATATTGGTAACAAAAAGTTGCATTCAGTATTGTTCGCTGACGACATTATTTTGTTTATGAATAAACCCCAGAATCAATTACAGAGAGAACTTCGGCTGATAGAATCATTTGGGAGTTACGCAGGGTTTAAACTTAACAAAGCTAAATGCAAAGTGCTGTTTTTGTGAATGAGGGGGCTGGAAAGCAGGTAGGAAATGGGGCATAGCCTTTGTGGTATACCCGTGGCGAAGTCAGCCATCAAATACTTGGGGGTCCAGAGAGGTAGAAGCACTCCCTTAACTACCCCCCACTAATCGCAGAAATAGATTGTGAATTACAATTGTGAGCCAATCTTCCATTCACACGATTGGTAGAAACCATTTAATTAAAATGATTAGTTTCTCGAAACTACTCTATCCACTCCAGGCGATACCGTTGCTTTTGAGACATACAAATGTCAATAGGCTGACCAGGGCATTGTCATGCTTTCTTTGCAAAGGGACTTGACCAATGATTAGTGCCAAAAAAAACGATGCTACTATTGGAGGTGGATCAAATTGCCCAATATCAGAGGCTACAATTTAGCATGTATAATGTGACATGTAGTGGACTGGTTGAGAAGGGCGAATCGTTACTCGGACTGTAAAATGGATTCGAAATTTTTCAAGCCATGGGATCTGAGTTCCATTATGCACACTTCCATCCCGAATCTCCCAAATAAAATAAAGCTCTCTTTAGTGTCTAGGGACATAGTGATGGTGTGGAAGGCGGTAAGGAAAAAATTTGGGTTGGCGTGGAGAGTCTCCAAATTTCTGAATATATGCGCTCATCTGGACTTTACGCAGGGATTAGAGAACAAGCTTTTCCAGGAGTGGAAAGAGAAAGGGATAATGACACTTAAGGACTTGATGCATGGAACGATAGATAGATATTTGCTTGAGACCATTCAAACTGTTCAATATGGGCAGGTTAAGCAGGGAATACTGCTCAAACTACAGAATATCACAAAGGAATATAGGGCCAATCAGATGGACGAAGTCATAATGAGAGACATTGAGATACATTTCTCCGCACTATACAGGATTCGGAGGGATCTCCTCATTTCAATAATGCCAAACAGTTGGCTGTTATCTGTGGCTTAGGCACATTGTGGTGCTCAGAAGGAAGATGGGCATTTGAATATGGGAGCACAGATTTTGCTGAATTTCTTTTTGGGGGAAGCTATATCTCTTTTCCAGAGCCTTTCTGTTACCAGTAAAGTGGAAATCCCCTATATTTCCATTAACATGTGACGGGACCGAGTGGGGACTTGTTTTTTAGTGGCTTGAGTTGTATGCTATGTAATGGCAATTTGGGTACAGAACATTTTGTATTAGTTCACATTTATCCGGTGCTCTATGCTGAGCACTTAGATTAGAGTTTTCATCTACATCTCTGAAATATGTAATTCAGGTAAAACCGCCAATGGATCCATTCATTATAAGGAGGTGGCAGAGTTACTTTGGTCTCCATTTTGGCCTCTGTTTAGTGGTGTCCATTTTTTCAAAAGTGCACAAAACTGTTGTTTACTGCACTTTTGTGCATGTCTAAAAAGACCATTAAAAAGATAGCCACCGCCGAGCCATAGGTCAGATTGGAGTTCAAAATGACTCCCTCTGCCTCATTACAGTAAATTTTCAGTTGGGAATTTTGACTGAATCACGATTTTTCAGAGATTTACATGTAATCCTCGGTGTAAGTGCTCAACGTAAAGTACAGGATAAATGTGACCGCACCTTACTGCGATCTTTGGGAGCCAGAATAAACAAATCAACAGCAGTTTAAGAATTGGCTTTATTTCTTTACTTTTTACACCATTCATCTTGCACTATAAGTGATATGGCTGCTTTATTCCTCAGGTCAGTAAGATTACAGCGATACTAAATTTATATAGTTTTCTTTAGATTTGGCCACTATCACACTAAAAACTTTTTTACAAAATAAAGGTTTGTTTGCATCACCGTATTTTGAAGGCTATAGTTTTTGGGGGGTTTTCTGCTGACAGAGTCTTGTTAGGGCTTGTTTTTTACAGGATGGTTTGGAGTTTTCATTTGTATGATTTTGAGCCACATAATATTTTTTGATTAGTTTACATTGCACTTCTTGTGAGGCAGAATCAAGAAGAAACAGCAATTCAAGATTTTTTTATGCTGTTCACCGTGTCATAAGGTGATAAGACAGCTTTATGCTTAATATTATTAGTATGATTACAGTAATACCACATGTGTATATTTTTTTATGTTTTGTCACTTTTACACCATAAAAAGAATTTTATAGAAAAAAAAAAGGTTTTGCATTGCTGTATTCTGAATGCTATAGCTTTTTTTATTTTTTTGCTGACGAAGCTGTATGGTGGCTTGTTTTTTTGCAGGACAAGATGACATTTTCAGTGATACATTATTTATTTACATATGCCTTTTGATTGTGTTTTATTCCACTTTTTGTCAGCTATATGATGAAAAGAGATACTGAAGTTTTTTCCATATTTTTTTTGGGTTTTTTTACAGTGTTCATTGATGAGGTTAACTATTGTTACAGTTTATGGATCGCGTTGTTCTGGATGTGGCAATACCAAATGTGTACTTTTTTTTTACATAAATATACATATTTATTGGTATATATATTTTTTTTTTTTTACATTTTTTGTCTTTTTATTTTCTGATTTTTTAAAAAATATTTTTACACTTATTTTAACTTTTTATTTAGTCCCTCTATGGGACACTAACTTTTATTAAACAGAAGAATGATCCAGCTGGGTGCAAACGGTGCTTTATTCGTGCATAGTAAGACAGTTAACGCGTTTCTGGCTTGATGCCCTTAATCTTTATGATTAAGGGTGTCAAGCCAGTAACGCGTTAACGTTATCTGTGCACTGTTTATTGCTTTGCGGCCAGGGCAGGGCCGGTGTCCGAGACTGAAGAACGGTTAGGTCAGGTGGCAGTGAGCTGGATTATCTGCATTTTACTAACTTTTATTGTTCTGATTTCTGATAGCTGATATAATGTACTGCAATGCACCAGTATTGCAATACATTTTATCTGTCAGTGCTAAGGCATGCCCTAACTCACCATGACAATGATCAGGCCCTCTCAATGCCGTCACGAGGCACCGATCGAACAGGAGAGGGAGCACACTTCCTCTCCCAGCCCCCTAAATACTGAGATCGCTATCGATTACGGCATACAATTTAAGAGCTTACACAGCCAGAGACAGCTCATCGAACGGCCCTGGCTGTAAGAGCCGGCTCTCAGCTGTCATGTAAGCCAAGATCAAAGTGGTGATTGTGCGGTCACAGCTCCAGCGCCCGCTCAATCGCCAGGACGTACTGTTACATCCAAGGTCGGGAAGTCTACTCCAAATATGACATACTGGTCGTGAAGGAGTTAAATTGAACCGTGGATTTAGAGAGACATTTAGCTTGGAAAGCGGGATTATTTAGAGAATTTAGGCCCTAAAGAAAAAACCTTAAATTCTAATAACAAAAAATAACATTTAAAGTGGGGTTCAAATTTAAGTCAATTATTAAAGTCGGGATAATTTTAAAATATGTTTGGAATTGTTAATGTGTGTTTAAAATCTTGATTTACCTGTTTGGATATTATGTAGTAGACTGTAGGTCTTAATACAACTGTTATCCCATTATGTCCAGTAATATGATAACAGTTATCACTTTAAAGCAGGCTGGTATTTTGTAATGTCTGTAAAACAGGAAGGCATGTGAAGTGTAATCGCAATGTAAAAGCTAGATGGATATGTCAAGCCTACAAAGACAAAGTACAGCGGAGGTCAGCTTTTCCCTAAATCCTTTTTTCATTCTCTCTGCAGGCTGAGATAAATGAAAAGTTAAGGGTTCAGGAAGAGGCCTTCACTTCAAAAATAGAAAACCTGCAAAAGCCGTGACATTCTCAGCAAGCTGGCTGGAACTTCAAAAATCAGAGTATCACAAATGGAAAAAAAGTTAATTGTTTTACGTTCACACCCCCTCAAGCATGTGACGCTGTTTTAAACTACATTATTATTTGGTAAGACATGTTGTACATGTCAAGCAATATAATCATATTGGTGGAACATTTTTTCATATGTATCATTAAATAACCACTAGGCTTTCTCACCATTTTGTACACCAAAGGGCACAAATGCTTAAAATGAATAGCCACACTGTAACACCATGTTGTTTTAGGTTAAACATTCTAAGGTGATTATTATCGTAAAGGGAATGTGTCATCAGAAAATTACATATTGCTTGAATCAGCTTTTCATATTAAATGTATATTTAAATGAATATTTGAAATGTTTTATACTTTTTATTTTTCCTATTAACTATCCATTTAAAAAATAAATAAATAGTGCCATGTTCACACTTGTTACGAGACCCAATATAAGTGTTATGATTCGCCTCCCTATCCACATGGCTAGGGGGCGGAGCCTTCTCTCGGGCCTCACTTCCGGCCCCTGGATGCCTTAAAAGCTGACACTTCCAGTGAACCAGCGCCGGCTATAAGCTTAGCTCTGCTTTGCCTGTGATTGCTGGTCCTGTGAGTGATATCCTGATCTGTCTGTTCCTGTGCCCCCGTGCCCTTGTCTGTGTTCCGTCCCCTGGTCGTCCCTCCTGTCCTGTGTCCCCCCTCCTATTTCCCCACTCGGTTGCTTCCTCCGGTACTGACCTTAGCCTGACTTTGACTTCGCTTCTGCTCGCTCCTCCGTTCCTGCTTCTGCCCGTACGGTGTTTGACCCAGCCTGTCTGACTATTCCTCACATACCCTGCAGTTCTGCCTCTCAGCTGTGCTGATTAGGCAGTGCATGAGAACGCTGTGCATTTCCTTCCTGGTTCTCATTGCTCTGTGTAGTGTCTGCTGCAGAGCTCTGGCTCCCCCTAGTGGCAGCATTACAATAAGACTCTTACATTCTGTTGTTTACATGGAAATAACAACAATTGACTAACATAGTGTTTCAACTCACCTGGTGAGGTGGAACCTCTAAGCCTAAGATCTGGGTGGGCATACGGGTGTCGGTGCAGCAGTCAAGTGAGGCATGCGGGAAATGTGATGTAGAAGCACTGAAGGTTGCAGGCAAAGAGAAGACTGAAACAGGTAGTAAAAGCACTGGAAGCCACAGGCAGATAGGAGACCGGAAAGCAGGTAGTAGAAGCACTGGAAGCAGAGGGAAGATAGGAGACCGGAAAGCAGGTAGTAGAAGCACTGGAAGCGGAAGGTAGATAGGAGATCAGAAAGCAGGTAGTAGAAACACTGAAACCCGCAGATGGACAGAAAACAGTAACACTAAGGGCTCATGCGCATGTTGCGTAATTGCATGCATTTACTCTGCGTATAGCACTGCAACGTACATGCATGCGTCCTGCATTCCCTGCACAATCTATGTAGATTGTGCATGAGACGTGCGCATGATCCTTTTATGAACGCAGCGATTTGGGTGCTAAAATTTTGACACAAATCCATGCGTTCATAAAATGAGGATGTCAATTATTTCGTGCGCTATGGATGCAGCTCCCACTCTGTCTATGGTGGGGGCAGCAGCCATAGCGCATGAAATCGGCTTTTTTTGTACAAAAAAACTTCATCCATTATGCAGTGTTTCTGCAGCGATTTGACGCACACATGCTGTCAAATCGCTGCAGAAAATTCAGCAGTTACGTGCGCATGAGCCCTAAAAGTCTTAATACCAAGACACAGGTGTGTGTCTTAGTGAGCTTTATATAGGCCTAGGCAGATAATCACATAAGAGCACGCTTGGCCACCTGAGTATAGGACAAATGAGTAACACATACAACCTATTTGTTTGTTTATAGGCATCATCTGTTCATGCGCCACGCTAGGAAAATGTATTTGTGATAGGAGGGGGAAGTAGTAACCTGTCACATACGTTACTGTGAATTGTTGACCCTGTGGTATCTACTGTATATTGAAGAGTTATCTGTCATTATAAGTCTGAGGATAAAGACTGCTGAAAGTCATCTGTACAGAAAAAGAAGCATAGAACAAGATGTGTTAAAGCCCCTATACATACTGTGTTATTCCAAAAATAAGACCTCCCCCAAAAATAATCCCTAGCAGGCATTTTCGCAGTAAAGCTTAAATTTAAGCCGTACCTCGAAAATAAGCCCTAGTTGCGGTTCAATAATGAAGTACACATCATTATAGACAACGGACAACCCTGGAGAGAAGAGAGAAGACTCTGGAATCATACTCACCAGATGCCAAACAGGAGGACCTGCAATGGATCGCACACCGACACACATCAGATCGCACACCCACACACATCAGATTGCACATCCACACACATCAGATCGCACACCCACACACATCAGATCGCACATCCACACACATCAGATCGCACACTCACACACATCAGATTGCACGCACACAATCAGATCGCACACACACAAATCAGATCTCAAACACAAAAACGTCAGATCACACACGCAATCACACATCAGATCGCACACACTCACCACATCCAGCGATACCGATTTCTTCTGGCCGGCAGAGAATCTGAAGATGGATGCATTCCACCACCAGGTCCTCCATTTGTTCCACTGCCCTGCATCACATCTTTCCTTGCAGGCCGTAAGCAGTCGGTATTACCGAATGTGGTGAGTGTGTGTGTGATCTGATGTGTGATTGTGTGAACGATCTGACGTGTGATTGTGTGTGTGATCTGATGTGTGTGTGTGTGTGTGATCTGATGTATCTGAGTGTGTCAGCCACAAGCAGGGGATGCTGCCTGGAGCTTACCTGCTGAGAGCGCCAGCTGAAGAGCACATGAGGACCTGGGAGCCATGCAGATGTCCATGGTATGGTAAGTATGAGTCTCCTAGGAAGAAGGGTCTGCATTTTTGGGGGGTAAACTTACCCCAAACATGTTTATCCAAGAATAAGACCTACCCCTAAAATAAGCCCTAGTGCTTTTTTTGGGGCAAAAAAAAAGTAGAAGACACTGTATTATTTTTCAAAAAACACGGTATTAGAATAATGTTGATATCAACGGATTCGGTATATGGCACCAACCAACTGATCAGCAAGAGAGATGTCAATAGGGCATATCTGAGTTTGGATTGATGATTACTTTGTTCTCCAACAGATAAGCCACTGGCAGAGATGTCTGTAGGCAGCATTCTCATAGAAAACACAGGAGCACTTGACTGAGTGAGCACTTCTATATATGGGAGAGACCACCAAGTTGGCTGCTGGTAGCTATCTAATGTACTACCTTTAGTCAAGTAGCCAGTGTGATAATTAAAATGATCAAAAGTTATAAAAAAAATTAAAAATATATTTAACATAAAAACCTGACTTACACAATATTTTCTTTTTTGGATGACACATTCCCTTTATAGAGGTTAGCACTCTTATTTTTCTAATTGAATTCCAAATCCTCTGCTTCTTTTCATACCACATTTCATACACTAGAGTCATAAAGTTCATACTCGCAATAATGTAATGACCTCTCTTGAATTGTTTTCTCAGTGTTGTGATGTGTCATTTGCTCTATTCAAATAAATACTTTGAAGAACAAAATCAGTGTGGACTCTATGTGGACGGAAGTCAAGAATCTGGCAATAAACTATAGTCATCACACATCACTCTATCTTATCCTCCTTTAGGCTAGGCAGCTCATGAAAATAAAGTGCATTGTCTTTATACAGTGCCATGAAAAAGTATTTTATTCGTACCGTGAAGCTTCCAAATTGTTTTTCACTTTACACTCATAAACTTAAATATACTTAAATGCCCAACCTTTGTTCCATTTATTCCTAGTGGGGTTGCTGAATTGCTGCTCTTTTTCTGGCCACCACATAGAGACAAATGAAGTAGCTCCATTGTAATGAGGATAAAAGAACCCCATTTTGCGGACCGGCAACATTTTTTGAACACAAAACATTATTGAATATTACTATATTTCAAATTTCTGCATACAGATAAGATTACCTGTGTATCTCCAAAAGTCAGGGCACTGTCTAAGATTTTGTTTTAAAAAATAATTTGGGCACGTCAACATCAACATTCTACCATGCACTTTTTCCACAAGCATAGAGGTGAAAAAAACAATGCAAGGGAATCCTGTTTGAAAGTTTGATTCCAAAATTAGGCTATGTGCCCATGGGGAGAGTGTCCTGCGTTTATATCTGCAGGACATTCCGCAGGAGCTCCCAGAAAACCGCAGCATAACTTTGTCTGTTTACATACTGCGGTTTTACAACGGAATGTCCTGCGGGTATGCTGCGGTCATTCTGCATTGAGGATACAGTACCATGGCTTCGGCACTGCATCCTCAATGCAGAACAAGTGCTGAGTGATCGGGGCGTTCATACTTACCTCCATCACGCAGCACTTCCCTCTCCGGCCATTTCTGTCAGTGTCTTCACTGTGCAGGAGAAGGTGGGTGGGCCTGAACTAGCTCTGGCTGTCACATGACCGGAGCGCTGGCAGGCCCCGCCTACCTCCTCCTTCCAGCTCCTGGCTTCACCGCGCTCCAGTCTGCACCCGACGAAGTGACTCCAGTGTCTTCTATCAAGGCAGGTAAGTATGGGACCCTGCAGAGAAATCCACAGGAATAATTCACATGCTGCAGATTTTTCCGCAGGGAAATTCGCATTATTTCCGCTGCAGAAAAAAATGCAGCATGGGCACAGCAGTTCCCAAATGCCATAGAAATGGCTGGGGACTCGCTGTACTGCAGGTTTTTGAAAAATTCGCTGAATTTCTGCGAAAAAAATCACAGCAAATTCCACAAATTTTCCGCAGCGTGGGCACATAACCTAACAGTGAAAGTGGTCAGGAGTCCTAGTATACACATGAACTGAACTCGAATCTCCTCACACCCAGCCTAAGTGACAACTGTAATGACAGAGTAGGTCTGGCCCAAAGAGTTAATAAAGTTGGTGCTCAGAAGTCAAAAATAACTGGTTATAGTAGAAAATATACTTCAGCACTCAAAAATAAGATGAGATGGAAAAACTGAAGGAAAAGGGATTTTTTTTCTTTTTCAAAATGCTTTTTATTGTGTTTTCAAAACGGGAAAAAATTGGAGGACATGTTGTTGAATCGACGTATCGGCTGACAACCCCAGCCTTTTCAAGATAAACATGTCAGGATGTGACCTGGACGAAGACAATATAAAAAGCCTTAAGTGAAGATATAAATGTGGACAGCGTATCCCTTGTAAGCTATAGCAAATTAGTAAATACTGTAAATAGATGTCATCTATGTTCTTAATGAGTTCCTGTCTTTCCCCTAATAGATGATGTCGGGGAAGAGAAGGATCCAGCCTTTGGAATTTCAGAGGCCGAGTTCTTTTGTTGACAGGGAAATTAGATTCTTCTACAAGAACCTAGTAGGGGCTCTCTGTAGAGAACACTGGAGCGCTCGAAAAAGCTGAGCGTACCTGTATATATCCGAATTAAGACAGATCATTCAGCTGTCAGCTAACGAATATGTGTCGGGGGTCTTAAAAGCCATGCAATTAGGTGGATGCATCTCTTCTAAACCAATTCCTTTTATACAGTATCTGTTTCACACATACACATTTTATACTTGTAAAGTAGAAATAGATTTTGTAACCTATTTCAGTACGCTTCATTTAATGAGCTATATATTTTTAGCATGCCTTAATTGGAGAACACTTTCAATTTTGCAATGCAATGTTGGAAGGTTAAATTGGCAAAGTGAATAAAACATTTAATTGCTCTGCTGAATAAAGATTTCTAACTTTAAAGACTAGATTCATAATTAAGCATATGTAGCAAAAGATCATCTCTACCTTGATACTCAATGCAGATATCAGTCATAATTTTAAGTGGACTATACTCAGGGGCTAAATGTGCAGATGTGAAATTGTTCTACTTAACAAAAAGTCTATATTTGTAAAATGCAAAGCTGTTATATTGTAATTGAACGACACAAAACGTATTTTTCAAGTACATGTAAAGTGTTTACAGACATTAATACTGGTTTAAATGCCAAGATTAAGAACTTGGCATTCAGAAAACAAAACTGCCACAATTTCCAATTTCAAAGAAACTAATTTGGAGAGCAATTACACCCACAATTGATATTAACATCAATGGTTCCAGCAAACATTCCAAAGTTACATGAATAAGGCATGAATAAAAGTATCGTTATGTTATCCTGGATTTTATTTGCATCATAGATGCATTACCAAATGATAGTGATCTGTAGCAGTTCTATTCATCATACCTGCTTAATGCACTTTGTTAACTTTGGTAATAGGGGAAGGGAAAGTACAAGTTCTGTAAGCATAATTCTAGATCATCAGAAATGATACTCATATTTCATGTCTACTAAGGCAGTGACCGAGGCAAGTTACATTAATATCATGATGGACTCATTATTTTAACAAATGTGTTAGGTTCACGACTAACTGGCTACTACTGATGGTCGGACCGGGACTTTAAAAGTCCAGATCCGTATGGTTTCAAACATACCCGAGTGCTGGGCTCGGGTCCAGAATTCTTAAGAAATTCAAGCTAATGATCAGGAAATAAAAAAAATAAAGGAAAAATAAAGAAAACAAGAATGAAGCAAGCGTTTTATACTTACCGAGTCTCCAGGGCAGCTGTAAGTGCTCCCATAGCCGCTCATTATTGCTCATCCATATGCACAACTTTCCCCGCCCACTAGCTGTCCTGGCATCTGTGATTGGTTGTAGTTAGACTCACCCCCGGCCTGTGTGACAGCGTCTGACTGTAAAAAAATCACAGACACTGTTTGCGGATCTATCATATAGAAATAAATAAAACAATTGGCGTTAGATTCCCCCATATTATGATACACAGCACAGTATGATACACAGCACAGCATACAGTTACAGGCTGCAGACCCCAGATCTGTGCTTATCTTGGCTGTGTATTAAAATAGGAGGAACCGCATGCGGCTTCTTTATTATTATTTAAATAAATAATTAAAAAAAAACAGCGTGTGGTCCCTCAATTTTGAAACCTAGCCTAGTGCTGAAGACCAGTTATTTCAGCACCGGAGACTAAGTAAGTATAGCCTGCTTGTTCCTATCCCCCTATCCCTTCTACCACCACTTTAATTAGAGTTATACAGGGACCGGCATCTGGCCAGATACCCGGGATCAATCCCAGACCGGAACTTTTTTTTTTTTTTTTTTAAACCCGGTTATCTGCAAGTTTGCCCATCAGTGGCTACCTATTTCTGGCTTGCTGTGTCTAAGACAAACTTCGGATTCATAGCCACAGAGGATAGACCTTTATTCCAGCTTCCATTGCTGTGTTGTCTTAGACACAATGATAGCAGGAGATTGGTTTGTAGACCGCGTGGGCAATACCCAGGTAGTGGGACCCATCTATTCTTCATTCCAGATAAATTTACAGCTCAGCATTACATTGATTTGGTCATGCACCTAGCCATTTCTCCAAAGTGTTCCAGGAGCTGTTTTTCAACATGACAATGCCAGGCCACATGTTGCTTCTGCTGCTGTGAGCCTAAGCATGCTACCATGGCCTGAAGTGTTTCCAGACTTGTCTCACACTGAGCACATTTAAGACATCATTGGTTGGCAATTGCAAAGGGCGCTGCCAGCAATGGATCTTGATATTTTGCAGATTTGCAGGACCAATTGCATTCAGCGCGGCAGAACATTCCACAAACAACAATTAATAACATCATTACTATCAGCCATGGCGCGTATGTACATGAATTTCTGCAGTTGATGCTCATACTCAAAATGAATAATTTGAAGTATTCTGAAAAATTTGTGTCCATTTTATTATCATGCGCAGATCATTAATATCATTTTCCTATTTGGTATTACAATTTCAAACTTGAGAAGTGCATAAGTACGGTAATTAAACTAATAAGTAATTAAACTAATATTTTTTGTTAGTATCATTTTGCAGATGTATACAATACAGTGGTGCTTGAATGTTTGTGAACCTTTAAGAATTTTCCACATTTCTGCATAAATTTGTCATAAAACTTGATCAGATTTTAACACAACTCCTAAAATTAGATAAAGGGAAACAAATCAAACAAGTAAACTAAAATTGACATTGCCATATTTTAAATGAGAAAAATAATCCAATATCACATTTCTGTAAATGGCAAAAATATGTGAACCTTTTCTTTAAGTATCTAGTATGACCCCCTTGTGCAGCAATAACTGCATCTATATACTTCTGGTACTTGTTGCTTATTCCTCATATCATCTTTGAGAAATATTATCATATAACGTCCTACAAAACAACTTCAACTCTGTTAGGTTGGTGTGTTTTCTTCCAATTAATTGCTCATTTATTTGTGGTCGCATTCCCACAGTCATCCACCTTTGACTGCAAATAACCAGAGTGATGTTGCTGCTCATTGCATTGGCTCAGTCTCTGCCTGAAGCCCACAGCATGTGGACATGGTCTGTGCTCGTGCGCTGGGCTTTCAGTATGTAGCAGAGCTGGAATCGTTGTGGGACCTTGTGGGAATAATGTCGGACGAGTCGGGGTGTTTTGGAGGTTAATAAAGGGGTTAAAGAGGGTGGGGTTTTTGTATTTTATTTCAAATAAAGGGTTTTTTTGGTGTCTGTGTTTCTTTCTTTTCACTTACAGATTAGTAATGGGGGGTTCTCATAGATGCCCATTACTAATCCAGGGTTTGATGGCATCTGTGAGCTGTGATTAACCCCTTATAACCCCGATTGCCACTGCAAAAGGGTAATTTAGAGGAGCAGGGTAAAATTTCAAGATTGTCGTATATAATGGATGCGACAATTCTGAGCGGCTGCAGGCTGCTATTTTTAGCCTGGGGGGCCATGTGTTTCCCCAGCCTGAGACTACCAGCCCTAAGCTATCGGCTTTACCATGGCTGGGTATCAAAATTGGGGGGGACCACACAACATTTTTTTAAATGACTAATTTAATTATTTTTTTAAAAAAGCCAAATGGGGTCCCTCTTATTTTCATACACAGTCAAGATAAGCACACGGCTGGGGGCTGCAGCCTGTAGCCATATGATTTATCTGTGCTGGGTATCATAATATGGGGGATCACACAAATTTTTTTACTTTATTTATTTTTACACCAATATACTGTAGACACAGCTTCTGTGATTGAAAACAGTCAGACACGCTGTCATACAAGGTGCGAGTACTCTCTCACTGAAATTAGACAGGGATGCCAGGACTGCCAATGGGCGGGGGAGACAGTGCATATATATGAAATTAATGAGAGCCTCGGAAGTAGTGTGAGAGGCCTGGAAGCAGTGTTACATCTGCGTGGGAGACTCGGTAAGTATAATGCTTTCCCCTTTTTTTCTTTACTTTTTCTTTGCTTTTTAATTTCCCGACTTGCCGGATCTGGATCGTTACCCGGAGTTCTGTAAGAACTTCGGGCCTGGGATCGGTGCTCAGTACTTTTGAACCCACCCGGATCCGGACTTTTACGGTCCTGCTCCGCCCATCACTAGTGATAATGGATAATTTCCCTCATTTTAAAATGTACAAAGCCTAATATTTTGACTCATTTGTCTTTTATGTCTTTCCCTACACAGTTTTAGGTTAAGTGTGAAAATATAATGTAGGTAAGTTTTAGGTAACATTTCTGCAAAAATACTATGAATTCTGATGGGTTCAGAAACTTTCAAGCCCAACTGTAGCACTGTTTTCAATTTAAGTAGCTTTCAGTATTTATATGGATAACATATTTTTATCTGCAAATTTCACAGAATGTTATTGTGTGATGACTTTGCAAGCAGCAGTGTATCTTTAGGTGATATTCAGACACAAGGCATATTGAACCTAACCCAGTGTTTCTGAGTTTTATAAACAGTTCACTTCAAAACTGAGATATTTTCAGATCACATAGTTCACTGTTAATTTGCAGACTGGCAGCCAAGTCAGAAATGCTGTTAAGGCAACGATCAGTAATTAAAATAAGGAATGTGTATAAAGTCTGGAAGAAATATATATCTTAAATATATGTTGTGGAAAAAATAGCCATAAAATAAACTTTTCTGTACTAACCTATTACACTGGTAATTATAGTTTTTAGTATACCATAAAAAGATAATTACATTGGCATCTGACATGTTATAAAGAAAAGATTTATTTATGATTGAGGCACCATTGACATCTTGTCCCCAGGATAAGGTGAGACTGCTCCAGACCTGTCCATCAACGTTGCCCTTTTTTGCCCCTTGCTCAGTGTGGTCGTATATCAGACATTCACAATTCTGCATGAAAACAACCGTCAAATGGAATGGTAGGTAGAAATGTCAGAAACACCAATCAAAAGTCTAAAGATGTTCTGTATAATCGTGTATGCCAATGTGAGTGTGCATTTTGTATGCCTTTTACCAGAAATTGTGACACTTTTGTTTATAGACTGAGCTTAAAATTGCTTCTTTCAAGTGAATTGTAAATATAGCTCTGGCAAAAATTAAGAGACCACTGCAAAATTTTCAGTTTTTCAGATTTTTCTCTTTATAGGTATATTTTTGAGTAAAATGTAAATTGTTCTTTTATTCTATAAACTACTGACAATATGTCTCCTAATTTCCAAGCAATAAATTTTGTATTTATTTTTTGAATATGTGAAATGGTCAAAATAACAAAATAATGCATTGCTTTCACACCTCAAATAATGCAAAGAAAACAAGTTCATAATCATTTAGAAACAACAATATTAATAAAGTTCTAATTCAGGAAGAGGTCAGAAATCAATATTTTGTGGAATAACTATGATTTTTAATCACAGCTTTCATGCATCTTGGCATGCTTTCCACCAGTCTTTCACACTGCTTTTGGGTGATCTTATGCCACTCATGGTGCAAAAATTTAAGCCGTTCTTTGTTTGATGGCTTGTGACTATCCATCGTCCTCTTGATTACATTCCAGAGGTTTTCAATGGGATTCAGGTCTGGAGACTGGGCTGGCCATGACAGGGTTTTGATGTGGTGGTCCTTCATCCACACATTGATTGACCTAGCTGTGTTAGATGGTGCATTGTTCTGCTGGAAAAACCAGTCCCCAGAGTTGGGGAACATTGCCTAAGCAGAAGGAAGCAACTGCTTTTCCAGGAGAACATTGAATGTGGCTTGATTCATACGTTCTTCGCAAAGTTTTTAAAATCCAGATCTGGGCCGTATTCTGATTTGCATATAAGTCTATGGGGACCAGAATCCAGGGAAGAGCCGAGTAAAGCACTGAGATTGTCGCATCTAATGGATGCAACAATTTTGGGGTGGCTGCAGGCTGCCATTTCTAGGCTGGGGGGCTCCAAATAACCATGGACCTCCCCAGCCTGAGAATACAAACAAAATACAAAAATATTTTAAGATCTAAAGGACAATCAGTTATTTATAGAATATTCTCATGAATCGCAATAAATAAAATTGTGATGACAGTTATAAACAAGTGTATGATACACAAGACAAGTTGATTATTGAGGGGTTCAGAAATTATTTGTTCACCAGAGGGCAACATTTGAAAATGGGATTGTTCTTTTTCTGTTCATTTTCTTTCTGGATAACCGTATTTATTTATTGATGAGTGAGAACATCTTTCTTTTGTGGAAAAGACAGAGGAGAAAGAACTGTTCTCTATTACCTCCTGGCTCTGATGTAATGCAAAGAAAATACAGCAACTATCAGATAGCCTTTTGCTGACTCTATTTGGTAGATTTTGGAAAACTAGCTAAAACAAAAAAACTATATGCCCATAGCAATTAATTATAGCGCAATTTTCATTTTACCACAACAGTTTAAAAAATGAAAGCTAACCTCTGATTTTTCTAGGCAACAAAAACAGTTTACAACAAAACACTAGAAAAGTATAAGGCCTAAAATTAGACTTTATTTAACATTAAAATCATACACAGATCATATAACGCTTATAAAAATGGTGTTACAGATATGGGGATCGGGTGGAGAATGTTCACATCTAGATATATGACATTTTTTCTAATTTTAATATTTGTATGTATAGGTTTGCGCTCTATATGGAGTATTACTATTGTCTATATTAAAGTGTTGAATGTAGAATAATAGTAATAAAGTATCCACCTTTGCTAAATAACTATAAATATATAAAGTTTCTATGTGTCTCTAATTGGTGTAGCCTATCAAAATGAAAACCCTATCAATTGTTTATTGCTGACAGTGGCTGAAGATCACTAGGTAATATGCCATACACTGAAGGGAATAATTATTTGATCCCTTCCTGATTTTGTAAGTTTACCCACTGACAAAGACATGAACAGTCTATAATTTTAGGGTAGGTTAATTTTAACAGTGAGAGATAGAATATCCAAAATAAAGTCCAGAAAATCACATTGTATAAATTATACACGCTCACATGACCTGACCCCATTGGACTTCTTTCCGTGAGGTTACATCAAACAGCAGGTGTATGCGACCCCTCCACCAACATTGCAGGACCTATGACGACGTATCACAGATGCTTGTGCAAACGTGTCACCTACCATATTGCACAACGTGCAGCAAGATGCAGTATGCTGTGCAGAGTGCAGATGTGCATTGCAGCTGACGGTGGCCACTTTGAGCCATATGCGTGACCAGCATTCAATGTTTTGAGGGGGGTCATGGGTTTCATATCATAGCATTTCTGTATGCAAGGTGTTGATTCGTATTGAATTGATGATGCCCTACAATTTTTTTATTCACTTTTTTTTTCTATCTCGTTCCGTTTTCGAGATAAAAATGCTATCTCCGTTTTTTTCCACCAGGTGGGGCTATAGGTGGTTTCATTGCATAGCGCATGGCTACTTTACTATACCTAGACACCACTTCTATGCCTATAGCTGCAGCAGTTCTCAAATTAATGGCGGTGGACAGGATATGGGTGGACACACTGTATAAATGTATTTGGATTAGTTACATTCAGTTAATTGTTTGTATTTAACTTTTCCTTCTGCAGGATTGTCCTTTATAAATGTGTACTTTACATTATATTTTAACAGCTATATATTCGCAGTTTATATAAACGTTCTCCTCCCTCCCCCTTCCTTTTTCCTCCCCTTCTTCCCTTGTTTTCCCAATAAAAGTTTACTTTTCCATTTCTCCTCTCCTATTCCTATACCCATTTCTTATATTGTTTTACTATACACTTTTACAATGTAGTCCTCAAATATTGTAATATATTCTCCTTATTCTTCCTATTATTCAGTTTTAATTCCTCTTTTAAAATAAAACTTTTGGAAATGAAAAATATTAAACTTTTTTTTTAAGATATAGTTACTTTTTAATGGAAAAAAAATGAATACATTCACAAAACAACAATGAACTGCAATGGTATGCAATGTATTGTGAAAATAAGCAATCTCATCATGAATATAAATTAGTTATTTAGAAAAATTTAAATTTCTACTTCTTTAAGAAGTAAAGAGACAGAAATCAGAGTATATTGTATCAAACAAATTTATTTGTCCAAAAATATTTTTATAAAAACACTTATTTATTTCAAATTGCTAAAATCATCACAAAATCAAGAAAAACATCACCAGAAAAAACGCACACAAAAACAGAGGGGATCTCAGATCCAAAGAATTATTGATGAAAAAGGCAAAAGATCATTTCATGTCAAACATCTTATATCATCAAAATATCACCTCTGCCCCTTCACCAGCATTCATTGTACAGCACTAATACATATATTATATTGATAAATGATGAATACATAAATATATAAATACTGTATCAATATATCAATAAATATACATACAGTAGCTCCAGTGTAAATAACCAATCTTCAAAAGGAAGGATTTTGCTCCTATAGACAAGAGCAGCATATACGAGGAATCTCCTCTATATAAATATAACTTCTCCTTTAAGGATCATATTAACTATATCCATAGGTTTGAATAAGGGGCAAAGAGTTATAGTTTATTTAATAGCTTGCCTACTCAAGCTCTTTATAAATGCCCATTCCTCCCAAATAGAATGAATTACTCCCTTAACAACAGGGGCCAATAATAAGTGTAACAAACATCAATTTGCCATACTTGCCTAGTATATGGTCAGAGACACCCTCAGAACCTCGACGTACGTTTCAAGAAAAACCTTTTCATCAAGAGGCCTAAATAAGTGTTTTTATAAAACTATTTTTGGACAAATAAAATTGTTTGATACAATATACTCTGATTTCTGTCTCTTTGCCTTTATCTAATTCTTTGAGTAAAAGTATCTCTAAAAACTATGGTGGAGAAATTATAGGAATCTGCTATTATGTTTTTTTAAGTAGTAGTATTGTTTATTTCTGTGCATTATTTTTTTTATCTCAGTGAAGCGACTTGTTATATATGGCAGTTGCAAAGGTTCCTTAAATTACTAAAACAACTGATGCAGAATTGCTCTCTAGACTCTTGTATTTAGATTTTGCAGAATAAAACCCTCAGCTTGCCAATCACCCCCGTGTAGAAAGTGCTTTCAAACTGTGAAAATCGAATTGCATATATACAGATGCAGTGTGATGCCTTAACTACAAGAATACATTTAAACACTTGCCAAGCTAAACAGTGTTTTCTCAAAATGTTTGCAAAGAACAGCCGTACAATAAAATACATGAATCTGATTTACAGTACATAAAAAATCTCATTAACTTTATCAATTAAAATATGTTACATCGATTCACTGTTAACTGTAGATCACAACTACTATCCTCGTCAACCCATGCAAGACTTATCTGAATTTTTTTCTATCATATTTTAATATTTAACTTTGAACAAGTGATCCTCTCATTGTTCATGTTTAAACACTACATTACTTCTGGCAGGGTGTAATAGTTATCCTTACATTGCAGACCTGAAAGACAGTGATATAACTAGAAACCAATGGGTCCCAACCTGCAGGGTGGTCAAATGTATAGGCTCTTGTAGCAATCTAAATCCTATAAAAACATGCGTGTTGCCTCTCGCATAGTGTAATAATGTCCTCAATCCTGTACTAATGTCACACATCTTGTGCCCATTCCTGATATAAAGTCCCCATCCAGGGCCTTCCAATAATAATGTCACCCATCCTTGTATTATGTCCCCCATCCTAGGCCCCTTCCTGCAATAATTCCCACCATCTTGGATGCTTCGTAGGTATAATGACCCCCATTTTGGTCCCCTACCAGTAATACTGTCCAACATCCTGGTGTAATGGCCCTATCCTTGGCCCCTACCTAGTATAATGCTCCTCATCCTGGGCCCTTTGAAGATATATTGACCCTCATTTTGAACCCCTACAAGTAATAATGTCCCCCATTTTGTGCACCTTTCCTGGTATAATACCCCTCATTCTGGGTCCTTTCCAGGTAAAATGACCCCCATTCTGGACCCCTACCTGTAATAATGTCCATCATCCTTGGTCACTTCCTATATAATGCCACCCATCGTGGACTCTTTCCAGCTATAATGACCCCCACTTCGGTCCCCTACCAGTAATAATATCCCCCATCCTTGTCCCTTCGTGGTATAATGTCCCCTAATCTGGACCCCTTCCTGGTTTAATACTCCACATCCTGGGCGCTTTCCAGGTATAATGACCCCCATTTTAGTCGTCTGCCAGTAAAAATGTCCACCATCCTGGTATTAAGTCCCTCATCCTCGATCCTTTCCTGGTAAAATGACCCCTATTCTGGACCCCTACTAATAATAATATCCCCAATCCTGAGTTTCTTCCTGGTATAATGCCCCCCATCCTGGGCTTTTTACAGGTATAATGACCCCCATTTTTGACCCCTACCAGCAATAATGTCCAACATCTTGGGCAACCTTCCTGGTATAATGCCTCCTATCCTATCCTGGGTCCTTTCCAGGTATAATCACCCACATTCCAGACCCCTATCTGTAATAATGTCCCCCATCCTGAGCCCCGTCCTGGTATAATGCCAGCCGTACTTGGACGTTTTCGAGGTTTAGTGACCCCCATTTTGGACCAGTAATAATGTCCTCCATCCTGGGCACCCTTCCTGGTATAATGTCCCCATCCTGGTAACATGTCTATCTATCTCACAACCATTATAGCAGGTAGCTGGCTGTGCAAAACAACTCAAATCAAAAGTGATGACGCAGGCATGGCTCCTATTACCTCATCATTAGTGCATCATAGTAGTATGTGCACTGGAAGAAACTGCAAGTAGTTCACACAAAGCACCATTATGTAGCAGGGCAAGAAGAGTTAAATTATTTAGCCCCATACTAAAAATAAACTGGTTGGTTAATGGATGTCAATTCAATTACACAAGTATCGCAGGCTAAAAATGTATATAATGTTAATACAAATGCATACAATGAATCACAGGTTTTTCAATAGTCAAACTGAATAATTATGGACACATTAAAGATTATTACTCTTTTATCCAGCTTTTAATGTTACTATGTGAAAAACACTATACTGCCTGTTTATGGGAGAACTTCAAAGGCTTGGCTGAATATCAGAAACCATTGGGGCAGAGTTGCTTTATCTGTTGTTCTGTTGGCTTTATCCCAGGTTTTTTTTCTAAGATCTATTTTAGATGAAAATGTATCATTATTAAATGAAATGATAGATATAATTAATTTACAAAATCCTGAAATGTCCTCGGGCAATGTAATATCTACACAGTTTTAAAAGCATCAAAAAAAGGAAAAAGGGAAAACATTCTTTTTTATCCTGAAAGAAGTTAAAACAGTTTCAGCCATTGATGGTTTACATGTAATATATACTGTGTTTTGTAAATCTTAGCAACCAAGAACATTACAGAAATTGTTGTATAAAACGCAGGAAGATTTTTATTGGTTATGGTTATATCTACCCAATGAGCTATAAAGAAGCAAAACTCTATTTTTCACCGTAAGAGCGAGATCATTAATTACTGGAGTTCAAAAGGTCTGCTAATGTTCACACGTACAATACAAGGTTGGCAACATAATATTTTTTTTTTCAGGGTAACTTAAAAACATTTCAGACAGCTAATATTTATTTTTTCACATAACAGATAAAATTAAATAAAGGATGAAGGTAATTGATATAAGTTTACAGCCTAGAATACTGATATAGACAGATAAAACCGCATTCACTGCAAACCGTAAATGGTTATAATTGCAATCACAATTTTCTAAACAAGCCCCCTCTGGCTTTAAAGAGACAAATGTACCGTATTTTTTATACTAACTGGCCAGGAATTTACAAACTTTAGAATATCCTGATACAGTCATATGAAGAAGTAGTAATTAGACCATGCAACATAATTTATTTATGTTTGATTTTTTTCTCTAAAACAGTATGTAAAAATAAATATGATATAAAAAAAACCCACTGCTAAATAGAATTATGTAGTAAGTAAAGCAAAAATTAGCATATGCCATTTTTCAGTGGCTTTAACCTCTTTACGATCTAGGACGTATATGTACGTCCTAGGCTGCCTCCCTCCCTTTAATGCGGGCTTGCATATTATCTAATATATAATGCTGAGTGTATGTATGTCTATATATATGTGTATATGTCCGCTAAAGGAATTTGCACCGTCGCATTTACAGTCACAACAGTTTGGACTGCCACTTCATTTGACGCATGGAACATCATAGACTATGTTTTGAGGGGCAAATGTAACCCCAGGCTTTACAGTTATTCACCAAAAAACCTGCTTACATTAAAGTCAATAAAGCTGGGAATGAATTGTGTTATTATCGACTCCTATTATGGACATGGAAAGAGACACACAGAGAGACCCACATACACAGAAAGAGACACGCACAAAAAGAAACACACACACACATAGACACCCACACATAAAGAGACACACACAGAAAGAGAAACAGGCACACAGAAAGAGACACACACAGAAAGAGAAACAGGCACACAGAAAGAGACACACAGAAAGAGACACACACAGAAAGAGACAGAGAGAAAGAGACACCTACACAGAAAGAGACACAGAAAGAGACACACACAGGAAGAGACACATACACAGAAAGAGACACACAGAGACACATACACACAGACACATGCACACAGAAAGAGACACACACACACACCGAAAGATGCACACACAGAAAGAAGCACACATAGAAAGATACACATACACACATAGACACCCACACATAAAGAGACACACACAGAAAGAGAAACAGGCACACATAAATAGACACACAGAAAGAGACACACACACACAGAAAGAGACAGAGAGAAAGAGACACATACACAGAAAGAGACACACACACAGGAAAGACATACACAGAAAGAGACACACAGAGACACATACACACAGAGACACACACACAGAAAGAGACACACACCGAAAGATGCACACACAGAAAGAAACACACACAGAAAGAGACACACACATAAACTGTTTGGATGTTTTGATAGATACCCTGGATATTTATCAGGTGGCCTATAGCAACCAATCACAGGTATGTTTCTATTTTGTTGCAGGTCACAGAGCTCTGATTAGTTGCTGTAGGCAATGAAGCACATTCTTAGTATAAGACAGCTTATGTACATAAGACCACAGAAAAAGCAATACCTACTTGGGAGAGCGTGGGGTAACAGCTACTGCAGCAGGTCCTCTACAGCTCCACCTAACAATTACAATTTTGATCTGACTGAAGTATCTTATTGAGTCAGGAACCAAATTTAACGCATTTGTGTTTATGTGTATATTTATGGTTTTGCACTAGTCACCTGGGTTGGTGGTGGACACCCCTTGGCTAGAGATAGGGACAGGGAGAGACAGCCACCTGGAACGGGGAGTGTCTTGTAACTTAGGACACCCTTTGTCGTCAGGTAGGGTCAACAAAGGCTATGAGATCAGTAATTTGACGACTCTGTGAATATCTATCTATCGCTATCCTTTTCACGCTGAAACTATCTCTTCCCAACATCTCACTGGCACTGTTTTGTCCTTTATGTATTTTTTAGAGAGACACTGTTTGTCATATTTTTATATTTTTCTAAATAAAATTAAATATATTTTTAGAGGTATTGCTTCTTCTATGGTCTTATGTTGATACCACACCTCGGTTCTATATCTATTTGTGGTTCTAGTATAAGACAGCTTATGTATGAGTAAGGCTATGTGCGCACGTAGCCTAATTACATGCACTTACGCTGCGCTTTGTAGCGCAGCGTAACTGCATGCGTCCTGCGTCCCCTGCATAATCTATGGAGATTATGCAGGAGCCGTGCGCACGTGGCGTCTTAGAGCGCAGCGCTTCGGCTGCTGCCCGAAGCGCGCGTTCTAAGAAGTGACATGTCACTTCTTCCGTGCGCTCTGCATGCAGTCCCCGCTCTGTCTATGGGAGGAGCTGCAGGCAGAGCGCATGGAATCGGCTTTTTTTTTTTCTCTACGGACATTTTCTGCAGCGATTTGAAGCGCACGTGTGCTCTTCAGATCGCTGCAGAAATTTCTGCAGGGCTAGTACGCAACGTGTGCACATAGCCTTAATATGATTTCGGTGGGACACTTAGCCAACACTGTTGTAGAGGCTGATGTAAGTCACATGATCTTAGCTGTATGCTAATTACTATGGTGTGTTATGAGGTAATATATTGGCTGTTTTGACAATTAGCATGGATATTTCTCAGGTGGCCTAAAGCAACCAATCACAACTCTGCTTTTTGTTTTTAATTTAATTAATAGATACATTAATTACAACATCTGTAATTTGCAGGGCAATTCGGCATTAAGGGGATTCTTAGATATAGCATAACCACAGGGTGCGATCACAGTGGTAGGATGCACATTGATCAGACATTTCTTGTATATGCCATGAATATCTAAGATAGGAATACCCCTTTAGATATTAATATAGGAATTTCTGTTTTTGAAAATCTTATCGTAGCACACAGTTAAACCTTATCAACATAATAATTGAAATAAACAGATTCATTTACAACCTTTCTAAAGGCCAAAGTTCAAAAGCATTAGATGATTCAGTAAAAGTTGCATTTGGTAGAGAATATAAATAGCCTGTTCACAGGAATGCACATAGCGTTAGGATATACTCATGTAAATGTAGCATTTCAAGTTTATTATACAAACCAAAGGTGAATACTGTTGTAATTCCACAATATTCCAGTGATGTCAATGAATTGTATCTTCTCAATCTTAAGTAGTAAATAATTACAATTGTCAACAATCTGTAACATGTACACTTGTGTTTCATATGCCAAAAAAAGGCCATAAACCCGAATCTTTAAAACAATTTGCATTTTGCATGCTTATTACTTTTCATTTTAAATGTTATAAATTACATATTAATTGTATTCTAAAATAATATACATAATTATATAACTTAAATGTAAATTAAATGTTTCAACAATTTAGGTAAGCAAAAGGCATAAAAAGTGTTATCAGTTATTTTCTTTCATCCTGACATTATCATATGCTTAAAGGGAGCAAATCAAATACCTAATTCCTAGATGAAGGGCACGCTGAAACATGCGTCGGGATGGGCGCCAACCACTGCACTGGTCATCTTGAGGTAATCATCATAGATGGCACAGTGACTCAGTGGTTAGCATTGCAGTCTTGCAGCGCTGGGGTCCTGGGTTCAAATCACACCAAGGACAACATCTGCAAGGGGTTTGTATGTTCTCCCTGTGTTTGTGTGAGTTTCCACTGGGTACTCCGGTTTCCTCCCATATGCCAAAGACATACTGGGACCATAGATTGTGAGCCCCAATGGGGACAGTGTTGCTGATGTATGTAATGCGCTATGGAATTAATAGCGCTACTATATAAATGAATAAATATTATATATATTAAATTTTAGCCCTTTCAATTTTTGTCTGTTACTCACTCAGCCTTGAATGCCACCAGAATTCATCACACTGCAGACTGGTCCTGATTGCACGTTTGCACATGTACTTGTTTTAACATCCGTGCTATGCTGCATATATCATTTTGATTGATTTAGTACTTTGCTTGTATTCAACAAGCTATCTATTGCTCCATAGGATCCATCATTGATACTACATATAATATCCACACCTGTGTATTATACCCATTGATTCATTACCTGTGACTGGCTCCTGTTTATTGCAATTGCACTTTACAGCACACTGCACTTTGGGATGCACCTATGCAACTTTGCATTATTTTCATAGATAGGTTAACCACTCATTCACTTTGCATCTTTCATTGATTGATGAACCATTTTGATGGGTCCACTCAAACATCAGCGCAATTTTGATCTCCACTCAATTTTCTTGTTACCGATATATCGTCGGGGTCACGTTGTTAGTGACGCACATCCGGCACCGATAGCGACATCGCAACGTGTAAATCCTAGGTGCGACGATGAATGAGCACAGAAGCGTAAAAAATCGCTGATCTGTGTCACGTCATTCATTTCCATAATGTCGCTACATCAGGAGATACAATATTGTTTATCGCTCCTGCGGCGTCACACATCGCTGTGTGTGAAACCGCAGGAGCGACAAAAATCTGCTTATCTGCCTCCATCGGTAATGCGGAAGGAAGGAGGTGGGCGGGATGTCCCGCTCATTTCCGCCCCTCCGCTTCTATTGGCCGGCCACTTAGTGACGTTGCGGTGACGTCGCTGTGACACTGAACGCACCTCCCCCTTGAAGGAAGGATTGTTCGGCGGTCACAGCGACGTCGCCGACCAGGTATGTACGTGTGAAGCTGCCGTAGTGATAATGTTTGCTATGGCAGCAATCACCAGATATCGCATGTACGATGGGGGCGGGTTCTTTCGCGTTGGACATCGCTAGCAAATGCTAGCGATGTCACAACGTGTAAAGCCAGCCTAAGACTTTATAAGATCCATTATAGGCATTTTCAGTCAGTTATTAGCAACATCACTATATAGGTTATACTAATATTTGATTGCCTCTAATTTCCAGCTCTGTTTTTGTATTTCATGTTTTTATCACGTGCGGTGGCCTTTCTGTTGGTTACTACCACTTGAGTACTTGTTATTTATAATTACATAAAACAACTTTTCGACCAGTTAATCATTGTTCTTCATTTTTTGTATATTGGTCTAATGTTTATTATCTAAATATTCATTGCATTAATTCCATATTTGGATGCATTATATATTATGTCACTCTTATTTTGATGCATTTATCATCGTGGGTTCTTCATTTTGGCACTGACACAGATATAGGAATAGACCTGTCAGTCATGTAGATTGGGGCAGGGTGAAACTGCTGAAGATTGACCTTAGACTTGTCATGCAAGTTTCATAGTCCACCGACAGGTTTTCAAAGTATTTTTTTTCCTGAAAAACAACAGTTTCAGTAAAAAAAAGCATATATGACTGCCATAGCAATGTCTGCTTTATGTTGCCCTTGGATCAGGCAGCATGAAACTCATGTCAAGATGCTGCTAACGTGCGGACAACGCTTACTAAGCAGCTACACTATGTGTATAGAGGTTTAACCCCAATGTGTATTTGTCTTCCTCGACAAATAGCGATCAGAATTTTATAGGTTAGCATGTCCACCTTCCTTTGTTGCAGCAGATCTTCCTGACTTTGTCTACTCCTGGATTAACCATTGCATTTATTTTCTGGAACTAGGGTAATATATTGCTGGAGAGCAAAGGCTAGCTAAGTGAACTATCCCCCTGCCCAATTACATATTACAATGTATATCTGTCAAATTGCCATTCACCTAGTACATCCCAGAACAGTGCACTAAACCATTTGAAACCAGGAATCTCATACATTATACACTGAGAACTAAGACATAATACTTGTCAACAGGGGTTGAGGACTACAATGTTACCAATTGGTGTCCTTGGGAAGGTGAATTAGCACACACCTTCCTTCATAAGCTTCATAGATGTACAGAACTAATTCTCGATGATAAGGAGTTTAGCTCCATCCCATACAATTCTTTCTTCTTATTGCCACCAAGCACTGAAACCTCTCTTAACACTAGGCTGAGATGTACGACTGCAACCAAACCTAGTACATGACGTGCCAAGACGAGAGTTTCAATGTTGGTAAGAAGAGGCACGGATAACCGTATGGTGCCAGTGAGCAGCAGAGGTGCCCGGAGGGGTGTGCAGTAAGGTGGTGGGTTATTATTTTTTAGTCTTTGACCCTTATACTATATTGCCAGCCCTATACGGTTCAGTTGGCCACCATTTTTCAGAATTCATGAGGAGCGAATTACTCATATCTGAAGAATACAAATTTTTGCAAGATTCAAGCAGAATTCAATTCCATTCAAATAAATCCACCAATCTCTAAAATTCATCACTTATTACATCACAGATTACTGCTGATAACTGGGGTCCTGGTAAGACTCACACTATCTAACTTGTTTATTGGGAGATGATGATGCGAACAAGTTGGGATTATCCAAAGTGAAGTGCTTCTGTAATTATTCCCCTAGTGTCAATGTTTACATTTGTCATCATTATTCATCACATCTTCCATCTTTCTACCTCTATATCTAATTTACAACATTATGTTAAGTACTGAAATCTAAAGGCCGAGACGTACAGCCGCAACCAAACCTGGGACATGATGTGCCAAAACGGATGTTTCAATGTTGGTAAGAAGAGGTGCTGATAACTGTATGGAGCCAGTGAGAAGCAAAGGTGTCCGGAGTGGTGTGCAGTGAGGTGAGTTAATATTTTTTGGTCTTTGAACCTTATGCTCTATTGCCAGCCCTCTACAGTTCAGTTGGCCACCATTTCATGGAACTCATGAGGAGTGAATTACAAAAATCTGAAGAATACAAATTTTTATAAAATTCAAGTAGAATTCAAGTCCATTAAAATAAATTCACTAGTCTCTAAAATTCATCATTTATTGCCAAGGCTTCCCACAGATTATTGTTTATAACTGTGGGTCCTGGTAAGAGTCACCTTCTAATGTGTTTATTGTGAGATGATCCTGTGAACAACTAGGGATTATCCAAGGTGAAGAACCCATGTAATTAATCCACTGGTGTCAAAGTTTCCTTTATTTATCCAAGTATTCATCACATCTTCCATCTTTTAACCTTTATACCTGATTTATAACTTTATGTTAAGTACTGAAATCTAATGGCCGAGATGTACGACCGCGACCAGGTCTGGGACATGATGCGCCGCGATGCGAGTTTCAATGTTGGTAAGAAGAGGCGCTGATAACCGTATAGGGCCAGTGTGCAGCAGAGATGTCCGTAGGTGAGTGCAATGAGGTGGGTTATTATTTTGGTCTTCGACCCTTATCGACCCTATTACGAGCCCTATATGGTTCAGTTGGCCACCATTTTACTGAATTCATGAGGAGTGAATTACAAAACATTTTGTAAGATTCCATTAAAATAAATTCACCAATCTCTAAAATTCATCACTTATTCCCAAGGCTTCCCACAGATTACTGCTGATAACTGGGGGTCCTGGTAAGACACATTTTCTAAATTATGAAAACTTAATTGCACAAATCTGAAGAATGCAAACTTTTGTAAGCTTCAAGTAGAATTCAATTCTGTTCAAATAAATTCAGCATTCTCTAAAATGTATCACTTATTGCCAAGGCTTCCCCCAGATTACTACTGATAATTGGGGGCCACTTCCTAATTTGTTCATTGCAAGATCATCCTGTGAACAAGTAGGCATTATCAAAAGTGAAGAACTCCTGTAAGTATTCCACTGGTGTCAAAGTTTCCATTTTTCATCACGTCTTCCATCTTTTAACCTCTATATTTAATTTATAACTTTATGTTAAGTACCGAAATCTAATGGCCTTTTATTCTTCATGAAATATGACCCCATGTGATTCAAGTTCCATGTTCTAAGTCCAATGTTATCCAGTAACCCTGAAATTATCACTTATACACAGATGTTCGCCATAAAAGAAGCAATTACCGAGTAAAGATTACCGACATAAAGCACGACTATAAAATATTATACATAAATATAAAATCTCCATAAACATGCTGCCATGTAACAGATAGGCTTTCATCTTGCTCAGGCACTACAAATCCCAGTAAATCATGCCAGTCATGAGCTACAGGCGTCCTCATCCTTTATATGGCATTTCTGCAAAATGGATTTGTTACATTTGTTTCCCCTTAAACACCTTTTAACGGCTAAAGGCTATTTATAGCCGCCATTCTTTTATAGAATCCATCATTATTCTTATTTTTATAGAGAGCGGGATCATTCACAGTTTGAGCTATTTGCTGTTAGTAACTCAATAAGAAACAACAGTACATCATTATTTAGCTTAAGTACTCTGTTTTACTACTAGAAAGATTTATTTACGGCTTGTCATAAATGAACAACTAGATAATATTATTCCCGTTACTACGGATCTGTTCACATTCAGTTGGCTGCCATTCAAAACACGTTAACAGCGTAAAATTAAATATGACAGAACATCTTCTTGAACCGTCGCACACATTTCACCTTGTTGGAAACTAGCTCAGTAGAGCCATCTGGTGGTCCGCAGGGTTACTACAATAGCTAATTGGAAGCGAAGTCTTACGAAAGGAATCATTGTGAAACCTAAACCTATATTTACAAGACTAACCTATTTCACAACAATTTACAATTGGAAAAAGCCATAAATACACAAAATGATATATATCTGTTTGTTGTATAGCTCTGACTGTTGGCTAAACAGAGTTCAAGTACAATAATTTGGGAAATGGAGATTGATTAAATGTGCAAAGGCATCTGCTGTAGGATAATGAGAACAGCTGTTTTTATGCATCATTTGGAATAAGTGAATTGCGGGATATTGCGTTAACAAACTTTTTGTTTTCAACTGTTTCATGTTCTTGATGTTTTTGTAATATGACAAATATGCTGCATGTCTATCACTTCGAGGCATTCAAAATATTAGGGAGCTACACTAATAGCAGCTACTTAGAGACTTAACGGAGCTTTCTCTTAATCACTAATGGGTAAAATTGCAAAGTGTTTGTGGAAACAAGCAACTTAGTAATTTACTTCTTATTAAAAATTCTCTCTGTTCTCAAGAATAGATTAATTTTTAGTTTTAGAGTTTACTGTTGATTGCCAAGGTTACCATCTACCTCTACAGTCTATCAGAGGTGGCCTGTCTCCTAGGTGAGGAGCAGGCAGATGCTGGCTTTTTCAGCTTTGTAGCTGGCAGCAAGCCTCTTCCTGCCAACCTATGGCTGTTCTATTGACCAATATTGAGTAGAATTAACAAGTAATCTTGGGTATATAATCCCAGAAGTAATGATATTCTGATACTATGGGCAGCATGGTGGCTCAGTGGTTAACACTGCAGTCTCGCAGCGCTGGGGTCCTGGACTCAAATCCCACCAAGGACAACATCTGCAAGGAGTTTGTACGTTCTCCCCATGTTTGCCTGGGTTTCTTCCAGGTTCTCCCCATGTTTGCCTTGGTTTTCTCCAGGTTCTCCCCATGTTTGCATGGGTTTCCTCCAGGTTCTCCCCATGTTTGCATGGGTTTTTTCCAGGTTCTCCCCATGTTTGCCTTTTTTTTCTCCAGGTTCTCCCCATGGTTGCCTGGGTTTCCTCCAAGTTCTCCCCATGTTTGCAAGGGTTTACTCCAGGCTCTCCCCATGTTTGACTGGGTTTCCTCCAGGTTCTCCCCATGTTTGCATGAGTTTTCTCCAGGTTCTTCCCATGTTTGCATGGGTTTTCTCCAGGTTCTCCTCGTGTTTGTGTGGGTTTCCTCCAGGTTCTCCCCATGTTTGCCTGGGTTTCTTCCAGGTTCTCCCCATGTTTGCCTTGGTTTCCTCCAGGTTCTCCCCATGTTTGCATGGGTTTCCTCCAGGTTCTCCCCATGTTTGTGTGGGTTTCCTGCAGATTCTCCCCATCGTTGCCTGGGTTTCCTCCAAGTTCTCCCCATGTTTGCAAGGGTTTAGTCCAGGTTCTCCCCATGTTTGACTGCGTTTCCTCCAGGTTCTCCCCATGTTTGCATGAGTTTCCTCCAGGTTCTTCCCATGTTTGCGTGGATTTCCTCCAGGTTCTCCCCATATTTGCGTGGGTTTCATCCAGGTTCTCCCCATGTTTGCGTGAGTTTTCTCCAGGTTCTTCCCATGTTTTCATGGGTTTTCTCCAGGTTCTCCTCATGTTTGTGTGGGTTTCCTCCAGGTTCTCTGATTTCCTCCCACACTCCAAAGATATACAGACAGGGAATTTAGATTGTGAGCCCCAATGGGGACAGTGTTGTTGATGTATGTAAAGCGCTATGGAATTAATGGTTTTATATAAATGAAAAAATATTATTATATTATGTATACTACCAAAACTAAATCTATTATCTGGTAATGAGATAAAACACATACTCGGAGAAGTCTATTGCCTTTAACATCCCATGTGTCGGCAAAAAAAAATACAGAGACTTGTCCGTTTTTGATCGAAGTTCCGAATCAAAATTACCCATACAAGTCTACAGGACCATGAAAATCATTGACAAGCTTTCTTTGTGATGTGATATTATGTGATGTATTAATAATCTGGTGGGTGTTCTGCAAAGGGAAAAAGTGTTTGTGCAACAAAAGTGAAAGTGAATATGTGCAATACAATATTTTCACAAGATTATTAATGCAAGTGTTTATATGTATATTAAACATTAATTATCTTGAATGCTGAAGTTGACTCCTAATTGTATACGCCATATCAAAATATACATTATACTTAATGGTTCACTAAAAAAACCCACCTTGGCGGGTAGGTTTTTCAATTAAAATAAAATAATGTATTGGTTTTTTAACTTGATTCACTTATAAGCTGCACAATCCATTTATTCCAGTGTGGGGCAGAGCTGTCCTTTACTTTCTCCCTGCTGATGTCAGCTCCTGACGGAGATGGGTAGATGGGAGCCTACTGATAAAGGGGAGCAGTGAGAAACGGCAAAAACAATGCAAATTATCTGATTGGTACACACAGTGGGGGACATTTATCATTAAGTTTGTTTAGAAAATGTGTGCAATTTCCAACATTTTCTTGTAAAACTAAAAATATTACGAGAAAGGCATTGACACAACATAGGCCTCCCACTCTATTCTAACATTGGAAAATTTATTAATCATGCTTAAATATTTGGGCTGCTTTAATTTGCTTCAAATTTATCGTAAAGCTGCAACATTTGATTAGTAGAGAAGTCAAAACTATTTTTGATCATTGTGAGCCAGATAAACGTTAAATATTTTTTTAAACCAGGTTCACACAGTGCAGATGTGATACAGGAAAATATATACCCCTAAATAATATTTTATGTTATTAGATAAGCTTTAAAAGTACATACAAATAAACCTTCCTTACTATGCAAAACTAAAAACACACTACAGTGACATTTAAACGTTTGGGCACCCCTTGTCAAAATTAATGTGAATAGTTAAGCAAGTTGAAGATGAAATAATCTCTAAAAGGCATGAAGTTAAAGATGACACATTTTCTTTGTATTTTAGGCAAAATATTTTTTTTTTTTAAAATATCTTACATTTTAAAATTAACTACAAAGGAAAATGGGCCAATGAAAAAGTTTAGGCACCCTTCATGGTTAGTACCTAGTAGTACCCCCTTTGGCAAGTATCACAGCTTGTAAACACTTTTTGTAGCAACCATGAGTCATTCTATTTTTGTTTTGTTTGAGGGATTTTCATCCACTCTTTCTTGGAAAAATCTTCCAGTTCTGTGAGATTCCTGGCTCGTCTTGCATGCACTGCTCTATTGAGGTCTAGCCACAGATTTTCAATGATGTTCAGATCAGGGGACTGTAAGGGCCATTGTAAAATCTTCAGCTTATGCCTTTTGAGGTTATCTATTGTGGAATTTGACGTGTGTTTTAGATCATTTTCCATGTGTGGAAGACATCCCATTTTCAACTTTTTTTACAGATGGTGCTATGTTTGCATCAAGAATTTGTTGAAATTTCATTGAATCCATTCTTCCCTCTATCTGTCAAATGTTCCCCATGCCATTTGCTGCAACACAACGAAAAAGCATGATTGATCCACCCCCATGCTTAATGGTTGGTGAGATGTTCTTTTACTGAAATTCTGTGTCCTTTTTTCTCCACACAAACCTTTGATCATTGTGTCCAAAGAGTTCTATTTGAACCTCATTACTCCACAGGACTTATTTCCAAAATGTATCAGGCTTGTTTAGATGTTCTTCTGCATACAAGCCTACAACCTGCCGTAACCCTCAGTTTGATACAACGCCACACAATCAGCTCTACCCTAATCTACTGTATCCTCGCCTATCCCTTGTAGACTGGGAGCCCTCGTGGGCAGGGACCTCTATCCTCCTGTGACTATCTATGTCTTGTATTTTTTATGATTATTGTACTTGTACCTATTATGTACACCCCTTTCACATGTAAAGCGCCATGGAATTGATGGCGCTATAATAATAAATAATAATAAATAATACTTGTGAGGCTAAATTTTATGGTGAGGATGCAGGAGAGGTTTTCCTCTGATGACTCTTCCATGAAAGCCATATTTGTGCAGGTGTCTCAGAATCACAACTCCAGAGTCTGCTAGCTCTTTCTGAAGGTCTTTTGCAGTCAAGCTGGGGCTCTGATTTGGCTCTCTAACAATCATACGAGCAGCTCTCACAGAAATTTTGCTTGATTTTCAAGACATTATCTTGACCTTCACTGTTCCTGTTAACTGTCATTTCCTAATTACATTGCGAACTGACGAAAGGGCAACTTGAAAACACTTTGCTATCTTCTTAAGGACTTTTCCTGCTTTGTGGGCCTCCACCATTTTTATTTTCAGAGTGTTAGGCAGGTGCTTAGAAGAACCAACAGCTGTTTTTTTTTGGCACAAAATTACAGGAGGCTGGGTTTTTATAAAACTGTGAAATTTGCATCACCTGGCCTTTCTTAACAATGATAGTCAACAAGCCATACCCCAAAAAAGGCTAATTGAGGTCTGAAAACTTGCTTAAAGTTATCTAAATACACAAATCTCCAAGGTTGCCCAAATTTTTGCATCGGACCATTTTTCTTTTTGCAATTGTTCAAATGTAAAAGATGGAAAAATGTTTTTACTTAAAATAAATATGAAAAGTGTCATCTTTAACTTTATGCCTTTTAGAGATCTTTTCATCTTCAACTTTCTATTCACAATAACAGCAATTTTAACCAAGGGTGCCCAAACGTTTACATGCCACTGTATGTGATAATTAAACCCCTGGTAAAGCAATCCAAATGTGTGGTGCTAAAACAAACTGGGTCAAATCTAAAAATGAGATGGTAAACTGATAAGATAATAGTCTCCTAATATAAGGGGCCCAAGTTACGCCCTAAAGGAAAGACTCTACCTAGTAGCAGAGTTTGGCACCCTGTGTTGCACAAATGGCGCTACTGCTCACCGTTGGTTTGCTTTTATAGGCCCTAATAAATCTTATTTTAACATAGAGCTGAGCAAGCGAGGTGCTGAACTGAAGTAAAGTGCTGAATTTAAGATAAGTGCATAGTTTCAACACAATTACATAGTGGTGATAACTGTAATTGTTGAATTTCATTAGGGAATTGTGTGTCTGTTTGTGATTCTGTGAAAAGGGAAAAAAAAAAAAAAAGTTAGTCTTGTGATTTAATTAGTAGGATTAGTCACACCTGTTTCTAGAAGCTTCCAGCAGCTTCTGATAGTCATTGTACATCTATATAAACCAGCCAGTACTAGCGAGGTGCTGAGCAAGCAAGGTGCTGAACTGAAGTAAAGTGCTGAATTTAAGATAAGTGCATAGTTTCAACACAATTACATAGTTTGACACAAGAACATAGTTTGAATTTATCCTTATACTTTTTCCATTGGGTTTCTTTAGTTTTTTTCTCTTTGTTTTTCTACTTTACTGTTGATCCCCATTTGATAGGTGCTCCATGGACAATGCTACCAGGTGTGTATCTTGTCAGATGTATGCATGCCTTGAGCAGCCGTTCGAGGGTGAATATGTCTGCACTCGATGCAAGCATGTTGCGTATTTGGAAGCCATGGTAACTGATCTAAATAAGCAGCTTGCAACACTAAGGGGCATTGCAAACCTGGAGAGGAGTTTAGTGCTCACTGAGCTTTCTCTGGCTGGGGCCAGTGATATGGAGGAGGGTGGAAGTGGGGAAGATCAGGACCCAGAGGTAGGTAGCTGGGTAACAGTTAGAAGAAGAGGTAGGGGAAAAGTGTCAGGGAGCCTAGTCCTGACCTGGCACAACCTAGTAAATATGCCTGTTTGGCTGATATTAGGAATGAAGGGCCTGGACTAGGGTCACTACAGCAGGATGTTGCTCCTAGCAACCAGGAAAACAACTGCTGTAGGAAGGAGGGAAGTAGGAGTGCAGCAAAGCCCAGACAGATGTTGGTGGTAGGGGACTCTATAATTAGGCGGACAGACAGGGTCATCTGTCGCCGAGACCGTGAATGAACAGTGTGTTGTCTGCCGGGTGCTCGGGTTCGGCATATTGTAGATCGGATAGACAGAATGCTGGGTGGGGCTGGGGAAAACCCAGCGGTCATGGTGCACATTGGTACTAATGACAAAGTTAGAGGCAGGTGGAAGGTCCTTAAAAATGATTACAGGGAACTAGGAGAGAAGCTGAAATCCAGGACCTCCAAGGTGGTGTTTTCAGAAATACTACCGGTGCCACGAGCGTCACTAGAAAGACAGCGGGAGCTTAGGGAGATAAATATGTGGCTTAGAAATTGGTGCAGGAAGGAAGGGTTCGGGTTCATGGAGAACTGGGCCGACTTCTCAGTCGGCTACAGGCTCTACGGTAGGGACGGGCTGCACCTCAATGGGGAAGGTGCAGCTGTGCTGGGGGAGAAAATGGTCAGACGGATGGAGGAGCTTTTAAACTAGGATCGGGGGGGAGGGAGGGTAGTGGAGCAAATAAGGGGATATATAGAGCAGATAGAGACAGGGAAACGGTAGGGGTCAATGAAGGATTAGGGGGGGATGGGACATACAAGGAACGTAGGGAGGCTAGGAGTAATAAAGGTGTTAATAGGATTAAATGTCTACTGGCAAATGCAAGAAGTCTTGCAAACAAAATGAATGAATTGGAGACTCTTATGTCAACCATGGATTATGATGTGGTGGGCATTACAGAAACCTGGCTGGATGAAAGCCATGACTGGGTGACAAACATACAGGGTTATAGTACATTTAGGAAGGACAGGAAAGGCCAAAAAGGTGGTGGGGTGTGTATATTTATCAAATCTAACCTAAAACCTGTGTTGTATGATGACATTGAGGGGAACAGCAACAATGTAGAGTCAGTATGGGTAAATGTACATGGGGAGGGGAATAATGGAAAAATGCTAATTGGAGTTTGCTATAAGCCTCCTAACATAATTCACACGTTTTGCCTACTATAACATACTTCCACCACCACTGTGGTAAAGCTTCTATTTCAATTAAATCACACAAATATCTGTTATAGATATACAGATATTAAAGAAGCTCAAAGAAGCCAGAAATAATAAAAATATATTTTTTATTCATTATTTATTAAAACTCATATATGAAAAAACTCCACTATATAGTACCCTAGGACTAGGTTAAACAGGTCAGAAGGTTTCACCAAGGGTTCTACATTAAACATATAAATTCAAGGATTCATGGTGCCCCATAGTTGATTACACATATATAAGGCTACAATGAAAATTCAAACCTGCTTTTTTTAAATGCAGAAACCATTACATAAAACAGGGGTGGGGAACCTTTTTACTGCCGGGGGCCATTTGGAATTTCCTACTAACCTTTGGGGGCCGCACAACATTATCAACCTGAAAAATAACCCTGCTATATTTGGTCAAACGATTAATTAACTCACCCCTATTGTGGTGGCCGGAGCTGCTTCTCTTTGGTGCGATTGTGATGTTCGGTGATATTGATCATCTTGTTTCTCACAGCTGCTTTTCCAGGTTTGTCTCTGTCTGGAGATGCTGGGGGCATACACATCACAGGAGGGGCCGGGGCGCATAAATTACAGGAGACACTGGGAGTACACATCACAGGAGGGGCTGGGGCATATACATCACAGGAGGGGCTGGGGCATATACATCACAGGAGGGGCTGGGGCATATACATCACAGGAGGGGCTGGGGCATATACATTACAGGAGGGGCTGGGGCATATACATCAGTAGGGGGCATGGACAGCACTGGCGGTGGCACAGACATGACTGGGGACACGCACAGCACTGGGTGGCAGCACGCACTGCACTGGGTGGCAGCACGCACTGCACTGGGTGGCAGCACGCACTGCACTGGGTGGCAGCACGCACTGCACTGGGTGGCAGCATGCACTGCACTGGGTGGCAGCACTAGGGAGACAGACAGGTCTGGGGGAACATAGACATCAACAGGAGAGCACGGACTGGGGAGCATAGAAAGCAGTGGGAGGGTACAGACAGCAGTAGCGAGTTAAGAGCACTGAGGGGTGGCACACAGCACTGGGGAGCATGGACAGCATAAGGGGGGCACAGACAGCACTCACCGTGGCATGGACAGCACTGGTGGCAGCATGGACAGCATTAGGTGGTGCGGACAGCACTGGTGGGGGGGCATAGACATCACCCAGGGGGTACAGACAGCACTAGGGGGGGCACGGACAGCAGAGAGGGGTTACACCGCGCTGAGGGGGTACACAGCACTGTGGTGTACACAGCATTAGGGGGTACACACAGCACTAGGGGGTATACACAGCACCTGGGGGTACACACTGTACTAGGAGGTACACAGCACGAGGGGGTACACACAGCACGAGGGGGTACACACAGCACGAGGGGGTACACACAGCACGAGGGGGTACACAGCACGAGGGGGTACACAGCACGAGGGGGTACACAGCACGAGGGGGTACACACAGCATTAAGGGGTACACAGCACGAGGGAGTACACACAGCATTAAGGGGTACACACAGCATTAGGGGGTACTCACTGTACTAGGGGGTACACACTGCACTAGGGGGTACACACAGCACGAGGGGGTACACACAGCACGAGGGGGTACACACAGCACGAGGGGGTACATACAGCACTGGGGGGTACACACTGTACTAGGAGGTACACAGCATGAGGGGGTACACACAGCACGAGGGGGTATACACAGCACGAGGGGGTACACACAGCACGAGGGGGTACACAGCACGAGGGGGGACACACAGCATTAAGGGGTACACACAGCATTAAGGGGTACACACAGCATTAAGGGGTACACACAGCATTAGGGGGTACACACTGCACTAGGGGGTACACACTGCACTAGGGGGTACACACTGCACTAGGGGGTACATACAGCACGAGGGGGTACATACAGCACGAGGGGGTACATACAGCACGAGGGGGTACACACAGCATTGGGGGGTACATACAGCATTGGGGGGTACACACAGTACGAGGGGGTACACAGCACTGAGCGGGGGGGGGCAGCGATGGGTTGAGTACTCGCAGTGAGGGGGAGGGAGAGTCACACACACACACAGCACAGTTTCGGGAGGCTGGTAAACCTGCTGCAGCTCTTCTGTGTGACTTTATCGCAGCGTGCTGCTTACCCGCCCACCAGAGCACACAGGCCGGGGATAAGCCTAGAATGTATGGGCTGCAGTCAGGTCCTGGAAGTCAGGATCTGGAGAGAGCCCGTACATTCTAGCATCTACCCACAGGGCATCAGGCAGTGGGATTTAAAGGGCCGGCAGCCGGGAAAAGCGCGGCTGCCACCAAAGCACAATGGTCCCCGGGAATGTGCCCGGGGGCCGCATAAAATGTCGTCACGGGCCGTATACGGCCCGCGGGACGGAGGTTCCCCACCCCTGACATAAAACATCATCTGAAGAAGAAAAGGCGAAACACGTGTTGGGGTCGCAGGACGCGGATATCAGGTCTTTAATAGGTAAATTGCATACTATTGGTTTCCCTGAGGGGTTGGGGGTTACTATTCCTACTGATAAGCTATGTGGTGTATTATGGGGTAACCTTATGGTCATGGGACTCCAGCTACATGTCCACATAGCAGGATACATACTAATGTTAACTGGGAATCCCTCAGGGACTTAGAAAACTGAGCTATGGTATTTTTTACCTAGTTATTGGTTATCATATAGTATGCTACTATGATGATGTTTTATGTAATGGTTTCTGCATTTAAAAAAAGCAGGTTTGAATTTTCATTGTAGCCTTATATATGTGTAATCAACTATGGGGCACCATGAATCCTTGAATTTATATGTTTAATGTAGAACCCTTGGTGAAACCTTCTGACCTGTTTAACCTAGTCCTAGGGTACTATATAGTGGAGTTTTTTCATATATGAGTTTTAATAAATAATGAATAAAAAATATATTTTTATTATTTCTGGCTTCTTTGAGCTTCTTTAATATCTGTATATCTATAACAGATATTTGTGTGATTTAAGCCTCCTAACATACCTGAACAAATAGAGGGTGAAATACTGGAACAAATTGAAAAGGCAGCTAATAATAATAATCGGGTTCTTATTATGGGGGATTTCAACTATCCAGACATACAGTGGGACATAGAATCTTCTGGTTCTGCTAAAAGCTGTAAGTTCTTATCTACCATTCAAGACCATTTCCTCTCTCAGATGGTAGGTGAACCGACCAGGGGAGATAATTTGCTAGATCTGGTCCTGTCAAATAGACCGGATACAATTTCAGATCTACAGGTCCGGGAGCACTTGGGCACCAGCGATCATAATATGGTAAGCTTCAACGTAATATTCAATAGAACATTTCAAAGGGGGAATGCTAAAACCTGGAATTTTAGGAAAGCTGATTTCAACAAATTAAGGGAAGAGCTTAAATGTGTAGATTGGGACAGAGTCATGGTAACTGGGGATACCGAACATAAATGGGGTAAGTTTAAGGATATACTACTAGAGTCCTGTAAAAAACGTATACCCTCTGGTAATAAAATGTCCAGGAATAAAAAGAAACCACTATGGATAAATAAGACTGTACAAAGTATAATAAAACAAAAACAAAGGGCGTTTAAAATCTTAAAGGCTGAGAATACAGAAATAGCATTGCAGGAGTATAAAGATATCAATAGGCAATGCAAAAAAGAAATCAAACAAGCAAAACTAGCTACTGAAACAAAAATCGCCAATGACATTAAAATAAATCCCAAAATCTTTTATAAATACATTAATGCCAAAAGGAAAACAAAGGATAGTATCGGACCCTTAAAATATAATAACAAGTTAGTTATAGAGGACAAACAAAAGACTGAGATATTAAATAGGCATTTCTCATCTGTATTCACCAAGGAACTGACTGTGCCAGGGATCATTCAACAAGTGAAAAATCAAAGTCCACCACCCGATATAATTAATTTAACACAAGATGAAGTACGCCTACGTCTCAGTAAATTAAACATTGACAAATCCCCAGGGCCAGATGGCATTCATCCACGAATATTGAGGGAATTGAGCTCCGTAATCGACAGACCGCTGTATCTCATCTTTTTAGACTCACTTGTAACGGGGTTGGTGCCTCAGGATTGGAGGATTGCTGATGTGGTACCGATATTTAAGAAAGGTAAGAGGGTAGATCCAGGCAACTACCGTCCAGTAAGCCTGACATCAGTAGTATGCAAAGTTTTTGAGGGCATTTTAAGGGATGACATGCAAAAATATATTGCAGAAAATAATATGATAACTGACAAACAGCATGGATTCATGAAAGATAAGTCGTGTCTAACCAACCTGTTGGGGTTCTATGAGGGGGTAAGTTCAAACCTGGATATTGGTAATGCAGCTGATGTGATTTATTTGGACTTTGCAAAGGCATTTGATACTGTACCACATAATAGCCTTATACTAAAGCTCCAGAAGCAAGGACTAGGGGACACAATATGCAACTGGGTAAGGAATTGGCTAAGAGATAGGAAACAAAGAGTAGTCATAAATGGTACATTCTCTAAATGGGCTATAGTCAGCAGTGGGGTGCCGCAGGGATCTGTGCTTGGACCGATTCTTTTTACTCTCTTTATTAATGACCTTGTGGATGGGATTGATAGTACAGTGTCAGTCTTTGCCGATGACACCAAACTATGTAGGATATTAAAAACTGACCTGGATAGTACAATATTACAAAAAGATCTGGATAAGATGTCAGAATGGGCAGATACTTGGCAAATGAGATTTAATGTTGATAAATGTAAAGTAATGCACCTAGGACGGAGTAATCCTATAGCTGCGTATACATTAAATGGAAGTAAACTCGGGACTACAGAACAGGAGAAGGACTTGGGTATTCTCATTACAAATAAGCTGAGCAGCAGCACTCAATGTCAAGCAGCAGCTGCTAAAGCAAACAAGATTTTAGGGTGTATAAAAAGAGAGATTAGATCCCGTGATCCCAACGTTATGTTACCCCTCTATAAATCACTTGTAAGGCCACATCTGGAATACGGGATCCAGTTTTGGGCTCCACATTTTAAAAAGGACATTCAGAAGTTAGAGTCAGTTCAAAGGCGGGCAACTAGACTATTACAAGGAATGGAAGGCCTCCCATATGATGGCAGGTTGAAAAAGTTAGATATGTTTAGCTTAGAAAAAAGACGTCTCAGAGGAGATCTCATTTATATGTATAAATACATGTGTGGTCAATATAAAGGACTGGCACATGACTTATTTCTTCCAAAAACAATACTAAGGACCAGGGGGCACTCACTGCGAGTGGAAGAAAAGCGATTCCGACACCTAAATAGGAAAGGGTTCTTTACAGTTAGAGCGGTCAGACTGTGGAATACACTACCACAAGAGGTTGTAATGGCAGATACTATAACAGCTTTTAAAAAAGGGCTGGACGATTTCCTCAGTACACAAAACATTGTTGGTTATAAATGACTTAGTGACTAAATGTAGAACTGGTGGAGGAAGGTTGAACTAGATGGACCTAGGTCTTTTTTCAACCTAAGTAACTATGTAACTATGTAAGAGGCCTATTGATAGATATAGATATAACCATATACACCAAGTATACAAAAATTTTCATACAGAACAAAAAATTGCACGCTACAATATGAATACATATTGTTATAGTCAGTAATGGACATATAGACAGAGTAGAAACAATTGTAATCCTTAGTATTCATTTATGAATAAGCAACCAAGTCAGTGTCCATCCTGTATACATATTCATATAACAGGGATAGTGCAAAGTCACAGTAAGACAATAATTAAGAAACAAGCACCCCAGGTTGTGTCTCTCTTATGTACCCAATGAGTAATCAAAACAAAACGACGTGCGGTTCCCCCCAATTTTTATACCAGCCAAGATAAAGCCACACAGCTGAAGGTTGGAATTCTCAGGATGGGGAGCTCTATGTTATAGGGAGCACCCCAGCCTAACAATATCAGCCAGCAGCCGCCCGGAATTGCCACATCCATTAGATGCAACAGTCCCGGGACTCTACCCGGCTCATCCCAAATTGCCGTGTGCAGTGGCAATCGGGGTAATAAGGAGTTAATGGCAGCAGGCCAGAGCTGCCACTAACAAATAAGGAATAACGTTTGGAACACCATTCTAAGTCTGAACTGGGTGCAAAAACCTAAAAAAACATCACTATGGGGAGATAAGGTATGCACACCAGTGACTATGTAAGGGGAATACATGAAATAGCAGAAACTGCTGTGTGAATACTGACTTGAAAAATCCAATTGCTATATGTAAGAGTGAAAATGTGAAAAAATGGAATCTGCATTACTGCCATGAACATGATTACTGCCATGATTCATATGTTCATGGCAGTAATGCAGATTCCATTTTTTCACATTTTCACTCTTACATATAGCTATTGGATTTTTCAAGTCAGTATTCACACAGCAGTTTCTGCTATTTCATGTATTCCCCTTACATAGTCACTGGTGTGCATACCTTATCTCCCCATAGAGCTGCCACTAGGTCCTAGGTTAATCATGGAAGGTGTCTCACCGAGATACCTTCCATAATTAACCTGTAAGTTAAAGAAACTAAACACATACACCCGAAAAAATCCTTTATTTGGAATAAAAGACAAAAAAATCCCACCCACTTTCACCACTTTACTAACCCCCAAATACGCATCCAGGTCCGGCGTAATCCACACGACGTCCCACGACGCTCTCAGCTTTGCTACATAAAGCTGACAGGAGTGGTCACAGACCAGACCGCTCTCTGTCAGCTCCACGCAGTAACTGAAGTGAGCCACCTCGGATCCTCCAACTGTGACAGCAAGTCACCCGAGTGACTGAAGTGAGCTGCGCGATCAGCGATGACGTCACAGGTGAGTTGCGGTCTCGGGTGGAGGACTCCAGCTGGCCACGGGTAACCTGAGTGACGGCAGCGCTGATCGTGCTTGATCACTTCAGTCACTCAGGGAATTTGCGGTCACCGGTGAGTCCTTCACGGGTGACCGCTAATCAGGACACGACACAGGCAGAGCCGGGAGAGGACAATGAAGTCGGGTGAAGTTCAACCGAGTTCATTCTCATCGCGCGACTCTGTTGTCAGCGGGCATGTAGCAGAGCTCAATTGCCGTGGGACCGCACTGCAAAAAATGCATCCAAAACGCATGCAAAATGCATCCAAAATGCATGCGTTTTGGATGCATTTTTTTTTGACAAATGCAGTGTTTACAGTTTTACAGGGTTTGTTCTTTTCCGCACTGCACAGAACGCATCGTGCGCAACATACCCTAAAAATACTGGAAAAACAATGAGCACAATATGGTCTTATTCAAATATAGGAGACTAGCTGTACTACCCGGCTTCACCTGGGTTAATAACTGTTGTTAACAAAATAGAATGTATTAACATTCCCGGGATAGAATGTATAAATAGAAGGTATTAACGCCCGGGATAGTAACTGTCTCTCTGTTTCTCTCCCATTCTCTGTCTGTCTCCCCCTCTGTATATATCTCTCTGTCTCTCTCTCTATCTCTTTGTCTGTCTGTCTCTTTCCCTGTCTGTCTCTGACTGTCTCTGTCTTTTTCTCCGTCTGTCTCAATCTGTTTCCCTCTCTGTCTATCTATCTCTTTCCCTGTCTGTCTATCTATCTCTGTCACTTTCCCTGTCTGTCTCTATCCCTTTCTGTCTCCTTCCCTCTCTTTCCCTGTCTGTCTCTTTCCCTCTCTTTCCCTGTCTGTCTCTTTCCCTCTTTCTCTTTCCCTGTGTCTGTCTCTTTGTCTGTCTCTTTACCTGTCTTTGTCTGCCTCTTACAGTGTCTTTCTCTTTCTTTCCCTGTCTGTTTGTTTCCCAGTGTCTGTCTCTGTCTCTTTGTCTGTCTGTCTCTTTCCCTGTCAGTCTGTCTCTTTGTCTGTGTCTGCCTCTTTGTGTCTGTCTCTTACCCTGTCTATGTCTGTTTCTTACCCTGTCTGTGTCTGCCTCTTTCCCTGTCTGTGTCTGTCTCTTTACCTGGCTGCATTGTGACACACCAACATTCCATATAAGGGCGTGGCTGCGCATTCTTCTGAAGTTCTGGCTGCACTGTGGCTCCCAGCTCCATTTGCTTTAGTGGAGGCAGGTTTTTTGGCAAATAACTGTAAAGCGCGGGGTTAAAATTTCCCCTCAAAACATAGCCTATGACGCGATCAGGGTCCACGCCATGTGCACAAAGTCTAAGAATAAAGTTTGAAGAGTGTACATCTCCAACTATTGAGAAAGCCTCATATAGAGACATCGGTTTCTGTTACCTAGTATACTCTTAGGAATGTTTAACTGTGTAGAATAAACATTAAGCTTTAACTACCTGGGAGGTAAAGGTATATTTGTTGTATAATGGTTTTTAGTGATTAATTAAAGTATTTCAATTCCTCCCAAGCTACAGGGCAATTTGTAGGTCTCATGAAGAAAAACACTTTTAGCCAATGTGAAGGCAGAGGTTTTGGAACAGGTCCTCTTAAAAAGACTTCCTGAATAATCACTTTAAAATGCTTAAAGTGAACCTGTCAAGTACAATATGTACCCAGCACCACAAGCAGTTCTGGGTGCATATTGCTAATCCCTGCCTAACCATCCCTGTATGCACTAGCATAGATAAAGAGATCTTTAGAAAAGGTATTTCTAAACATCCTTTATGATATGCTAATGAGCGCAAGGACTAGTCGCAAGGGCGTTAGTTCTTGCACTCATTTTGCTCTCTTAACATGCTATTCAATGCCCACTTCTAGCGTCATCACCAGTGGTGACGCGCGTACCTGTCTGTTGCTGCAGCCTCAGACGCTGGGTAGTGTGCTTGATCAGAAGTCCCCGGCACTTCCAGTCATGCGCTCTAGGCCTTTCTGAAGCAGGAATGCGTACACCCGGCTTCATAGTGCGCATAACCGGAAATGCAGTGACCTGATCATGCGCAGTCTCTGGCATCCGAGGCTGCAGCAATGGACACAGGTATGCACATCCCCACTGGTGATGACGCTGGCATGCTAAGAGGGCGGAATGAGCGCAGGAACTAACGTCCTTATGACTAGTCCCTGCACTCATTAGCATATCATAGCATATGGGGTCTGCAGCTCCCACTACAGACCCCACAAATACCTTTATAATATCTCCTGCCATGTATGTAAATTTGTCGGTCCGGTCTGATCGCATCATATTTCATGGTTCCTAGTCCCTCGGCACTGATCTAGGCCTCCTTTGATGATTGACATGGATGACGCCTCTGTCATCCTTGTAGCCGGGGAAAATCTGACGCCTGCACAGAGACATTGCTGGCTCATGCTGGCACACTTCGCTCTGCCCTATGGTGGGCAGAGCCAAAATCATAAGTATGCTTGTGCAAGCCAGCAAATTTTTTTGCAGAGACATGAGATTTTGTCTGGCGATGTGGATGACATTATCTGAATCATCCACATAGCCGGGGAAATACTTCTGTTTTCGGTTCTGCTCACCATAGGGCAGAGTGAACCGGCGTGAGCTGGCAATGTCTCTGCACAGGCACCAGATTTTCTCTGGCTACGTGGATGAGGCCTCCGACATCATCCATGTCAATCATCAAAGAAAGCTGAGATCAATGCCAAAAGGAGGGATCGGGAGTCACAAAATAGCATGCCCATCAGACCAAACAGACTAATTTACATACATGGCAGGATGCACCTTTATAGAATACAGTACAGGTGCTGCTTAATGTGCTAGTCTTGGTTTAGAAAGCCAAAATCTGGTGACAGGTTCCCTTTAACTCTATAGCTGTCTTACAAAGCAGTCACAAGAATTAAACAGGATTGCCGCATTGCTGCTCTATATTGTTGAAACAAAAGGTGTGGCACCACCAGAAAACCAAGTGGTAGCAGTGGGTATAGGTACTGGACTAGATGTTACACTTCCAAAATAATTAAAACTCTTTAATACTGCTTTGAGAAAAACTTTGGAAAAAAACTACTCCAAAGGCCTCGGTTCCACTTGCGCATAGCATTCAATGCGAGGGCATTGGAAGCAATATGCTAATGACCCTTTGCTTCAAGTGTATGCCGAGGGTCATGCGACTGTGATCTGATCTTGCAATTGGATCACAGCTGCGGAGAAGTGGGGGGAGCACTTTCTCCCCATCTCCTCCGCTGCCTGTCTGTGTGTACATGGCACTGTGGTCGGATGACATGTGAGTGTGAAACGCCCCCGCTGGGGCCTGTAGGGATGGCACAGTCACTGGGTCGGTGGTATTCGGTGTTAGGCTGTGAGTGGCCCGACCCGGCTTCCTTCACCCCGGCGGGTTTCAATAAAAGGAAAGTCCCAAAGTCAGTCTGGTGTTACAAGGTGGGGAAGGAAGGAGGGTGATGGAGTTCCTAGGGAGCTTGCCATCGCTCACGGCGGCCACTGAGGTCTCGGCCTCCTCTGACACCGCTCTCCCCCAGGAAATGGTACGGGACGGGGACGGGGGATGCTAGCAGCGCCACCCGTAGTATGCGGCCAGGTGTTCAGCCGCCGCTGCACAGTCTCTCTCCAGGGCAGGTGTTACAAGCAGCCAGATGGAATTGCTCCCCATGGGTGGAGCGGGGGAGCCCCGGGAGGTTTATGAGACCCAGGGCAACAGTCCTCAGGAACACTGGGGGTACAGGTCATGCAGACTCAAACTACATGCTGCAAAACTTTTTAACTTCCTGCCAGTGTGTGTGTGTGGGGACTCTTCTCCTCCTGCCCGGGAAAAATGGGGTAACATTTAATACCCTTTAACGACCCGGTTGCAGGGGAGTTACAAGTGCAGTACAATGTTTCACAGGAACCCATAGACTTGTATAGGGATGTGTGAGCCGAGACTCGCTGACAAATGTGGCATGCTGCGATTCATTTCTCATGCTAATATGGCATGAGAAATCAATTATAGATGGACACTACCCCATAGTTTCGCACTGGTGTGAATGTAGTCCGATGTTTTATCGCATTGCACTCGGCTATGTTAATCGCAAGTGGAACCGAGCCCAAAGAATGAAAATGTTTCATTTTTGACCTCCTAAAAAACTATCTGCACATAACCTTTGAATGGTTATTCCAATATTTCCAGGTGTCCAGCTTCTCTAATTTCTAGCAATCGGCTGCTATTGAAAAGAACTTTCTTAGTCCAGTGGCTATTAGGTCATGTGCCCACGGGAGAAAGTACCGGCGGATTTTGATGCGGAAAACCCGCAGATTTTCTAGATTTTCCAGATAAATTCGGCTTTTGCGGCTGCGGAAAATACTGCAGATTTCCCACAACCGCGCGTAACTACATGTCAATTATTCATGCGGAATTATCTGCGGAATTCTTGTCTTTCCACTATGGAGATACAGGGTGGGAAATCTGCAGGAATTCCGCACGAACTCTGCACTGTTTCCGCAGGTTTATAGCAACAATTCCGCAGAAATACCGCATCAATGGATAGCTGCGGATTCGAGGGTGTTGCCGCTTGAACCTGCGGAAATACCTGCAGAAAAGTCCGCAGGTACTTTCTCCCGTGCGCACATTGCCTTAAGGTGAATGGATGGGCTGTATATACGAGGCAAACAAAAGTGGTAAAGAAATACTCGTAGTTTTTTTAAATAACAGACAGCCTATTAACATTCAAACATAGTGAAACAATGTAAAATGTAATCTAAACAAATATCGCTTTTCACATTGTCAAAAAAAACACCCCCTCCCTCCCTCTCTAAAAAGACAAATGAGCCCTAAATATAACGTCATAAGTTAACTTCCAAATGATTCACTTATTTAAATTTCCCTGCGCACACTATTATTTTTCTCAAGTGTTACAAGTTAATTAAAAATGTGTTGGAAGCTTTGACAAATAAATTTACACTCATGCAAATACCGGCTATAAATCACTACAGAAAAGTCAAGATTTTTTTTTCCAAATTTTCTTGCATTAGATCAAAGATGTTACAGTTCATATAACAAGTATGTTGTAATGTTTAATATGTAGTTTGTTTTTATAGCTCGAAAAGAAAAAAAATAGTCTTTACAGGGCTGAGTATTAAAAAAAAGAGAATATTAAAGCTGCACTACTAAGGAAATATTGCAGCTGCCAAAGTCTGATTAGTCATAAAATCCACAACATTATTCTCATCCATCAATGCCTCTCTCTTAATGACTAAACTAAAACGAGAGGCCTTAACGCTGAGAGCAATGTGCTGTAATAAAAATACCAGAGCCCTAAGCTGGATTGCAAAATATTCTGGTAAAATATACAGGGAAAAAAAAAAAAATTGCAAAAAAACAGGATTCATGTGAGTTAACCATAAAACATATGTTGTTATGGCTTTTTTTTTAAAAAAAAGCATGACGCTTGTTCGGATTTCTATTATGGTTACCGATGAGCTTTTCATGCATTCCTAAATTGCCATGTAATCCAAAACCTTGTCTTCAGCTGCTCTCTATATTGGAAAGTCCCTCGCAATAATCAACATGATTACAGTTCAGCGTACAGAACAAAATGTGTTTGTGTTATTGTACAAAGGAAATGTAATTTACAGGATATGTCTTCTTAACAAAGAGCAGGAAGGAAAAAAAAAATAATAAAAAGAACTATTTAAAATTTTTCTTTTAAAAGTGTATTAATTTTTGGCCGCCGACCAAGATTTAAAACACGGTGTAAAATCTGTTCCGTTCCTGCGGAGACATGATTGAATTTTTTTGTGCCAAAACTATCTCACAGAGTTTTCATTGTCTTATCTGCTTACATCATCTTAATGCAATTTTTTTTTTTAATTCTGTCAAAGTGGGTCTTATGTGAATTTGCGCTTGATAGCAAACAGAGATCCTTTTTATGCAAAACAGGATTCAGCTGATTTTAATAAAACAGCTTGCAATCCATTAGACTGTAACATTAATGTGCTGTAAAAAAATACAGCAAATCTTGGCTGTGCTGGAGGGATTTGTCTTGTGTTTTTTTCTCCCAATAATTGCTAGGGTGGGGCTGTGTGATTATCTTTTTAATGAATGGTATTACTTTGTGCAAAAACAAATAGCCTTTTATCTTTCTTCCTCTGAATAACTCTGACATTGCTTGCAAAATATGCATATTTTTGTATTATTTGAGGCTCGTTGGAATAGTGGGGGGGGCGGAGGGAAATTGCAGCGGAAGGTTAATTATATCTTCACAATTGAGATATTACTTACATGTCTTATTCATAAAACACCTGCAGAGTTTGGAAGAAAATTAATTTTGCAAGAATGATGCACATTAATTATTGATTGAACAAAAAGCTACACTATTTTTTTTCAGATATCAATGTAAAGAAATGTATATTTAGGTGTAGAGCATATTATTTGACTACTAGCCCTAAAAACAACAAAAAATAACATAAGTAAGTATTTTATGTAAAAATGTACCATGATTTTCATATGTTTAAAGTGGATATACTGGTAATTGCAAATTGTGAAATCTAGAAATGAGTGAAACAAATAGGAATTATGTAAATTTTAGGAAAATCACAGGGCCCAACAAATATTAAAGAGGACCAACCACCAGGATTTTCCTATATAAACTAAATCCAGTGCTATACTGGTGCTATCATGTTGATTCTATACATACCTTTAGTTGTGATATCGGATGTATAGTTTCTAATATATAGGCAAGTAAACTTTGTGAAATGCACTGTTGACTGATAGCAGCTACAGAATATCTAATAGGTGGGTTGGGTTTTGCTAGTTATTCTCACCCCTGTCTGCCTGTCCTGTCTGCATTGATAGATTCAGAAAAAACCTGGAATAGCTCCAGCAGCCCCGTGAACTCCAACCAGGAGATAGGATAGGATTGATAGATAATGAAAAAAATCACGTTGTCGGCTGCGCTGCTAGGGATGTTCATAAGAATAATAGTAATAGTTTTCAGGAGATTTTAATACAGATTACTGTGCCACAACGCGTTTCGGGGATACATATTCCCCCTTCCTCAGGTAGCAGTGATCATACAGAGTAATATACCTTTTATACATAAATTTAGAGGTCCCCCCACCCCTTAATCAATTTACACATGGATCATGAATTAATTAAAAAAGGGGAGGAATTTTTAATAAAGCAACACCTTACCTGTATTAGCTCCTATGTTATCTATTTACTGGAATGCCCCTGCGGCCCACAATATGTAGGCCGCACAACACAAATGGTGCATAATAGATTAAATGGCCATAGATATAACATCCGTCATGGTATAGTGACTCATAGTCTCTCCAGACATTTTCTATATGAGCATGATAAAGATAGGGACAATTTTAAAACGGTGATTATAGAGCAGATCATGGCCGACGACACAGCTAGATATTGGAGGTTGGTGGAACGTGAATCTTTTTGGATCTTTAAATTAGCCACCTTGAATCCAGAAGGCCTTAATATAATGACTGAGCAGATTAAATAGAGTAATAAGTGTTTTTTGGGTATAAATTGATGTAATTGATATATGGATATGTTTTACTATCTTTTAAAACATAACTATATGTCATGTATTATATTATATATTATGGTTATACAGGATCTGTCAAGTACACTCCTCCTTCCTTATAAACATCTTGGAGTATAAATATTTTATTATTTTTATTGTTTGTATAATGATAATAACAGAATAAAAATTAAAAAATAAAAAAATACGTTTTTTTAGGAAAAAAACTTTTCTTAGGAAAACATTTTTATAGGGAGTTTTTCATAGAAATATCTCCTATAGCATGATTTTAATAAAACTGATAGTGAATAATTTTCATAATTAATATATAATCCATTGTCTATATACAATTTATTAGTTGAAATTTATTTATCTCTTTATGATAATGCTGGTCCCCCAACCCATTTTCTTTTTCAAAATAATTGTATTTATTTATTTTTAATGCTATTAGTCTGACATAGCCAACTCTATTAATTTTTCTAGCAACTTTTTTAAAAAAAAAATAATTTTTTTTTAAAAAATATATATAAAAAAATAAAAAATAAAATAATATAAAATAAAAAATTAAAAGATAAAAATTAAAAATTAGGAAATTAAAATAATGAATTGGGAATAAAAATATTGGATCTAAAATATTGATCTAATATAAAAGGTGATATATCCCATTTGTTGTTTTTTTATGTGTATAATTATATATTTTTTTAATTTTATTTAACTATTACTCTTGATCCTTAATACACATAATTTTCATTCTATATTGCTGTTGAATATGAATATATGTAATTGATGTTTGTGAGTTGAGGTCTCTACAAACCCTGTTGAATGACTGATTGTTTTTTAATGAATTCACGATCCATGTGTTAAATTGATTAAGGGGTGGGGGACCTCTAAATTTATGTATAAAAGGTATATGTACAGTGTGAATGGAATACAATGTAAGTACAGTGGAACCTCGGTTTACGAGTAACTTGGTGTGCTAGTATTTTGCTATACAAGCAAAGCTTGCTGTAAATTTGTAACTCAGTTTACGAGCAGTCTTTGCTGTACTAGCAAATACTCACCGCACATACTTCCGGTTCCATACTTTCGCTCTGACCCGCTCTTGCAGTCCACACAAACATGCACGAACACGCACAAACCCACACGCACACATTATGCTCACCTTAATTTCTGTTCCCTCGCTGGCCTCCTGGTTCTTGTAGTCCGCAGGTACAGTATGTGTATCGGGTAACCATCGCGACGATGGAGGAACTTCCGCTGTCAGTGCTTCTCAAAGGCAGTGCGCTGACCAATCAGAGGCAAGCGGCTCATGCCTTTGACATCAGCGCGCTGGCCAATCAAAGGCAAGCGGCTCCTGCTTATGATGTCTGCTGCTTAAGCACTGACAGTGGAAGCTTTGGCATCGGTCGCGATGGTTACTGGATACACATACCTGCGGACTACAAGAACCAGGAGGTCGGCGAGGAAACGGAGACTAAGGTGAACATAATATGTGTGTGTTTGTGCATGTTTGTGCGTGTTTGTGCATGTGTGGAATGACACAATAGGGGACCTGGATGGGACATTGAACAAGTTGTGGAACGAATTGTCTGAGCTTCCATTATTTCCTATGGGAAATTTTGCTTTGCTAGACGAGAAACTTGGTTGACGAGAACACTCACAGAATGGATTGTTCTCGTAAACCAAGGTTCCATTGTAAATTGAAAATCTTTCCCAGAAAAAAATCTTGTGTAGATGGGAAGTGGTCTATAGAGAGGCATCAGGTATACAAACAGAACTTATTTAATAAAACTGCTCAAAATTGAATAAAAACTACTCTTCTAAATGGGAGGTCATCTGAAAGATGTCTAGTATGCACAGTTTATAATGACACTGAAAATCAGTCACAAATAATCTCATCTTGGAGTGATCTTTTCAAAGAGGTGAAATTTCAAAGTATATGTCTTCAGTGAGCTCAGCTAATAGGGGGCTAATAGTATGCAGAACTCATTGCATTATATAAAGGCAACAGGAGTGCATATTTTGGAGTAAGATGAAATATCCAGACATAACTGGAGATATAATTTAATGATGTAATGTCTAAAATGAGTAACCTAAAAAAAAATCTCTTTAGTACATTTTTGTGTTCTATTTCACTGACTGGAAAATACTTGAGTTGATATTATCATCATGGTCAACATAAGATTTTCTTCCAATGGAGTCCATTAACTACAGCACTGAGAACTGCACCACACTTGCGGCTGATTGCTCATTTAGTTTGTCTTTTTTATATAATTATTCCTTTTTGTCCTGTGGTATTCAGTGCTGAAAATTGCACACACAGTTCATAAATAGTGATGAGTGAACCCAAACTTTAAAGTTTGGTGTTTGTACCGAACACAGACTTTACAATACAATTAGTATTCGAGTTCGGAGGCTTTACGTATGCAAACCACTTTAGCGAGCAGCGTTGTGCTCCGGTATGCCCGGTGCTCGGTCCAGTGCGAGCTGTTTGCGGTGTTTGAGTGGCTCGCACTGAGGGTAAAGTCAGCATTATCGGAGATAGGGTCTTCAAAAAAAGAAAAGAAAAATACCCACCCTTCCTAACCTGGAAGTGTCCTGTTTATGGCTGTCTGGGCAGTTCGGGTCTCCACCGACATACAATCAGTGAGTTCCAATGAGGTTCAGGTCAAGTTCGGGTCCAGAACAGTACCTTATCTAAAGTATAGCTGGACTTGCAGAACCAGAACTTTCACGGATTCGCTCATCTATATTCATAAATTTTGTGCAAAATCAAAGATACTCGTTTTTCTTGTCTTTAAGCTTTTTGCATCTTTTTATCCCTTTTTTTGTAAAATGGTTAAAAAAATTCTGCCAAAATATCTAGTGCTTAAAAAATCATCCAGAAAGGGATTGGAGTACATGTGCAAAAAGTTTTGTGACTTTTAAACCCTTCACCCTGGGGGGATTTTCTGTTTTTTTATTTTCGTTTTTTCCTCCCCTTATTCCAAGGGACAAAGCGTTTTTCTCTTTCCTTAAATATAGCAGTATGAGGGCTTGTTTATAGCAGGTTGAGTTGTACTTTTGAAATACTCCATTCATTTTACGATATAATGTATTGGAAAACAGGGAAAAATTTCAACTGAATTGAAATTGCAAAAAAAAAAATGGAATTCCACAATATTTTTTTTTTTTTATTTACCATGTTCACTATATGGCAATACTAATCTGGCAATATTATTGTTCAGGTCAGTACAAGAACGTATATACCAATGGTATCTTGCTTGCGTCACCATTTTTCGTGACCTGCAATGTTTTCATTTTTTGGGATAGGGGCTGGGTGAGGGCTTATTTTTTGTACATTGAGCTTTATTACTGATACCATTTGAGGGTAGATACAATGCTTTGATCACATCATATTGCATTGTATTGCAATGTTGCGGTGACGAAAAAATGTAATTCTGATGTTTTGATTATTTGTCTCGTTACAACATTTACCGATCTGATTAAAATATCTTATATTTTGATATATTGGGTATTTCTGGATGCAGCAATACCAAATATGTGTATTTTTTATTGTTTTATTTTTAATGGACCAAATGGGGGGTGATTTGAACTTTTATTTTTGTTTTTATTTTTTTCATATCTTTTTAAAACTTTTTTTTCTTTTTACAGTATGTAATGATCCCGTTAGGGAACATGAAGCTGCGCTTGTCTGATCGCTTGTGCTGTACTAATCAGGGCATCAGCAGCACCACTCTGTATAGCAGAAATCACAGTCTCCTATGAATGGCAGCTCACAGCCGATGTTTACAGGAGCATCATAATGACAGACACAGGGGTCATCACCAGCTGACCCCTGGCTGTCATGAAAATCCAACGGAGCCTGATGGGAGCAGGGAATGACACACACCCCTGTCCGTGAATGTTAAATCCGTCTGTCAGAGATTGACAGCAGGATTTAACTGGTTAACAGCAGCGGGCATATCTCTAATCTACCCACGGCTCTACGAGGCACATGATGGCTGATTAAGTCAGCTGTTATGTGCAGGGAAACATGTTGGCTTGATGTGGGAGCCAGTATCAAAGGGTTTGGTTCCACTTGCGTTTTGCACGGGCGAGTGCAATCCGATAAAACATCGGATTGCTCTCACTCTATTGCAAAACTATGTGGCAGTGTCCATCTGCGATTGATTTCTCATGTCATAGCGGCATGTAGAATGAATCGCAGCATCCTGCGTTTAGAGAAATGGACCATCACCACCTGAATTGTAAAAAGTCCATGAGTAGCAGAAATGTTGGTAACAAAATTCATGGATGTTTTGAACCATGAATGGGCAGTGAAATCAAAGATCTGTAATCTTGTTTCTATTTAGGCCACCAATAAGAACTAGAAAGAGATTGTCATGTCCCCACCGGAGTCCGCTCCTGTGACTTCTGCTCCGATCACCAGGCAACGCCGTGTTCCCGCCATGGATAGTGCTAGTGATGGGAGAGGAGTCGGTGCCCGTGGCTCTGCGGGGCACAGGCGCTGCTCATCCACTAGGCTGGGTTTCCCTGGAACCTGCAGTACCACTGGCTGACTGTAGGTGGTGTGTGTCTTCCAGCTGAAGTTGCCATCATTCACCTGCAGCCAATGGGAAGACACCACACCCTTCTTATTCCCCCTACTGTCATGTGACCACTGCCAGAGATAGTTTGAATTCCTGGTTCCTGTGCTGTTTGTATTTTGATTCTTGTGCGCTGACCTTGCTTGTGTTCTGACTACCCTCCTGCCTGTCGTTTATGTACCTCGCTGCCTGATCCGGATTTGACCTCTGATTCGTTTACTGATTACGTCCTTGCCTGCAGATTCTGTCCCTGTTCTGCAATTCCTGGTTTGACCCTGCCTGATGACTACTCTCTGGACTACTGCCTTCCACAGGTAGTGATCTCCATGGCCCTGTGTAATTCCAAATCCCTGTATAGGGGTTAAAGGGTTTCAGGGTTCTAGGGGTCGTGCTGAGTGAGTGGCTTCCCTCTAGCCCTTTCCATTACAGCCTGTCTGAGTCTGTGGATCCAGGCAGGCGTAACAGAGATTTGGCAGTAAGCTTGAATCTAAAATTACTAAATAGGAGTGAATCCAAGACAAGACTTTCTGTCTGAGAGTTTTAACTAAGATCATTCCTTTGGAGGAACTCTAGGTGTTTCTGTTCTGGGGAGAAGAGGACTTGCACACTCATAGGATGATGAGATGGTTGTCTCAGCATTTTGCTCAGAAAATAAGTCTGAAAAGTCCTAATAAAGCAGAATATTACTATAGATAATGGAATTTAATCATAATCACATATTAGGATGTTGGGACAAGAGTTTAATACAACGCTGAAAACAAAGTAGACTCCATTGTGTGATCTGGCCAGAGGTACATGCTGGTTTAACTCCAACAACACTAATAGCAATAGAGTATCTGTGAGAGGAAAAGCTAAAAAAGGGATATTCTACATCTACACTTTGTTCTATAGCTATAATCTACTGCTGCTGCTAACGTTGCCAGTGCTAGCCTTACATAGCCAGACATCTCATTGACTGTCCCATCATGATCTATAGTGTGCAGCTGCATCACGCCTGCACTGTTAGTAGTCACCTGGCAGCTCCAAAATGCCTATCACAAACAGGCGTGAAGTAAAAATGTACTGTTGATCTCAAATAAGGTAATTTGTGAAAGACTTGTTAAAAGCTATAGCTTTTTCACTTAACAAACAATAAATGTCTTGCTCAAAACAAGCAAAATTTATAGGCCAAAGGTGTAGAAAGGCCCTTGCCCGCTAGTACCAAAGCAGGGATGGTCTGCAGAGTAGTCGATTAAGCCGAGTGTCAGAAGCCGGGAGGTCATGTCAGTACAAAGGAGCAAGAGAAGCAGAGGTTATGTGTAAGTCAGTGGTAAGTAAGCCAGGAAGTAGCATCAGGTGCAAAAGGGAAGCAGAGCCGTGGTCAGAGAACAAGGCAGGGTCAGAAGCCGAGAGGACACAAAGGTACAGAGGAAAGAGCGGGGCCGAGGTCACAAAACAGGTCGAGGGTCAGGGAGAACAGACAATACAGGAGGGAGAGAGGTCAGGGAATGGGGTGCAAAGTAACGCGCCAAGATCAAAAACAACTCATGAAAACCTGGCTGGATGAAAGCCATGACTGGGTGACAAACATACAGGGTTATAGTACATTTAGGAGGGACAGGAAAGACAAAAAAGGTGGTGGGGTGTGTATATTTATCAAATCTAACCTAAAACCTGTGTTGAATGATGACATTGGGGGGAACTTCAACAATGTAGAGTCAGTATGGGTAAATGTACATGGGGAGTAGAATAATGGAAAAATGCTAATTGGAGTTTACTATAAGCCTTCTAACATACTTGAACAAATAGAGGGTGAAATGCTGGAACAAATTGAAAAGGCAGCTAATAATAATAATCGTGTTCTTATTATGGGGGATTTCAACTATCCAGACATACAGTGGGACATAGAATCTTCTGGTTGTGCTATAAGCTGTAAATTCTTATCTACCATTCAAGACAATTTCCTCTCTCAGATGGTAGATGAACCGACGAGGGGAGATAATTTGCTAGATTTGGTCCTGTCAAATAGACCGGATACAATTTCAGATCTACAGGTCCGGGAGCACTTGGGCACCAGCGATCATAATATGGTAAGCTTCAACGTAATATTCAATAGAACATTTCAAAAGGGAAATGCTAAAACCTGGAATTTTAGGAAAGCTGATTTCAACACATTAAGGGAAGAGCTTAAATGTGTAGATTGGGACAAAGTCATGGTAACTGGGGATACTGAACATAAATGGGGAAAGTTTAAGGATATATTGCTAGAGTCCTGTAATAAACGTATACCCTCTGGTAATAAAACGTCCCGGAATAAAAAGAAACCACTATGGATAAATAAGACTGTACAAAGTATAATAAAACAAAAACAAAGGGCGTTTAAAATCTTGAAGGCTGAGAATACAGAAATAGCATTGCAGGAGTATAAAGATATCAATAGGCAATGCAAAAAAGAAATCAAACAAGCAAAACTAGCTACTGAAACAAAAATCGCCAATGACATTAAAATAAATCCCAAAATCTTTTATAAATACATTAATGCCAAAAGGAAAACAAAGGATAGTATTGGCCCCTTAAAATACAATAACAAGTTAGTTATAGAGGACAAACAAAAGACTGAGATATTAAATAGGCATTTCTCATCAGTGTTCACCAAGGAACTGACTGTACCAGGCATCATTCAACAAGTGAAAAATCAAAGTTCACCACCCGATATAATTAATTTAACACAAGAAGAAGTACGCCTACGTCTGAGTAAATTAAACATTGACAAATCCCCAGGGCCAGATGGCATTCATCCACGAATATTGAGGGAATTGAGCTCCGTAATTGACAGACCGCTGTATCTCATCTTTTTAGACTCGCTTGTAACAGGGTTGGTGCCTCAGGATTGGAGGATTGCTGATGTGGTACCGATATTTAAGAAAGGTAAGAGGGTAGATCCAGGCAACTACCGTCCAGTAAGCCTGACATCAGTAGTATGCAAAGTTTTTGAGGGCATTTTAAGGGATGACATGCAAAAATATGTTGCAGAAAATAATATAGTAACTGACAGACAGCATGGATTCATGAAAGATAAGTCGTGTCTAACCAACCTGTTGGGGTTCTATAAGGGGGGTAAGTGCAAACCTGGATATTGGTAATGCAGCTGATGTGATTTATTTGGACTTTGCAAAGGCATTTGATACTGTACCACATAATAGGCTGATACTAAAGCTCCAGAAGCAAGGACTGGGGGAAACTATATACAACTGGGTAAGGAATTGGCTAAAAGATAGGAAACAAAGAGTAGTCATAAATGGAACATTCTCTAAATGGGCCATAGTCAGCAGTGGGGTGCCGCAGGGATCTGTGCTAGGACCAATTCTTTTTAATCTCTTTATTATTGAACTTGTGGATGGGATTGATAGTAAAGTGTCAGTCTTTGCTGATGACACCAAACTATGTAGGATATTAAAAACTGACCTTGATAGTATAATATTACAAAAAGATCTGGATAAGATGTCAGAATGGGCAGGTACTTGGCGAATGAGATTTAATGTTGATAAATGTAAAGTAATGCACCTAGGACGGAGTAATCCTATAGCTGCGTATACATTAAATGGAAGTAAACTCGGGACTACAGAACAGGAGAACGACTTGGGTATTCTCATTACAAATAAGCTGAGCAGCAGCACTCAATGTCAAGCAGCAGCTACAAAAGCAAACAAGATTCTAGGGTGTATAAAAAGAGAGATTAGATCCCGCGATCCCAACGTATTATTACCCCTCTATAAATCACTTGTAAGGCCACATCTGGAATATGGGATCCAGTTTTGGACTCCACATTTTAAAAAGGACATTCAGAAGTTAGAGTCAGTTCAAAGGCAGGCAACTAGACTACTACAAGGAATGGAAGACCTCCCATATGATGACAGGTTGAAAAAGTTAGATATGTTTAGCTTAGAAAAAAGACGTCTCAGAGGAGATCTCATTTATATGTATAAATATATGTGTGGTCAATATAAAGTACTGGCACATGACTCATTTCTTCCGAAGACAATACTAAGGACCAGGGGGCACTCACTGCGAGTGGAAGAAAAGCGATTCCGACAGCTAAATAGGAAAGGGTTCTTTACAGTTAGAGCAGTCAGACTGTGGAATACCCTACCACAAGAGGTAGTAATGGCAGATACTTTCAAAAAAGGGCTGACTGATTTCCTCAGTACACACAACATTGTTGGTTATAAATGACTTAGTGACCAAATGTAGAACTGGTGGAGGAAGGTTGAACTAGATGGACCTAGGTCTTTTTTCAACCTTAGTAACTATGTAACTACAGTGCCTACAAGTAGTATTCAACCCCCTGCAGATTTAGCAGGTTTGCACATTCGGAATTAACTTGGCATTGTGACACTTGGACTGTAGATCAGCCTGGAAGTGTGAAATGCACTGCAGCAAAAAAGAATGTTATTTCTGTTTTAATTTTTTTTTTTTAAATTGTGAACAGTTTATTCAGAGGGTCATTTATTATTCAACCCCTCAAACCACAAGAATTCTGTTTGGTTCCCCTAAAGTATTAAGAAGTATTTCAGGCACAAAGAACAATGAGCTTCACATGTTTGGATTAATTATCTCTTTTTCCAGCCTTTTCTGACTAATTAAGACCCTCCCCAAACTTGTGAACAGCACTCATACATGGTCAACATGGGAAAGACAAAGGAGCATTCCAAGGCCATCAGAGACAAGATCGTGGAAGGTCACAAGGCTGGCAAGGGGTACAAAACCCTTTCCAAGGAGTTGGGCCTACCTGTCTCCACTGTTGGGATCATCATCCGGAAGTGGAAGGCTTATGGAACTACTGTTAGCCTTCCACGGCCTGGACAGCCTTTGAAAGTTTCCACCCGTGCCGAGGCCAGGCTTGTCCGAAGAGTCAAGGCTAACCCAAGGACAACAAGGAAGGAGCTCCGGGAAGATCTCATGGCAGTGGGGACATTGGTTTCAGTCAATACCATAAGTAACGTACTCCACCGCAATGGTCTCCGTTCCAGATGAGCCCGTAAGGTACCTTTACTTTCAAACCGTCATGTCAAGGCTCATCTACAGTTTGCTCATGATCACTGGGAGGAATCTGAGACAGACTGGTTCAAGGTTCTCTGGTCTGATGAGACCAAGATTGTGACGTTTGGAGACTGGATGGCACTGCATACGACCCCAAGAATACCATCCCTACAGTCAAGCATGGTGGTGGCAGCATCATGCTGTGGGGCTGTTTCTCAGCCAAGGGGCCTGGCCATCTGGTCCGCATCCATGAGAAGATGGACAGCACGGCCTACCTGGAGATTTTGGCCAAGAACCTCCGCTCCTCCATCAAGGATCTAAAGATGGGTCGTCATTTCATCTTCCAACAAGACAACGACCCAAAGCACACAGCCAAGAAAACCAAGGCCTGGTTCAAGAGGGAAAAAATCAAGGTGTTGCAGTGGCCTAGTCAGTCTCCTGACCTTAACCCAATTGAAAACTTGTGGAAGGAGCTCAAGATTAAAGTCCACATGAGACACCCAAAGAACCTAGATACTTGGAGTAGATCTGCATGGAGGAGTGGGCCAAGATAACTCCAGCGACCTGTGCCAGCCTGATCAGGTCTTATAAAAGACGATTATTAGCTGTAATTGCAAACAAGGGTTATTCCACAAAATATTAAACTTAGGGGTTGAATAATAATTGACCCACACTTTTATGTTGAAAATTTATTAAAATTTAACTGAGCAACATAACTTGTTGGTTTGTAAGATTTATGCATCTGTTCATAAATCCTGCTCTTGTTTGAAGTTTGCAGGCTCTAACTTATTTGCATCTTATCAAACCTGCTAAATCTGCAGGGGGTTGAATAGTACTTGTAGGCACTGTATGTAACTATGTAAAAAAACAGGGCCGCCACTAGGAATTTCAGGACCCCATACTGGCAAAATTTTCGGGCCCCCTTGGGACTCCGCCTAGGCTCCACCTCCAGCTCCGCCTCCACCACTAAAACTTCCTACAGTCTCACTGCCACTCTTGCAAAAACATGTATGTATGTATTTACAGTATAAATTACCCTGTTTATTAAGCACTTGCAATTTATTTATTTATAGTCAGGGTATTTTTTCTACAATTTTCTCCTTGTTTTTTTTCTAGTCTTGAGGCTGCAATTCACATGCTTGTAATGTTGCATGTTTATTGAACATTTGTCACAGCTCAGTTTTTTGTTTTTTTTGTCTGTTATCTTGCTTTAATGCAAGTTGGGGGTGCAGCCCTCCTGATACTGAGGCTGAACAATTACCTGCTTCTCACTTTTTGCTGTGTATTTAATCTGGGACCCAGCTAACCACTTTACCATTCATATTGAAGTTTTGACATGACACTAGTCAGGTACAGAATATGTTTTTAACTTTAGTAGGTTAGGGACTGTCTCAGATGGGTACACCGTGACGAGGTGAGACAGCTTCTTACCTTTTTGCAAAAATGTATATACTAAGTATCCTGTTTATTAAGCACTTGCAATTTATTTATTTATAGTCAGGGTATTTTTTCTACAATTTTCTCCTTGGTTTTTTTCTAGTCTTGAGGCTGCAATTCACATGCTTGTAATGTTGCATGTTTATTGAACATTTGTCACAGCTTAGTTTTTTGTTTTTTTTTTATAAATTATATATATACAGTCATGGCCAAAAGTGTTAGCACCCTTGAAGTTGTTTCCCTCAGAAAATTAGACAGATAGTATGCACCGAGATAGTATACACAGACAGATAGTATACACAGACAGACTGAATACACAGACAGACTGTATATACATGCAGATAGTATACACAGACATACACAGTATACACAGACAGACTGTATATACAGACAGACTGACTGTATAAACAGACAGACTGTATATACATACAGACTGTATACACAGACAGACAGACTGTATACACAGACAGACTGTATACACAGACTGTATACACAGACAGACTATATACACAGACAGACTGTATATACATACAGATTGTATACACAGACAGACTGTATACACAGACAGACAAACTGTATACACAGACAGACAGACGGTATACACAGACAGACAGACAGTATACACAGACAGACAGGAAACACAGACAGACAGTTTTTTAAGACAGACAGTATATACAGACATACAGTATACCTAGACAGACAGACAGTATACACAGATAGTATACATAAATAGACAGACAGCTACATATTTCACACTATACAGGAAACACATATCTTATACATAACACATACAGACAGCACATAACACATGATTCACATTATACTCACCTGCCCGTGATGCAATTCAGCGCCCTCCCTCTCATCTACCTGAGGCAAGGCAGGGGTTGGTGTCGGCAGGCCCCCCCCAGTCTGAGATGAGCTGAACCTGGCTGGGATCAGCGCCCCATCCCCCCGGGCTGAGATGAGCGAGCGGGCCACCTCACCACCTTACCATCCCCCCGGGCTGAGATGAGCAGGCGTGCGGGCGAGCGGGCGTGCCACCACACACACACCCCTGTCTGGTCTGAGCCTGTCCGGTCTGAGATGAGCGAGGGGACCACCTCACCCCCCCCGGTCTGAGATGAGCGGGTGGACCCCCTACCACCTGACCACCCCCAGTCTGAGATGAGCGGGCGGACCACCTCACCCCCCCATCTGAGATGAGTGGCCGGACCACCTCACCACCTGGCCCCCCGCCCCCCGTCTGAGATGAGCAGGTGGACCACCTCACCTCACCCCCCCCAGTCTGAGATAAGCGGGCCCCCCCGGGCTGAGATGAGAGTGCTTGCCACCTCACCACCCACCTCACACATTCCCTGGCAAATGTCTTCAGCTTACCTGTCCCGCTGGCTGCCGCGTCCTCGCCACCTCTGCCGCTGTTACTTGCAGGAGTGTAATGACCTCACCACACTGCTGCAAGACCCAGCAATGACGCGCCGGCGCTCTGCTCTGCTCCAATCACCCTGCCTCCACTCCACCACATGGCTAATTTACATGCTCCGCCCCGTCGCATGCAAATTAGTCATGTAAGGAGGTGAAGCGACACCGCCGGGCCCTTCTGCTGCTGCTGCTGTGACTGGGGCCTGGTGAAGAGGAGGGGCCTGTCCTGCCGGGGGCTTAATAAAGATAAGTATTTACACCGGGCCTGTCCGGGCCCCCTCTCTTCACCGGGCCCCCTACACCAGGCACAGTAGTAATGCCCTGATGGCGGCCCTGCATGAAAACCAAAAGCATACATTGCAGAACAGGAACTATTAGGCTATGTGCGCACGTTGCGTACAGTCACTGCAGAAATTTCACACATGCGCTTCAAATCGCTGCAGAAAATGTCCGTAGTGAAAAAAAAAAGCCGATTCCATGCGCTCTGACTGCAGCTCCTCCCATAGACAGAGCAGGGGCTGCAAGCAAAGTGCACGGAAGAAGTGACATGTCACTTCTTAGAACGCGCGCTTCGGGCAGCAGCCGAAGCGCTGCGCTCTAAGACGCCACGTGCGCTTGGCTCCTGCATAATCTTCATAGATTATGCAGGGGACGCAGGACGCATGCAGTTACGCTGCGCTACAAAGCGCAGCGTAACTGCATGTAATTACGCAACGTGCGCACATAGCCTAAGGCAGTGTTACTGGTGAAGTGTTACTTGCAGTGTTCCAGGTGAAGCAGCTCCAAGATAAGGCAGAGTGATCACCCGGAAGTAGGCACAACCGAATAGGCCCCTCCCACCGACTTTGAACCCGGAGGATACAGAAAACACCTAGGACACAATGGCTCTGCATAGCATAGAGCAGAGCCATAAGTGAATCATGACAGTTTACAAAAATCTTTAAAAAATACATTTAACATTCATTATTTTTTGTTATTAATTGTATAGCATTTTTATATAAAGATTGTATAGCACTGTATATTACTTAAATGTATGGAGCTGTTTTATGCTTAGTATGTTGGTATTCATTCAACACTGGATGGTAGTATTAGATATTGTAGGCAACAGCTACTCGGACACATTGTATGGTATATTTTTGCATGGTATGGTAGTGAAGAAAGTGTAAGCCATAATGATTTAGGTAGCGGTAAGAATTTGGGTGGAGTGTTAACAGAAGTTTTTCATACAGGGTATTGACTTACAAAAGGTTGGACACTCAACATCTAGTAAACAGTTATTGCATGCATACGGTATCTATTTTACCAGTGAAATCTAGTTAAAAAACAATTGTTCTTCTTCAGACTTTTTTACAATTCACTGAATCAAACAGGGTTTAGTAAGGTTTTTTTTTTTACTTTTTGAACTTCCTAGAAAAGTATTTGACTTTGGTAAAACTATTTAGAAAGATCACACAATGACCTTCCAAACTGAAAAATGTAATAGCAACAAACCCGCACCTTCTACTATATACTATGAGCAGACATTCCTATCTGATAAACACTTTAGATCTTTAACTCATTATCACAAGGACATGCTTCAACCTACATAATGCTGTAGGCTAAATCTTTACCTATTGTTAACATTATTGTTATAAAAATGATAGAAAAAAGTCCCTAAAAACATTTTCTCTAAATTATTGTTCAATGAGTATACTTTATATATTCAAGCAGTTCATATTCTTTAAATGATGTAGGTTTATTGACTCATTTATACAAATGTGTATATTTTAAATTATTCAATTATATTTTGCCCTTATAGAGATGAGCGAATCTGTCGAAATTCGAATTCAACAAATTCGCTCTAATAGAGACAGGAAATTAAATTTGCATCATATTTATTCAAGAAAATTGAATTTGCCATTTAAAAATATTTTTATGCTCTATGCTCTAAGATAAGACAGTTGGAGTGACCTCACTGTCGGCTTGTGTGTATGACATAGAACGCATCATCCACACTAGCTTCAGAAGGAGGACAAAGATGGTAGAAAGAGGGGGTGCTGAACCTGAAGAACAGGGACGCCCATCCGACCAGTCTGCTTCGCACCAACCATTGAGTATTATGAACATCCGGTGACAGACTCCCTTTAAAGATATTTTTAAAGGGTACTTTACACGCTGCGACATCGCTATCGATTGCTAGCGATGTCGCATGCGATTGCACCCGCCCCTGTCGTTGTAACAATATGTGGTGATCGCTTATTAACATTATTATTAACATTATCGCTACGGCAGCGTCACACGCACATACCTGCCGAACAATTCCTCCCTCAAGGGGGAGGTACGTTCGGCGTCATAGCGACGTCACTGCGGCGTCTCTAAGTGGCCGGCCAATAGAAGCGGAGGGGCGGAGATGAACGGGACGTAGCATCCCACCCACCTCCTTCCTTCCGCATTGCCGGTGGAGGCAGGTAAGGAGATGTTTGTCGCTCCTGGGGTGTCACACATAGCGATGTGTGATTCCGCAGGAGCAACGAACAACATCGTACCAGCAGCAGCAACGACATTAAGGAAATGAGCGACATGTCAACGAGCAATGATTTTTCACGTTTTTGTGCTCGTTGATGGTCGCTCATTGGTGTCACACGCTACGATGTCAGTAACGCCGCCGGATGTGCGTCAGTACCGAGGTGACCCCGACGATATATCGTTACCGATGTCGCAGCGTGTAAAGCACCCTTTAGTATATTACATCTAATACAGTTACAGAAAGGTAAAGATGAACAGCAAACACGTAATCTCCTTGCTGAATAATCTTAATGCAGATATAAGTTCTCTGTGGTAACAATTAAAATATAACCTTTAATGGTCAATGATTAAAAATATCAAACCACACAACAAATACGGTTGTAGAGAACAACCAAACAAATTGGAGCAGATGTGAAGCTCCTAGTATCACTATGGAAGGACAAACTTCACACGGGGAGAGGGGGGGGGGGGAGAACCTCCCACCACGGTGATAGAAAAGCAGACAACACTAGACAAGTTGTCAAATACATAAAACTGAGTTATATACAAAAATAGTATAGTCATATAGACAAAGCTCTATATGACTATACTATAGCTGTATGCCAAGGCCCAGACACAACATGCTGGAGGTCTGCTTTACTGAAGCTCTCTTTTGACCATAGTCCCCTGAGGAATAAGCATATTATGAAACGCGTTGGGAGGTCTAAGAGCATATCAGGTCAGATGGTTGCCAATTGAGGGGTATTGTGAGGCTGTTATGAATTGGCCCCCCCTCTATATATTGGACAACTATAATCTTCTTTATATATTTTATGAGCTTTGTCTATATGACTATACTATTTTTGTATATAACTCAGTTTTATGTATTTGACAACTTGTCTAGTATTGTCTGCTTTTCTATCACCGTGGTGGGAGGTTCTCCCCCCCTCCCCCCGTGTGAAGCTTGTCCTTCCATGGTGATACTAGGAGCTTCACATCTGCTCCAATTTGTTTGGTTGTTCTCTACAACCGTATTTGTTGTGTGGTTTGATATTTTTAATCATTGACCATTAAAGATTATATTTTAATTGTTACCACAGTGTTACACTATTGCTTGGCTGCATTTATATATCAATTGTGAAGCATACGACATCTTTTTGAAATCAGATATAAGTTCTCACTTCCAGTTAACTAGCAAGGTTGCCAGATCGTTTTTTTTTAACATTGGAGTCTATGGAGAACGGATCCGTTAATTAATTGCTATTTATCTTCCATATTATAACTGATTGTGTAAGAAAAAAAAGAATCACTTACAAATGAAAGAAAAATGGATGGCTAAATAGCGATCCATTAACAGATCTGTTCACAATAGACTTCAGTGTTAAAAAAAAAAAAGATCCAGCAGAAATCAGTTGTTTAACAATTGACAAAAAAGTTCTGTTGGCAGAACTTTTTTCCCAATGGATCTCTGCAGTATCTGTTCTATCGGGTGATTACAGGACACGTGAACTCAGCCTTAGGCCTGTTTCAGACGTCAGTGATTCTGATACGTATGTTCTTTTTTTTTTATACGTACCAAAATCATGGACATACGCAGACCTATTATAATCAATGGGTCTGTGCACACATCAGTGATTTTTCACTGACCGTGTCTCACGCGTGTCCGTGATTGCTGCATGGAGACAAGTTCGTTTTTTTCAGGTATCACTGATTACCCCCGGACCACACTATGGTGTGATCCGTGAAACACGTACCAGAAAAAAACGTACAATAAAAATAAAAAACATTTTCAACTCACCTGTCTCCAGCGATGCTGTGTGCATCCTCTGCTCTCTGCAGCTTCCTGGCCAGCTCATTATGGCATGTATATTTATGAATGCAGCCAGAGCCGACCCAGAAGTAGCTGCAGAGGTGAGAAACAGCGGCAGCCGGATGCTACAGAGCTGGAGACTTCAGCACTATGAACAACAGGAACGGGGGCAGGTGAGTTTATCTCCATGTGCAATCACGGAGTACGGATCATGGATTGCACATGGACAACCCACGTGTGCCATGAATCTCGGAATTTTGAATATGAAGGACTGGAGAAAACGGGTTTAATGCCACGCTAAAAACCACGAGCATGTATAAATCAAAATATTCTCTTTATTTAGATCATTCCTACGCGTTTCAGAGGCTCATCTGCCTCCTTCCTCAGGGAAAAGAATCTTACAGACAGAGAGGGTTTATCCTTGTAAATTACAGAGATTATTCCTTCTTGTATATGGCGACCATGTGTTTTGGAAGAAAGAAGAGCTCCTCCATATCTGACTGTAAGATATGGAGGAGCTCTTCTTTCTTCCAAAACACATGGTCGCCATATACAAGAAGGAATAATCTCTGTAATTTACAAGGATAAACCCTCTCTGTCTGTAAGATTCTTTTCCCTGAGGAAGGAGGCAGATGAGCCTCTGAAACGCGTAGGAATGATCTAAATAAAGAGAATATTTTGATTTATACATGCTCGTGGTTTTTAGCGCGGCATTAAACCCGTTTTCTCCAGTCCTTCATATTCAAAATTTGTTCTATAACGGGGCCGCTGCAGAACCACCTAAGCGCTCATCCACGCTAACAAAGGGGTTGTGACTGGCACAACCCGGCCAGTTGAGTGCATTGTCTTTATCCTCTTTCACTCTGTAAACCGGGTAAAACCCTATTGCGCCCTTTTTTTTTCTCCCCCATTACAGTACTATGAATCTCGGAACACAGAGGGACATATGTGTTTTTTGCAAGTCAGTGAAAAACATCTGTGTTTTTCACTGACGTGTGAATCAGGCCTTACATTGAGGAAATGAAATCTGCAAACACACATAAGTTGGCACCAAATGCATTATATATTCCTCCAAATAATTGTAGCCTAAATTATGTTACTTAAATTCCACTTACTTTATTTTTCACTTTCCAAACTTTGTGTACAGTCAGTAAAAATGACAATGCTAAAATGTTGCATGTCATTATAACACAAAAACCTAGCGTGAACACCATTATAGATGTTACAGATTATGGTTAAGAAACAGAACTAAGAGGAAATATAATTTTTGGCTAATCTAATAACATGAATTAATTATATTGCTGTGTATTTCCAATAAAATCCTCCCTTCTGCATGACCTGATGCCTTCTACTTTCCAGTATTATTGGCTTCCTGTTTCGGTAAGGCTTAGGCTACACGCGACATTGGCTGCAGCCAAAATTTACAGGGTTCTTCTATGTCACAGCTCAATACAACTGATTGGTGTTGACCCTAGAATACTGAGAGTGAGATAAACATGTCACAATTGACTCCATTGACATGTATTGTGCTGGTGGATGTTAGAGACCTTGTGCTCTTCTGCCTTTCACTTGAGGATGCCATACAGATGGTCAATAGGGTTTAGACCTGGAGAAAAGATTGGCTAGTCCAGCACCTTTACCATCAGTTTCCTTAGCATGGTAGTAGTCATCTTTGAGGTCATAATACTGTTGGACTACTGACTTGCATATCAGTTTCTGAAGGGAGGGGATCATGCTCTGCTTCAGTATGTCGAAGTACATGTTGACATTCTTGGATCCCACAATGAACTGTAACTCCCCACAGCTGGTAGTACTCATGCAGCCCCAAACCATGACATTCCCATCACAATGCTTGACTGTAGGTAAGACATACTTGTCTTTGTCCCTCTCACCTGGTTGCAGCCACACACACTTGACACCATCAGACCACAGAACATGGTTCCAGTAAGTCATGTTCTTAGTCTGCTTGTCTTCAGCAGACTGTTTTCGGGCTTTCTTGTGCTTCATCTTTAGAAGAGACTTCCTTCTGGGATGACAGCTATGAGGACCATTTTGATGCAGTGTTCGCCGTATGGTCTGAGCACTGACAGGCTGACCCACCCCACCCCTTTAACCTCTGCAGCAATGCTTGCAGCACTCTTACATCTATTTTTCAAAGACAACCTCTGGATATGACACTGAGCATGTGCACTCAACTTCTTTGGTCAACTATGGTGAGGCCTGTTCTGAGTGGAACCTGTCTAGTTAAACTGCTGTATGGTCTTGGCCACTGTGCTGCAGTTCAGGTTCAGAGTATGGGTAATCTTGTTATAGCCTAGACCATCTTTATGTAGAGTAGCCAATATGGCCAGAAAAAATAATAGAGTTACTAAAATCTATAAATCTGAAACAAGAGAAATATTACTTTGCAAGGAACACATAAATTTAAAAATCCTTTATCAAACACAATAAAAGAGATATTTCTAAAACCATGAAAATTGAGAGATGTATATTGCAAGAAATTCCAGGGCACAGTGTATGAGTGACTACCACAATATAGTAAATTATTAAGTCAAAATCTGCAAAATAATATACAATATAGGTTTTGATGCATGAGAATATGCTACAAATAAGAACTTCTCTTAAGTCCAAAACGCATAAGCTTTTCTTGATCCTTGGTTATGATGATTTTATTATCTTAATATTTTAGTATGAAGAATAAAGAATTAATTTTAGATTTTTTTTCTTTTCTTGGAATACAGGTTTTGATGCTAAGTACGTAAAAAAAACTGAAACACAGTTATAATACAAATACTTTTTGTACATTAGAGGAAAAAAAATATCACAGGTTTTGTACTGCCTTTACATGAAATTCTACCATATAGATTATTTAGAATATATTATGCATAGCAAAGGAGTTAATCAATATTGTTAGGAAAGTAGTTGGTGCATAGTAAAACAAGTGTCTTGATAACAGGAGACTCATCAATATTGTTAATAAAATTAGTTGACAAATAATGAGACAGGAAACCCAATGGACAATACTGAATGACTGCATAAATTAAGAAATAAATGGACAATAATGAATAACTGCATAAATATAAATTGCATGTGCTGTGCCAAATAGCAAATATTTATGCTAATAAGATATGCATTATACACTATTACATGGTGTAAACAGCAACTATTTAGTAAAAAGTCGGTTCTAATGTTTAATCAGCCAGGACATACGATCTTTAAGTAATTATTGATTATTTTACAAGTAATACTATATGGTACTACACACACACATTTTTGTATATATACATATATATATATATATATATATATATATATATATATATATATATAAAACACTAGGACAGACCACCATAATTTTGATAGAGTAACACTGAAAATAGTCACATATGCAGCAAGGCTAGTAATGTGCCACTCATACAGGCGCCTCACAGAGCTGTGAGACATATAACAAATAAAGAAACAATACCAAATACTAAATATATTAAGATTTATTAATCAATGGTCTATTAAAACAATCAAATGAAACCTAGCAAAACTACAAACCACATAAAAAATGCATCATGCCTAAAAATGTAATATACTCTCATATAAGGAAAGTGGGCATTCCAGCTTAAGCCTCAGGGTTCCCAGGGTGAATTATACTTGCTGAATAAAAGTAGTACCTGTGGAAAAAAAAGAAAATATGTATATTTAAATATTAACACAGAGCTACACTGTGGGATGAGCGCACATCAAAGTAAAATATAGGGTAACGTAAACCCCCACAACACCTTCACAAAGCAAATTGTAAAACGACACTTAATGCTGCTTTACATGCCGCGACATCGCTAGCGATCACACCCGCCCCCGTCGTTTGTGCGTCACGGGCAAATCGCTGGCCGTGGTGAACAATATCGCCGGTACATGTCACACCAACTTACCTTCCTAACGACGTCGCTGTGGCCGGCGAACAACCTCTTTTTTAAGGGGGAGGTTTGTGCGGCGTCACAGCAACATCACACAGCGGCCCACCAATAGAAGCGGAGGGGCGTAGAGCATCCGCATTAACGACACGGCTACCTCGTTGCCGGAGGATGCAGGAACGCTGTTGTTCGTCATTCCCGGGGTGTCACACGTAGCGATGTGTGCTGCCTCAGGAACGACGAACAACCTGCGTCCAGAGCGAGCAACGATATTTGGGAAATGAACGACGTGTCAATGATCAACGATTTGGTGAGTATTTCTGATCGTTAGCAGATGCTCGTAGGTGTCACATGCAACGACGTCACTAACGACGCCGGATGTGCATCATGGATTCCGTTCCCCTCAGCGATATCTCATTAGCGATATCGTTGCGTGTAAAGTGGCCTTTAGTTTATAGTCTACACTGAGACCATGGGACCTCAAAGTGTTAAGTCTCATAAATAATCCTTTTTTGCTCTTCCCATTTAAGAATACCCTCTCTATCACCTCCTCTTCTCGGGGGGGGAACATGATGTATAATACCGCATTTTAGTTGGCAATTATTGTGGCCAGATTTAACAAAATGTCTAGGAAAGGAAGATCCCAACAGCGTTTTCTTTTGGTATGTCAGTGATGATTGACACACAGGTGCTAAAGTCACCGACATTACATAAATTACAAAGGTAAATTACAAATTTGGAGTCACAGTATAAAAGGTGACTACCAGAATATGTTTTATTTATAATGGGGTGAATTATCCTCATTATCATATCATTATCATTTATCACAGTTAAGCACGTGTGTGCAATTAACTCAATTTAAGCTGGGGAAATAGCCCCTACTATCTCTTTGTATATACAGTCAGGGCCAGAAATATTTGGACAGTGACACAAGTTTTGTTATTTTAGCTGTTTACAAAAACATGTTCAGAAATACAATTATATATATAGTATGGGCTGAAAGTGCACACTCCCAGCTGCAATATGAGAGTTTTCACATCCAAATCGGAGAAAGGGTTTAGGAATCATAGCTCTGTAATGCATAGCCTCCTCTTTTTCAAGGGACCAATAGTAATTGGACAAGGGACTCTAAGGGCTGCAATTAACTCTGAAGGCGTCTCCCTCATTAACCTGTAATCAAGGAAGTAGTTAAAAGGTCTGGGGTTGATTACAGGTTTGTGGTTTTGCATTTGGAAGCTGTTGCTGTGACCAGACAACATGCGGTCTAAGGAACTCTCAATTGAGGTGAAGCAGAACATCCTGAGGCTGAAAAAAAAGAAAAAATCCATCAGAGAGATAGCAGACATGCTTGGAGTAGCAAAATCAACAGTCGGGTACATTCTGAGAAAAAGGAATTGACTGGTGAGCTTGGGAACTCAAAAAGGCCTGGGCGTCCACGGATGACAACAGTGGTGGATGATCGCCGCATACTTTCTTTGGTGAAGAAGAACCCGTTCACAACATCAACTGAAGTCCAGAACACTCTCAGTGAAGTACATGTATCTGTCTCTAAGTCAACAGTAAAGAGAAGACTCCATGAAAGTAAATACAAAGGGTTCACATCTAGATGCAAACCATTCATCAATTCCAAAAATAGACAGGCCAGAGTTAAATTTGCTGAAAAACACCTCATGAAGCCAGCTCAGTTCTGGAAAAGTATTCTATGGACAGATGAGACAAAGATCAACCTGTAACAGAATGATGGGAAGAAAAAAGTTTGGAGAAGAAAGGGAACGGCACATGATCCAAGGCACACCACATCCTCTGTAAAACATGGTGGAGGCAACGTGATGGCATGGGCATGCATGGCTTTCAATGGCACTGGCTCACTTGTGTTTATTGATGACATAACAGCAGACAAGAGTAGCCGGATGAATTCTGAAGTGTACATGGATATACTTTCAGCCCAGATTCAGCCAAATGCCGCAAAGTTGATCGGACGGCGCTTCATAGTACAGATGGACAATGACCCCAAGCATACAGCCAAAGCTACCCAGGAGTTCATGAGTGCAAAAAAGTGGAACATTCTGCAATGGCCAAGTCAATCACCAGATCTTAACCCAATTGAGCATGCATTTCACTTGCTCAAATCCAGACTTAAGACGCAAAGACCCACAAACAAGCAAGACCTGAAGTTTTTGTTCAAACCTTCAAAATAAACGTTACAATCTGCACTTGAATTCTATTGTAGAGCTTTCATTTAAAATCCAATGTGGTGGCATGCAGAGCCCAACACGCGAAAATTGTGTCACTGTCCAAATATTTCTGGACCTAACTGTACACAGCAGTCTTCCCCATGATTGTGTAGCCTACGGAACCAGACTAAGGGACCATTTTAAGTGCTTAGGAAGCCTTTGCAGGTGTTTTGCAGTAATTATTCTAATTTTCTGACATAATAACTTTTGGGTTTTCATTGGCTGTAAGCCGTAATAATCAACATTAACAGAAATAAACACTCGAAATAGAAACTCTGCGTAATGACTCTATATACAGGGTGGTCCAAAAGTAGGTGGACAGAAAATAATAACAATTTGATCAAACGGTTTAAGCATTTTGAGATTTCCAATACTCTTTTAAAATCCATTTTCTTTGATCTGTATTTAAATTATTTACCATTATAGGCTATCTGAATTATCTGAAGCGAAAAACAGATTTGGGTGAGATTTAGCTGTGAAAACTGGATCTGTGAAACTGACTCAGTTGCCCTTAGCAACCAATGAGATTCCACCTTTCATTTTCCAAAGAGTCTGGGAAGAATGAAAAGTGGAATCTGATTAGTTGCTAAGGGCAACTGAGTCAATTTTACTTTACACTGTCCACTTACTTTTGGAGCACCCTGTATATATCTAATATATAAAGCTGAATGTGTGTATGTGTGTGTGTATGTGTGTATGTCCGGGATTGGCATCTGCACCATCGCAGCTACAGCTACAAAATTTTGCACACTCACACGTCTGGACCCTGAGAGCATCATAGGCTATGTTTTGAGGGGAAATTTTAACCCCGCGCTTTACAGTTATTCGCCAAAAAACCTGCCTCCATTAAAGCGAATGGAGCTGGGAGCCACAGTGCAGCCAGAACTTCAGAAGAATGTGCAGCCACGCCCTTATACGGAATGTTGGCGTGTCACAATGCAGCCAGGGAAAGAGACAGACACAGACAGGGAAAGAGGCAGACACAGACAGGGTAAGAAACAGACATAGACAGGGTAACAGACAGACACAAAGAGACAGACACAGACAAAGAGACAAACTGACAGGGAAAGAGACAGACACAGGGAAACAGAGACAGACACAGGGAAACAAACAGACAGGTAAAGAAAGGGAAAGAGACAGACAGGGTAAGAGACAGACAAAGACACAGACACAGGAAAAGAGACAGAGGGAAAGAGGGAAAGAGACAGACAGGGAAAGAGAGGGAAAGAGACAGACAGGGAAAGAACCAGACAGGGAAAGTGACAGAGATAGATAGACAGACAGGAAAAGAGATTGAGACAGACGGAGAAAGAGACAGAGACAGTCAGAGACAGACAGGGAAAGAGACAGACAGACAAAGAGAGAGAGAGAGAGACAGAGAGATATATACAGAGGGGGAGACAGACAGAGAATGGGAGAGAAACAGAGAGACAGTTACTATCCCAGGCGTTAATACATTCTATTTATACATTCTATCCCGGGAATGTTAATACATTCTATTTTGTTAACAACAGCTATTAACCCGGGCGAAGCCGGGTAATACAGCTAGTATATATATATATATATATATATATATATATATATATATATATATATATATATACAGTGCCTACAAGTAGTATTCAACCCCCTGCAGATTTAGCAGGTTTACACATTTGGAATTAACTTGGCATTGTGACATTTGGACTGTAGATCAGCCTGGAAGTGTGAAATGCACTGCAGCACTGGGAAGATGGATAGCTTGGCCTACCTGGAGATTTTGGCCAAGAACCACTGCTCCTCCATCAAGGATCTTAAGATGGGTCGTCATTTCATCTTCCAACAAGACAACGACCCAAAGCACACAGCCAAGAAAACCTAGGCCTGGTTTAAAAGGGAAAAAATCAAGGTGTTGCAGTGGCCTAGTCAGTCTCCTGACCTTAACCCAATTGAAAACTTGTGGAAGGAGCTCAAGATTAAAGTCCACATGAGACACCCAAAGAACCTAGATAACTTGGAGAAGATCTGCATGGAGGAGTGTGCCAAGATAACTCCAGAGACCTGTGCCGGCCTGATCAGGTCTTATAAAAGACGATTATTAGCTGTAATTGCAAACAAGGGTTATTCCACAAAATATTAAACCTAGGGGTTGAATAATAATTGACCCACACTTTTATGTTGAAAATTTATTAAAATTTAACTGAGCAACATAACTTGTTGGTTTGTAAGATTTATGCATCTGTTAATAAATCCTGCTCTTGTTTGAAGTTTGCAGGCCCTAAATTATTTGCATCTTATCAAACCTGCTAAATCTTCAGGGGGTTGAATACTACTCGTAGGCACTGTATATATATATCTATATATATATATATATATATATATGCGTTTCCCTTTTTGTATTGAATTACTGGAATAAATTAACTGTTTGAGGATTCTCTAACTTATTGAGATGCACATATATATAATATATACAGTTAGGTCCAGAAATATTTGGACAGTGACACAATTTTCGCGAGTTGGGCTCTGCATGCCACCACATTGGATTTGAAATGAAACCTCTACAACAGAATCCAAGTGCAGATTGTAACGTTTATTTTGAAGGTTTGAACAAAAATATCTGATAGAAATTGTAGGAATTGTACACATTTCTTTACAAACACTCCACATTTTAGGAGGTCAAAAGTAATTGGACAAATAAACCAAACCCAAACAAAATATTTTTATTTTCAATATTTTGTTGCGAATCCTTTGGAGGCAATCACTGCCTTAAGTCTGGAACCCATGGACATCACCAAACGCTGGGTTTCCTCCTTCTTAATGCTTTGCCAGGCCTTTACAGCCGCAGCTTGCTTTTTTGTGGGTCTTTCCGTCTTAAGTCTGGATTTGAGCAAGTGAAATGCATGCTCAATTGGGTTAAGATCTGGTGATTGACTTGGCCATTGCAGAATGTTCCACGTTTTTGCACTCATGAACTACTGGGTAGCTTTGGCTGTATGCTTGGTGTCATTGTCCATCTGTACTATGAAGCGCCGTCCGATCAACTTTGCGGCATTTGGCTGAATCTGGGCTGAAAGTATATCCCTGTACACTTCAGAATTCATCCGGCTACTCTTGTCTGCTGTTGTGTCATCAATAAACACAAGTGACCCAGTGCCATTGAAAGCCATGCATGCCCATGCCATCACGTTGCCTCCACCATGTTTTACAGAGGATGTGGTGTGCCTTGGATCATGTGCCGTTCCCTTTCTTCTCCAAACTTTTTTCTTCCCATCATTCTGGTACAGGTTGATCTTTGTCTCATCTGTCCATAGAATACTTTTCCAGAACTGAGCTGGCTTCATGAGGTGTTTTTCAGCAAATTTAACTCTGGCCTGTCTATTTTTGGAATTGATGAATGGTTTGCATCTACATGTGAACCATTTGTATTTACTTTCATGGAGTCTTCTCTTTACTGTTGACTTAGAGACAGATACACCTACTTCACTGAAAGTGTTCTGGACTTCAGTTGATTTTGTGAATGGGTTCTTCTTCACCAAAGAAAGTATGCGGCGATCATCCACCACTGTTGTCATCCGTGGACGCCCAGGCCTTTTTGAGTTCCCAAGCTCACCAGTCAATTCCTTTTTTCTCAGAATGTACCCGACTGTTGATTTTGCTACTCCAAGCATGTCTGCTATCTCTCTGATGGATTTTTTCTTTTTTTTCAGCCTCAGGATGTTCTGCTTCACCTCAATTGAGAGTTCCTTAGACCGCATGTTGTCTGGTCACAGCAACAGCTTCCAAATGCAAAACCACACACCTGTAATCAACCCCAGACCTTTTAACTACTTCATTGATTACAGGTTAACGAGAGAGACGCCTTCAGAGTTAATTGCAGCCCTTAGAGTCCCTTGTCCAATTACTTTTGGTCCCTTGAAAAAGAGGAGGCTATGCATTACAGAGCTATGATTCCTAAACCCTTTCTCCGATTTGGATGTGAAAACTCTCATATTGCAGCTGGGAGTGTGCACTTTCAGCCCATATTATATATATAATTGTATCTCTGAACATGTTTTTGTAAACAGCTAAAATAACAAAACTTGTGTCACTGTCCAAATATTTCTGGCCCTGACTGTATATATATATACTTTATATATATGAGTATATATATATATATATATATATAAATATACTTTTGCCACTTAAATTACTACTGTACTCATTAATGGGGTTTGGCATCATATGTGCCCGCAGGTTCGCTCCATCCGGGTATTTTCTCTTCATCATGTATTGCTCATATGTTTTTTCCTTGCTGTGTTACATTCTGCTCCTTGGTTCACTGCACATCAGGGTAGGCTGAAGCCACAGTTGCTCTATTTTCCTTCAGAATACCACTGCTCTGTGCATGTTCCAAGTTGTGTTACTGCACTGGTCTTGACAGCATCTATACTATACCCTGGTTGTTTAGTATGCCATCATTATCTTAACTATCTGCTCTACTTCAACAGTCTCTGTTATTGCTCTTTTTTCTTTGTCCCACCTGCTTTCAGATATCATACAGCCACACTACATCCATTAATTTATATACCCCCTTTACGTGATGTACCATTCATCACATATCACATATTGGGCGATGAGGTTTTTTAAGCCTAAGATTACTTTTTCATGCCATTTATGATGTTTTTTGACTTTTTATAGCTTGCTATTTTTACCTGGATTTATTTCATGATATATTGTTGAGCACCTGTGTATCGCTACCCTGTTCTTCACACTGCATGGGATGCCTTTTTTTAATTACAATTTTTGTTCTATATTTCTGTGTCTCTATTATATTGTCCGTAGGTCCATTCACATCCTTACAACCCACACACCATTGCTACATGCACTTGCCTTATATGCCTTTATTCTCCCTGGTGTTATGCAGGGTTGTTCTTTTTTGATGTACCTTGGTATTCATTAATGGTGAGCAGATCTGCCAAAATTCAAATTTAGCATGTCACTGGAATTTATCCAAGGAATTCGATTTGCATCAATGTTATGGAAAGCAAATGAAATGTTCCTTATTATGCTCTGAGGTATCCAGATCTTAGAGCATAATAATCAGGGGATAAAAAAAAATACTCACCTCGCTGCTCATCTGTTCAGTCAGCATAGCTCATTGTCTGGTGCTCAGTGTGTCTTCTTCGTGATCTTCATTCAGTCTTCTCGGATCTTCTTTTGTGATCTTCACTCAGTGCCAGGGTTTCTGACTTTGAGTAAGGCTGAGGCCACATGGGGACTACTGCGATCCTCGCATGACACTCGGCTCAGCACAGCGGGAGCCAAGTGTCATGTGAGTGTCATGCGACTCTGGTCCAATTGTGCAATCAGACCACAGTTGCGGAGGTGAGGGCCGGCGCTGCGAAGGGGAGGCAGGCGCTATGTAGGGAAGGGATTTATTTCCCTATCTCCTCCGTTGCCGGCTGATGCGAGAATCGCACTGCTCTCGTGTTAAACCGGTGTAACGCGAGAGCAATGCGATGTTTCTCTCGCCACATAGACTTGAATGGGTGAAACAAGATTGCATTTCACCCACAGCATGCAGCGACTGTTTTCTCAGTACCATAAAGTTATATTGGTCCAAGTGGAATGGGATTTTTTATTGCATTCCACTCACCAGGCTCGGTCTGGCCCGCCGGGGTACCGGGGAATCCCCCGGTAGGCCCCGAGCCCTCAGTGGGCCCCTGTGCCTTACATGGTGCGGGGCGCTTTATAGCGCCGTGGTGCCGCCGGTTTCTTGGGGCCGGCGTTATGTGCGGCAGACTGTGCAGGGCCCCCCATGCTCTGATGGGCCCCCCCTCCCACGCTCTGAGGGCCCCCCTCCCACGCTCTGAGGGCCCCCCTCCCACGCTCTGAGGGCCCCCCAGCCTTTTATTCACAAGCTGCAGCGATAGCACAAGTTCCGTTCTATCGCTGTAGTTTGTGCGGCTGCAGAAGGACCTGCGGTGACATCACAGTCATGTGATATCACCGTAGATCCTGCACGGCGGAAGTCCCAGACCGCGCCGCTATTCAAATGTACGCGCATCTTTTAGACACGCGTACATCTGAACAGTGTGGCCGGTGACAGGACTGAGGCAGAGGAGCTGCTCACCCCGCACCGACACAGCGGCCGCCATCACACTGCCACCGCCGGAGCAGCGGAGGAGAGGACGCGCAGGGCTGCAGCAGAGGTAAGCGCTCAGGAGCCGAAGAAAAAAAAAAGGTATTTCTTCTCACCTCTCTTCCTCGTTCCGGCGCTGCCTCCAGCTGCTCCTTGCAGACTGCAGGACACAGCTCCGGCTGTGTGCTCCGGGCTCGTCCGATCGCTGCAGGAGCTGCCAGTAATCACCTGATGCGGTCACCTGACGCATCAGCTGATCGTAAGTCTCACGGTGACGCCGGCTTAAACGATCAGCTGATGCCGTCAGGAGACTGCATCACTGATTACCGGCAGCTCCTGCAGCCATCGGACGGGAGTATTTTTTTTTTTTGCACTGATGCATCAGCTGCTTGTATAAAATGCTTTTATACAATCAGCTGCTGTGTCATGCGATACACATCCTTGAACCTAACACATCATCTGATCGCTTTGCCTTCCAGCAAACCGATCAGATAATGTTGGATCCGGATTGGACGGCGCGAGACCCTTGACCCAGGATTACTGCGGAGGAGGGGGGTTCTTTATTTCATTAAAGATGGAGTCACTAATTGTGTTGTGTTTTAATAAAAATATTTTTCGGTGTTGTTTTTTTTTAATCTGTACTAGAAATTCATGGTGGCCATGTCTAATATTGGCATGACACCATGAATTTCGGGTTGAGGGCTAGCTGATAATACACAGCTAGCCCCAACCCCATTATTACCCAGCAAGCCACCCGACACCAGGGCAGCTGGAAGAGTTGGATACAGTGCCAGAAGATGGCGCTTCTATGAAAGCGCCATTTTCTGGGGTGGCTGCGGACTGCAATTCGCAGCGGGGGTGCCCAGAAAGCTTGGGCACTCTGCACTGCGGATTCCAATCCCCAGCTGCCTAGTTGTACCTGGCTGGACTCGAAAATTGGGCGAAGTCCACATCATTTTTTTTTTTTTAATTATTTCATGAAATTCATGAAATTAAAAAAAAAAGGGCTTCCCTATATTTTTGGTTCCCAGCCGGGTACAAATAGGCAGCTGGGGGTTGGGGGCAGCCCGTAGCTGTCTGCTTTACCTGGCTAGCATACAAAAATATGGCGAAGCCCACGTCATTTTTTTGGAGGCAAAAAACGCCTGCATACAGTCCTGGATGGAGTATGCTGAGCCTTGTAGTTCTGCAGCTGTCTGCTCTCCTGCATACACTATTGGATGGAGTATGCTGAGCCTTGTAGTTCTGCTCCCCCTGCCTCTCCCTCCAGCATACAGTCCTGGATGGAGCATGCTGAGCTTTGTAGTTCTGCAGGTGCTGTCTGCTCTCCTGCATACACTAGTGGAGAATGAAGAACATATTGAAGAAGGAAATGACATCAGACCTTTTTTTCTTCAACAATCTTTAATGGCATTGTTCACTGATTAAAAAACGCAATGAGCAAAAACGCAGCGTTAAAAAAACGCAGTGTGTGAACTTAGCCTAACGTGTGTGTGTGTGTGTGTGTGTGTGTGTGTGAGAACAACGGCATAATAGGGGACAGGAAGGGAACTGGAATGAGGATTTTACTAAAGGATGGGGGGCCCATTCAAACACTGCACAAGGATGGGGGAGGGACCCATTCACACACTGCACAAGGATGAAGGGAGCCCCATTCACACACTGCACAAGGATGGGGGGGCCATTCATACACTGCACAGGGATGGGGGGCCCATTCATACACTGCACAGGGATGGGGAGCCCATTCACACACTGCACAAGGATGGGAAGCCCATTCATACACTGCACAAGGATGGGGGGGACCATTGCTACACTGCACAAGGATGGGGAGGACCATTGGTACATGGCACAAGGATGGGGGGGCCCGTTGTTACACGGCACAGGGGTGGGGGGCCTGTTACCTATATACAGATCTCCTGTTTATTATTATTATTATTTATTTATAGAGCACCATTAATTCCATGGTGCTGTACATGAGAAGGGGGTTACATACAAAATACGTATACAAGTTACAGTAGACAGACTAGTACAGAGGGAAGAGGGCCCTACCCTTGCGGGCTTACATTCTATAGGATTATGGGGAGGAGACAATAGGTGGGGTGTAGGTCAGGCGGCAGCTCCGCACGGTGGTCGGGCGGCAGCTCCGCACGGTGGTCGGGCGGCAGCTCCGCACGGTGGTCGGGCGGCAGCTGCGCACGGTGGTCGGGCGGCAGCTCCGCACGGTGGTCGGGCGGCAGCTCCGCACGGTGGTCGGGCGGCAGCTCCGCATGGTGGTCGGGCGGCAGCTCCGCACGGTGGTCGGGCGGCAGCGAGTTCATTGTAGATTGTAGGCATTTCTGAACAGGTGCGTTTTCAGGTTCCGTTTGAAGTTTGCAAGGGTAGGGGATAGTCTGACGTGTTGAGGCAGCGAGTTCCAGGAGACTGGGGATGCTCGGGAGAAGTCTTGGAGTCGGTTGTGTGAGGAGCGAATGAGAGAGGAGGAGAGGAGGAGATCTTGGGAGGACCGGAGGTGACGTGTTGGAGTGTAGTGGGAGAGTAGTTCGGAGATGTACGGAGGGGAAAGATTATGCACAGCTTTGTAGGTCAGTGTTAGAAGTTTGAATTGGATACGGTAGAAGATTGGAAGCCAGTGGAGGGACATGCAGAGAGGAGAAGCGGGGTGGTATTGAGGAGAGAGGTGGATAAGTCGGGCAGCAGAGTTAAGGATGGACTGGAGAGGGGCAAGCGTGTTGGCAGGGAGGCCACAGAGGAGGATGTTACAGTAGTCGAGGCGGGAGATTATGAGGGCATGCACTAGCATTTTAGTAGATTGCAAATTGAGGAAAGGGCGGATTCTGGAAATATTTTTGAGTTGAAGACGGCAGGAGGTGGTGAGGGATTGGATGTGTGGTATGAAGGATAAGGCAGAGTCAAAGGTCACTCCGAGGCAGCGAACTTTGGGTACTGGCGAGAGCGTGGTGTTATTTATTGTAATAGATAGATCAGGTGGAGAGTGTAGGTGAGACGGAGGAAAGATGATTAGTTCAGTTTTGGCCACATTGAGCTTTAGGAAGCGAGAGGAGAAGAAGGAGGATATAGCAGATAGACATTTCGGGATTTTGGACAGCAGAGATGTGGCATCTGGGCCAGAGAGGTAGATCTGGGTGTCGTCGGCATATAGGTGGTATTGGAATCCATGGGACTTTATGAGTTGTCCCAGGCCAAATGTGTAGATAGAGAAAAGTAGGGGTCCTAGGACAGAGCCTTGAGGGACGCCAACAGAGAGATGGTGGGATGAAGAGGTTGTGTGGGAGTGGGAGACACTAAAAGTGCGATTTAAGAGGTATGAAGAGATCCAAGAGAGGGCAAGATCTCTGACACCAAGGGAAGAGAGGGTCTGTAATAGGAGGGAGTGGTCAACGGTATCGAAGGCAGAGGACAGGTCTAGGAGTAGGAGTATAGAGAAGTGCTTGTTCGCTTTGGCAGTAAGCAAGTCATTTGTGATTTTAGTCAGGGCAGTTTCGGTGGAGTGATGTGGACGGAAGCCGGACTGTAGGTTGTCAAATAAAGTCATCTGTGATCACTGTATTACCTGTACACTGACACTATATACAGAGCTCCTGTGTATAATGGCACTGATGGTAATGTTAATGTTATTAGTATTGTGGTTTTTATTCATGATCATTTATTGTAGTATTCGTCATTGTTTATTAGTAATATGTGGTCTTGTCATGGTTTGGTGGTATTTGTCTCTTGCATGTAGTATTATTTGGTAGTCTGGTCATGGTGTCGTGGTATTTCTCCCTTGTATGTGGTAATATTTAGTTACTATGTGGTCTAATTATGGTCTGGCGGTATTACTTTCTTGTATGTGGTTGTATTCGGTCACTATGTATTGGTAATATGTTGTCTGGTCACGGTGTGGCGGTATTTCTCCCTTGTATGTGATATTATTGGTCTTAGTATAGTGGATTGCGTTCTGTCTGGAGGTCACTTTTTCTCTATCAATATGGGGAAGATTCTTTATTTCCAATAGTTTAAATATTTGAATGTTTAACCCCTCGTTGTCCTGTGATTATTACACTGCAGCAAATATGCACTTACAGAGGTTCTCCAGTGAAAACAAGTAATCACCTTTGCTAAGACCACATGCACACAGTATTTGGTGAGTTTTTTACCTCAGTATTTGAAGCCAAAACCAGGAATTGTAAAATCAGTAAAATGAGAGGAAAAGTATAATAGAAAGACGGGCACCGCTTCTGCATTTTTCACCCACTACTGATTTTGGCTACAAATACTGATGTAAGATACTGACCAAATACTGAAAGTGTGAACGTGGCCTAAGTATGTGATAACTTATTCATCAGTGGGCTCTGATTGCTGGGACCCGAACTGATCAGCAAAATGTGCAACTTTTATCCCCATTACACTGGAGTTCATGTCTGACCCGACCCCTGATCCATTCATTCCCTCAGTGGCTGCGAGCGCTGTGCTTGTTTTTATCTGACTGCTCCACAGAGAATGAATGGAGCTGCGGTCACACATCTCACCAAACAGAGGATGAATGAAGCTGCGGTCACACATCCCACCCCACAGAGGATGAATGGAGCTGTGGTCACACCTCCCACCCCACAGAGGATGAATGGAGCTGCGATCACACACCCCACCCCACAGAGGATGAATGGAGCTGCGGTCACACATCCCACCCCACAGAGGATGAATGGAGCTGCGGTCACACATCCCACCCCACAGAGGATGAATGAAGCTGCGGTCACACATCCCACCCCACAGAGGATGAATGGAGCTGCGGTCAACCTCCCACCCCACAGAGGATGAATGGAGCTGCGATCACACACCCCACCCCACAGAGGATGAATGGAGCTGCGGTTACACATTCCACCCCACAGAGGATGAATGGAGCTGCGGTCACACATCCCACCCCACAGAGGATGAATGGAGCTGCGATCACACACCCCACCCCACAGAGGATGAATGGAGCTGCGATCACACATCCCACCTGCTGCCGCTGCATTGTATAATGGGCATATAAATGTCCTGTCAGGGATAAAAGTTCCCCAATCTTCCGGTTGGTGCAGTTTCCACTGGTCTGGTTCCACCGATCAATAAGTTATCACCAACCTAACCTGTGGATCGGTGATAACTTGTCACCAAAAATCCCATTATTGCAAACTACTGTAATTGTACAGAGTTATTGTGTGCACAGGAGATGTGCAGGAGCCGCCTGTGCTTTACAGTCAGTGCTAAACTATAACGGGCATGGCAGCTAATAGATATTTGCATGTAGCTGTAGGGTCGTGGGCCCCTAGAGTTATTTCCCCTGGTAGGCCCCAGACACCCCAGTCCGACCCTGCCACTCACTCCATATTTCTCGCCGTGTGTGCTGACCCTAAGCTTCAGGTATCAAAATATGATAACATCACATGAGGCACAGAGAGTGGGAAAGTATTTGGCTGAATTTGTGTGCGGCAAATCAGAAAATTCGAATTTAAGAAAAAAAATAATAATTTTTGGGGGTGAATTAATTCAATTTGCTTCAAATAGATTTAGATCACTAATACTTATGCAACTTGTTCCATACAGATGACTTTTCAATAGAGATAAGCGAACCTGAAAAGAAAAGGTTGGTATTTGTACCGAACACAGACTTTATCAGTGTTTCAATGGATTGCACTGGTGGTAACAAGAGCGTTATCAGATTTACTGTGGACCCCCCCAAAAAATTTGAAAAAGCCCATCCTTCCCTGAAGTGATCTGATTATGGTTGGCTGTATGTTGGAAGAGACCCAAACTGCCCAATTAGTGACTTCCCTTGGGTTCAGGTCAAGTCTGAGTCCTAAACCGAACTCTATCCAAAGTCCGGATGAAGACGCGGAACTGAACTTCCGCTCATCTCTACTTTTCAACAGTCTCATGTTCCTTACAGAAAAGATTACAAAACAAAATGTAAGACCTCTAGAGTAGAAAATAGCTGATGTCACAGCTTAATTTATCCTGTAGTTGTCTGCATGAAAACTGACTACTTGATGATAATCCCGTGATCATCTTATTTCCCTGGTTCCTTTCCAACAAAAAAAGATAAAACTCACAACTGATTTAATTTCCAAATAAATGAGAAATGTTTACTATAATATAGAGAATTAATCTGCACATGATCTACAGTAAAATACAGTAACTCAAAATATCATTGATTATTTATAAATGTCAACTTGTGAAACAACTGATATTTCATTGTTTTTCTAGTGGTGTGTTTTTCAGCTGTTACAAAAACAAGCATTAAATATTCCTATTTGCAAGCTGTCACACATTCTTGCTAACATCATTTATTTGGCAATAAAGAAAATACTTGCTGGAGCTTTATAATTCTAGGAAAATAATGCTTATAACTTGTTAAAACTCTTGTTTGACATATAAATGTGACGCCCTGGGCAAGCCAGGGGTCACAGGTCATAACACCACCACACCCTACACCCCAGTTAGGAACACCAAGGCTAACCAAAAATCCTTGTTGCCTTCATCCAGGGGCTGATGTCCACACCAGGGGGTGGGCCAGGCGGTTGGCTCCGCCCACCGAATAGTTCACAGCCCTGGAGGCGGGGAAACCAGGCAGTCAAGCTAGGGAAGTGAAGGAGTAAACAGTGAAGTGGTTGAGGAGCTTGAGAGAGGAGTTAAAGTGGAAGACTAAGTGGAAGTAGGGACAGAAAAAGGAACAGTTAAGCAAGCCTGAAGTTGGTCCGGGTGTGTGCCCCGGACTGAGACAGCAAGGTCAGCAGACGGCGGTGACTGTCTGCAGGGGAGACTGCTTGGAGGTTGCTGGAAGGACTGCGGACGGGTGGTGGCCCGGCGGTACCGGAGCGGTATACGAAGAGCAGTCAGCACCATTGGCAGGGGCCTTTCGGATCCCGGCAAGGCTAGGAGTCGCAGTGAATTTGCCAAATCCGTAGTGAAGGGGACCTCTGGGTCTCCCAACAACCAAGTCCCGATTGAAGGCAACAGTCCAACCATTGGAGAGAGCCACCGCCACCGCCAGGGCACCAGTTTCTCAGGGCCAGCGCCTGCGGGCAAAGTAGGGCTCCTCCGGCCCACATCCAAGCCGGGGAGCGGGTTACCGGTGGGAACCCATCGCAACCATCATCATCTTAGGTGCAGGAAAAGGGACCGTCACCGTCAACTACTGGGGAAAAGCAAGTGCAGCCGTCCGTGGGAACCGCCTTTCCAGCCGTGTGTTTTACCGAGAACTGTGTCATCGTCTCAGGCTGAGTTAGTATCACAGTGCCGCAAGGCACAGCGCTGCCCCCGCGTCCCTGCACCCCACCAAGCCCTGCATCACGCACCTCATCACTGGGCCCCGGGACAACAACCCCCTACCCACGGAGGGGAGAACCAACAACTTTGCTGCTCCCTGTCATCAGTCCCCGGGATCCCCATACAGAGCAGCGGTGGTGTCAACAAATCACCACAACCGTGGGTGGCGTCACGGACAATAAACTATCCCAAAAACCAATCCCCTTTCACTCACGGGCGAGGAGCGCCGCTCGAGTCCCCGGGATCCGGCCCATTGCTCGAGCCACCGAGCAGCAGCAGCCGCAGCGGCAGCCGGACCCGAGCAGTGGGAGAGCGCGGCGTCCCCTCCTCCGCCCGCGACTACTTGGCATCACAAACAGGATCTTACCGCTCTGCCGTTGGGTAGAGGTGCGCCTTGTGACCGCCGGAGGTGTCCGGCCAGAAAATTTCAGACGTCGCCATCTTTGGCGCGAAAAGTTCCCGCTCGAGCGTCTTCTCGAGTTGTGGAGGCGCGAAGGCCAAGACCCCGCCCCGATAGAGGTCCAGGCCATGCTGGCAGGAGCTGCCGCGGCCCCCGCTCTCGCTCAGGTGATGCCGTTCTCCTTGCCCTATGCGCCCGGAGCTACCTGGCTACCGCAGTATGACGGGAAACCTGATGCTTTACAGGTCTTCCAGAAAAAGCTTAATCCGTTGCTAGAACTGTACCCCCTGACTGATAAGCAACGAGCAGCGGTAGTGTTGGGCCAGTTAACCGGCGCGGCTGAGCAGGAGACGGAGACCTGGGCCGAGGGGGACCGGCTCTCTGTAGCCACCATCTTTGAGAAGCTACAGACTGCCTTTGAGACCCGTACCGAAGCTGAGCTGAGGATGCAGTTTTACCAGTGCCGGCAACGGTCTGTGGATAGCATTCGGGACTACGCTTTACGTCTGCAAACCGCCCTCCGCACGCTCAAGCGGGTGAACGCTATCAGTGAGGCGGACAGAAACAAGATGTTAGTAGAGCAATTTGTGCAGGGGATGAGGTCCCCTGAGGATCGCAAACAACTCCGGCTGTGGGCCCTGGAACACCCTGATGTGGACTTTGCTGTGTTAAAGAAACGGGCCATTAAAGCACTGCAACCCCCGGCTTCAGAAACCTTGGAGCCCGCCCCGTGGCCCGTTGAGATGGCCCCCGTCGTGGTGGCCCCTGCCCTACCAACCTCTCCAATCCCTACAGCCCCAAGCAGCACGATGGAAGAACTGGCAGCCCAGGTCCATCGCATGGATGGAGACCTTGCCAAGATCCTTGCTGCACTCCAACCCTTGACCAGATCCCAGCCTCCAGCACAGATACAGCTTGCCGACAGGCCTGAGGATGTCCCCTGGATGCAGCGGAGAAGTGCTAACAATTTGCGAAACAGACCTCCAACCTGTTACAAGTGCCGTAAGCCTGGGCATTACTTCCGACAGTGCCCGTTAAACGAGCAACCCCTGGGGCCGCGGGCCAATCCTCAGGAGTAGAACCCCGTGGCCCCCCAGACTGACGGGACCGGTATATCGGGGCCCGGCCCATCATCCCTGTGGCTGTGGATGGCATACCGGTGATGGCTCTCTTGGACACTGGATCACAGGTAACCACCATACCATACACATTGTACCAGCAGTATTGGGGGATAGACGAGTTGGCACCCCCAGTTACTAGTATAACACTGATTGCTGCTAATGGACTCCCATTGACCCAAGTGGGGTATAAGCAGGTGGCTATGACAGTGGGGCAAGCTGAGCTGCAACACCAGGGTATGATTGTGATCATGAATGAACCCAGTGATCATAACCCGAAGATAGTGCTAGGAACCAATGTAATGGAGCACTGTATGGGTGATGTGTTGGCCCTACTGCAACAGCTGGCCGCCACGGCGGCGGGGAGCCGACAGAGAGCTGTGCAGCGTGAGATCCGAGCCTTGATGTACCGCCAGCATGTAAACTCAACAGGAGAGATTGATGGAGTGAGAGTGATGGATGTTGCTCCGTTGATTGTGCCCCCTAGGAGTGAGATGATGATTTGGTGTAGGGCAGCAGTAGGGCCTCAGGGGCGTGACTACCCTGCCATGATGGAGCCCTTACCCTCCGAGCACTGGCCCACTGTAATGGGTGGTAGACGTAAAGAAGGGGAGAGTGCCCGTGAGGGTACTGAACTGTGGGGAGGAAGAAGTCAGGCTTCCCCGGTATGCCACCCTTGCCAAGCTGCTCACCCTAGATCCCCACACCATCCACGAGGCCACTCCCTCAGTTTCCCCACCTACTACCAGCACGCCCCCGCTCCAAGGGGAAGTGAACGAGTGGCACCAACAGCTACACATGGGCACTGACGATACCCCCACACATCACAAAGCAGGGGTATACAGAGTGGTGCGGGAGTATGAGCAAGTTTTCAGCAAACATCCACTAGACTTTGGGCAGATCAAAGGGGTCCAACACCACATCCCCACGATGAGCACCCCCCTATCAAAGAGAGGTACAGGCCTATTCCCCCTGCACATTACCAGTGTGCCAAGGATATGTTGAGGAACATGAAGGAGGCAGGGGTTATTCGGGATAGCTGTAGTCCCTGGGCCGCTCCGTTGGTACTGGTCAAGAAGAAGGATGGCACCATGCGGATGTGTGTGGACTACCGAAAAATTAATCAGATAACGCATAAAGATGCCTACCCACTGCCCCGTATTGAAGAGTCTTTGGCCGCACTGAGAACCGCAAACTACTTCTCTACCCTTGACCTCACCAGTGGGTACTGGCAAGTGGCAGTGGCCCCGGAGGACCGGGAGAAAACCGCCTTCACCACCACAATGGGGCTCTGTGAATTCAATAGTATGCCGTTCGGGCTGTGCAATGCCCCTGGAACCTTCCAATGGCTGATGGAGTGCTGTCTGGGACATCTAAACTTCGAGACCGTCCTGTTATACCTGGATGATGTGATCGTGTACTCTCAGACATATGAAGCCCATCTGGAGCACCTAGCCGAGGTGTTCGCGTCCCTTGCCAAATACGGGATGAAGTTGAAGCCCTCTAAGTGCCACCTGCTGAAGCCCAGAGTGCAGTACCTAGGGCATGTGGTGAGTGCGGAAGGTGTCGCCCCCGACCCTGAGAAAATCACTGCCATCCAGGACTGGCCAAGACCAACCACCGTGAGGGAAGTAAGGCAGTTTTTGGGTCTGGTGGGGTACTACCGGCGCTTCATCAAGGGGTACACGAAGATGGCTGCTCCCATGCAAGACCTCCTCGTGGGACAGACCAAAGGTGGTAGACCCATCGGAGCCCCACTGGTGTGGGAGGACAGGCATGAGGAATCCTTCCGTCAGCTGAAAGCGGCCTTGACTGGAGAAGAGGTCCTAGCGTACCGTGACTACGGCTGCCCATTCATCCTCTACACAGACGGCAGCAATGTGGGTTTGGGGGCAGTCCTGTCCCAGGTCCAGGAGGGAAAGGAGAAGGTGATTGCCTATGCTAGCCGAAAACTCCGGCTGACTGAAAGGAACCCTGAGAACTACAGCTCCTTCAAGCTCGAGTTCCTGGCACTGGTGTGGGCTATCACCGAGCGGTTCCGCCACTACTTGGCCGCAGCAAAATTTACCGCTTTCACGGATAACAATCCGTTGACTCACCTGGACACGGCCAAGCTGGGCGCGTTGGAGCAGCGGTGGGTGGCCAGACTAGCCAACTATGACTTCACAATCAAATACAGGGCTGGTCGTGTCAACATTAATGCTGATGCACTCTCTCGGATGCCCCACTTGTCAGAAGGAGGGTGCGAGGATGATCACCTCGAAGAAATCGAGTTGCCTGCATTTCACCGGCCACCAACTGAGAAGGTACATGTCCACCAACAACGGGTGAACCTGGATCCGCTGCCCAGTCAGGAGTGGCAGGAAGCTCAAAATCATGCGCCGCTGTCCGCCTAGTCAAGACCCTGGTGGAGCAAGGCGCTGCTGGGATGGACCCTGCCGCCCCAGCTGAAGCCCAACGCTTGTGGAAGGAACGGACCCGGCTGTGTCTACATCAGGGGAGGTTGTACCGTGAGCTGATCAACCCGAAGACCCATGAGAAGATCCGCCAGTTGATTATTCCCCAAGCTGATGTACCCACTGTTCTGCAGGCGTACCATGATGGTGCCGGCCACTTCGGATGGAAGAAGCTGGAGATGCTGTTGAGGGAGCGGTTCTATTGGAGTGGGATGTGGGAGTCTGTGGAGGCCTGGTGTCGAGAGTGTGGTCCTTGTACGTTAAGGAGGAAGGATGAAGCCAGCCAGAAGGCTCCCCTACGCCCGATCATTACACACCAACCGCTGGAGCTGGTCGCCTTGGACCATGTAAAGCTCACCCCCAGCCGAAGTGGGTACACTTACGCTCTGACCATAGTAGATCATTACTCCCGGTTCATGGTGGTTGTCCCGGTCAAGGACCTATCCGGCCGTACCGCCGCTAGAGCGTTCCAGGCTTACTTCTGTCGACCCCATGGATACCCTGAGAAGGTGCTTACCGACCAAGGTCCAGCCTTTGAGGCGGAGGTGTTCCATGAGTTCTGTCAGCTGTACGGCTGCAAGAAGATCCGGACCACACCTTACCATGCCCAGACCAACGGTATGTGTGAGAAGATGAACCATCTGGTCCTTGGCCTCCTCAAAACGTTGCCGTTGGAGGAGCGGAACCTGTGGCCGGAGAAGGTGCCTGACTTGGTCGATATGTACAACAATATCCCGTCTAGCTCCACGAAGTGCACCCCAGCGTATCTGATGAGGGCTCGACCCGGCCGACTGCCGGTGGACCTGGAAATGGGACTGGAAGTCCCAGAGACACTCCCCTCAACGGCTGAATGGCACACCCGGCGGAGGGTGCAGTACCGACAGATTCAGGAGTATGTGGAGAAGAATCTAAGTCGGAGTCGAGAACAGCAGGAGCGGCGCTTCAATCAGAAAGCGTCTGCGGGCCCTTTCCAGCCTGGAGATGTGGTGTTAAAGCGGAAGAGGAAGACCCACAAGCTGGAGGATCAATGGGAACAAACCCCATACGTCATACAGTCCACAGGATGGGAGGATGGGAAGGCCTACCAGATCAGTCGTGACCAAGGGGGCACTTTGGCCACGGTTTCTCGAGACCATCTGAAAAGATGCCCACCAGCATTGAGGGCAACGCCTGAAGTACCGGTTCCTCCACCAGCAGAGAAGGCAAAAGAGGTGATCCACACTGTGATGGGTGACTTCCCAGCAGATTGGCCTACACAGAACGGCGCGGTGATTCTTCCAGTGATACTGTTCCCACAACCTGTGGATGAAGAAGTGATGGAGGTGGTCGACCGTGAGCCAGAACCGGTGCCAGTGCCCAGGGATGAACCTGTACCCAGCTCCCCTATGCCTCCGCCTGCCCCACACGATAGCAGGGAGGAGGAACTGATTGTTCCCTCTGCCCCACTGCCTAGCCCCACTTACACTGGACCCCGGAGGTCCACCCGTCCCAACCTAGGTAGACCCCCACTTAGGTACAGGGAAACCGTCCTTTAAAAGGGGGCCGAAGTCTGAGTGCGTTTGAAAGTTTTAAAAAGTTTTTGCAAAAATGAGAAAATGATTACCGTGAAAGTAACCTGATTGTCTACCGTGATTAGGAACCGGCCGTTGCCGGCACTGTTGTCCCCGTGGGGACCATCTAGCTGCATAGGAACTTCTATGGACAAGCCCGTGAACTTGCAGGGCAACCACAAACGTTAAGTGGGTTGTAAATAAAAATCTGTTGCTGCAGCTAACCGTTACCGCCTCCGGAGAGGCAGGTTGGAGGGAGGGCCCGCAGTGGAACAGGCTGGGGCCCAGCCACCACAGGAACCGGTGGCTACCCTCTGGAGGGGAAGGACAGATCCCGCTCAGGTAACTTGTGCAGGACTGGGGTCAAGGGGTGCTGCCTGGGTTTTAGGGGCAGCATCAGGGCCAGGTTACTTGGGTGGGAGAGAGCGGCAGCCGCAACCGTTTCAAATGTTTGCAACGTTTAAGTACCAAACCTCCCGATGTGGGATGATGTCATAAATTGTATTGTGTTTACCTTTTATATCTTTCCAGAAAATAAAACCGGTGTTGGACGGGCAGCCCGCGGACGGTCTGCATTTTGCTAAGGGGGAATGTGACGCCCTGGGCAAGCCAGGGGTCACAGGTCATAACACCACCACACCCTACACCCCAGTTAGGAACACCAAGGCTAACCAAAAATCCTTGTTGCCTTCCTCCAGGGGCTGATGTCCACACCAGGGGGTGGGCCAGGCGGTTGGCTCCGCCCACCGAGGAGTTCACAGCCCTGGAGGCGGGGAAACCAGGCAGTCAAGCTAGGGAAGTGAAGGAGTAAACAGTGAAGTGGTTGAGGAGCTTGAGAGAGGAGTTAAAGTGGAAGACTAAGTGGAAGTAGGGACAGAAAAAGGAACAGTTAAGCAAGCCTGAAGTTGGTCCGGGTGTGTGCCCCGGACTGAGACAGCAAGGTCAGCAGACGGCGGTGACTGTCTGCAGGGGAGACTGCTTGGAGGTTGCTGGAAGGACCGCGGACGGGTGGTGGCCCAGCGGTACCGGAGCGGTACACGAAGAGCAGTCAGCACTATTGGCAGGGGCCTTTCGGATCCCGGCAAGGCTAGGAGTCGCCGTGAATTTGCCAAATCCGTAGTGAAATGGACCTCTGGGTCTCCCAACAACCAAGTCCCGATTGAAGGCAACAGTCCAACCGTTGGAGAGAGACACCGCCACCGCCAGGGCACCAGTTTCTCAGGGCCAGCGCCTGCGGGCAAAGTAGGGCTCCTCCGGCCCACATCCAAGCCGGGGAGCGGGTTACCGGTGGGAACCCATCGCAACCATCATCATCTTAGGTGCAGGAAAAGGGACCGTCATCGTCAACTACTGGGGAAAAGCAAGTGCAGCCGTCCGTGGGAACTGTCTTTCCAGCCATGTGTTTTACCGAGAACTGTGTCATCGTCTCAGGCTGAGTGAGTACCACAGTGCCGCAAGGCACAGCGCTGCCCCCGCGTCCCTGCACCCCACCAAGCCCTGCATCACGCACCTCATCACTGGGCCCCGGGACAACAACCCCCTACCCACGGAGGGGAGAACCAACAACTTTGCTGCTCCCTGTCATCAGTCCCCGGGATCCCCATACAGAGCAGCGGTGGTTTCAACAAATCACCACAACCGTGGGTGGCGTCACGGACAATAAACTATCCCAAAAACCAATCCCCTTTCACTCACGGGCGAGGAGCGCCGCTCGAGTCCCTGGGATCCGGCCCATCGCTCGAGCCACCGAGCAGCAACAGCAGGCCGCAGCAGCCGCAGCAGCAGCCGGACCCGAGCAGTGGGAGAGCGCGGCGTCCCCTCCTCCGCCCGCGACATAAACACGGACACATACACACAGACTCACACACGTACACATACACGAAGACACACAGACACAAATACACAGACACACAGACGGACACACAGTCACACATATACACAGACACACAGACACATGCACAAACACACACACAGATGCACACACTCAGACACACTCAGAGACATACAGAGAACAATAGAGGAAAATAGGGTTTTTTTGAACCGCGCCAATGATCACTTCTCAGGTATTCAGATTAATGGATCTTTATTTTGCAAAGGTCTACGCGTTTCTGGAGTCTCAGCTCCCTTCCTCAGGATCATTAGGCATAAGAACACATCAAATCTACCATAATGGAGACTAACACAGTATAAATACATTTGATGACATCAAAAGACCGCCCCTGACAAAAAAAAAGAAAAAAGGCGGGAAAGGGTGCATTGCAGTGAAGCATGATGCAATACAAGTAACTTCATGAAGGATGTGAAAAATAAATCAATTATAGTGGCGATAACACATATCTCAGATCGTGAAATAATGAAATTACTCAAAACATAAAAACACCAAAAATAACAGATCTATGTGTAATCATGATCACACATAGATCTGTTATTTTTGGTGTTTTTATGTTTTGAGTAATTTCATTATTTCACGATCTGAGATATGTGTTATCGCCACTATAATTGATTTATTTTTCACATCCTTCATGAAGTTACTTGTATTGCGTCATGCTTCACTGCAATGCACCCTTTCCCGCCTTCTTTTTTTTTTTTTTGTGATGTCATCAAATGTATTTATACTGTGTTAGTCTCCATTATGGTAGATTTGATTTGTTCTTATGCCTGATGGTCCTGAGGAAGGGAGCTGAGACTCCAGAAACGCGTAGACCTGTGCAAAATAAAGATCCATTAATCTGAATACCTGAGGAGTGATCATTGGCGCGGCTCAAAAAAACCCTATTTTCCTCTATTGTTCTCTGTTATCTGCAGTCTGGGTTGCTGCTGCCTTGATCAAAACTTCCCATGCCTGCATGGTAGTTGTGACTTTCACAACTTCACTTGGTGAGTATTACTGCTCCCTGTCTCTACCCTGTGTGTTATTGGGGTAAAACCCTATTGCGCTTCTTCTCCACAGCTTTTTACTCATACACTCAGAGACATAGACAGACATTCACACACAGATACACACACACTGACACACAGTCACACACCCATGGACACACAATCAAACACATGGATACACACAGACACACACACATGCACACACACAGACACAAATACACAGAGACACACACACACACACACACATGCACACACACACATGCACACACACAGACACCAACATGCACACACACACACAGACATGCATACACCCACAAATACACACAGACACACACACACACACACACACAGACACACACACACACACACACACACACACACACAGACACACATGCACACACAAAATTAAGCTGCTAGATCATATTTAGTCATATTTAGATTTATTAGGTGTTTTGTAGCTTATTAAATTCCTGGAGCTAGATACCTAAATATCAGTCTGAACATTAAGTGTAGAAGGCTGCTGGATCCCAAAGTTGTGTCATCTATTTTGTTTATTCATCCAATTAAATAAAGAGGATTACCACAAAATAATCTTTATGATACTCCTTGGTAAATGCTACCAACTCCTTTCCCTTTTCTCTGCCAGTTGAACAGCGTCACACTTTACTTTAAAAGTTCAAGATTTTACTGAAATTACCTAATAAAAATATAACAAAGCTGAGAAATGTTGGAAGGAAATTCATTGCTAAAAGCTAGATATGATTGCATTTGCCAAGATTTGAATTTAGAAAAACATGCCAATTTAAGAAGGAAATATAATTTACATCAGTCATTCAATGCAAATTCAGAGTTCCTGAATATGTTTTGGGGTCTCTAAAGACCCCATAACATAATAAACATAGGATGTAAAATTACAATTAGTGGTGGGCGGACTCACAGATACCGGGGATTGGCGGGTCCAATCGGGTTTAAAAAAAAATTGTTTTGGGCCCGGAATTGATCCCTGATATCTGTCCGAATGCTGATCCCCATATAAGTCTATAGGGACCAAAATCCGGCACTTTAAAATGGTTTTAGAAGGGATAGGGAGATTGGAGCAACCACTTTATACTTATTGAGTCTCCTGAATGGTTCTAACAATACTTGGGGGGCTACTCATTGTTCCTCATACATAGGCACTGCTTCCCCCAACCCACAGGCAGGAACGTCACTTTGATTTGTTGCAGTAAGATGCGCACCCACCCTGTGTGACAGTGTGCTTTCAATCAGAAACACTGTGTGTGTCTCTATTACTGTAAAAATAAATAAATAAATTAAAAAAATTGGGGTGTGGCCCCCATATTATGATACCTAGCACAGATAAAGCATACAGCTACAGGCTACAGCCTCCAGCCATGCGCTTATCTTGGCTGTGTATAAAAGGGACCACATGCGGCTTTTTTTAAAATTACTTAAATAAATAATTAAACAAACTGGCCTGCTGTCCCCGCCAATTTTGATATCCAGCTATGATAAAGCTGACAGCTGGGAGCTGGTATTCTCAGGCTGGTGAGACTCATGCTTATTTTGCCACCCAGCCTAAAAATAGCAGCCTGCAGTCATCGATGATTGTCGCATCCATTAGATGCCCTGGTGTGGAGGAAATCAGAATAATAAGGGGTTAATGACAGCTCTCAGCTGGCACTAAACCTCGGATTACTAATTTGTAAGTGAAAAGAAATAAACATAAACTTCAAAAAAATCCTTTTTTTGATATACAATACAAAATAACACACCGTTTCACCATTTTATAAACACCCAAAATACCCAGGTCTGACATAATCCACATAAGGTCCCATGACCATTCCAGCTCTGCTACATCTGAAGTGACAGCACATGGGCATAAAACATGACCGCCCACTGTGAGCTTCAAGCAGACAATGACTAAGCCACAGCGATGATCAGTGCCGCCACTCAGGTTATTTGCTGTAACGGCTGGAGGTTCCCATGGACCTCCACCTGTGATTGCAGGTATCCTGACCTCTTTGAACTGAGGGACCCCACATGCACCTGTTAACTAGTTAGATCGCGCTGTCAAACTCTGACTGCGCAATGTAACGTGCTCTGGCAGAGATCGCACAGTTCTCTACCACCATTTCTGCTCCCGTGACCTGATCATGACAGCGTGGAATCAGATGATGACACTCTTGCTGTCATGATGTGCTTCCTTTGAGCGCTGGCAGAGTGCCGGCATTCACAGGAGAATAGCATTTCTGCTGATCAGAGCGGCGCTGAAGCATCGCTCTGATCAGCAGAGGCGATCGGACAGTGTCAGCTTCAAGTCCCCTAAGGGGAATAGTAAAATCAATAAAATATAAGTTTTAAAAATATGAAAAAATAAAAAACCTAAAAGTTGAAACTCACTCCCCTTTTGCCCCATTGAAAATAAAACAATTAAAAAATGTATGCATATTTGGTATCACCATGTTCAGAAATGCCTGATCTACCAAACTAGAAAATCAGTTAATCTGATCAGTAAAGGGCGTAGCGAGAAAAAAATCGAAACGCCAGAATTATGTTTTCTTGGTCTCCACAACATTGCACTAAAATGCAATAACGGGATCAAAATATTACATCTACCCAAAACTGGTATAATTAAAAAACATCAGCTCAAAAATGAAAAAATAAGCTGTCACACAGCCCCAGATTCCAAAAATGAGAATGCTACGGGTCTCAGAAATTGGCAACAGAAGTGCAATTCATTTTTTTGACACATTTCTGATTTTTTTTCACTTTTTAGATAAAAGTAGAATTATACATGTTTGGTGTGTACAAACTCATACTGACCTGGGGAATCATATTGCTAGAACAGTTTTACCATAAAGTGAATATGGGAAATAAAATAAACTATTGTGCAATTGCACTATTTTTGCAATTTCTCCGCACTTGGAATTTGTTTCTTGTTTTCCAGTACAATATGGGGCAAAATGAATGGTGTCATTCAAAAGTGCAACTCATCCAACCAAAAAACAATCCCTCATATGGCTATATTGACAGGAAAAAAACAAGTTATTATAAGTCTTGGAAGAAGGGGAGGAAAAACGAGAAACAGAAAATCAACGTGTGGTAAAGGGGTTAAAAGTCGCAATACAAAAAATGTTATGCAACCAATCTGCGACTTGATCTTGTGTGACTATTTTCAAGTTCTGATTTTACTGTAAATGAAACAAACACATTGCATATACAGTTGAAACCAGAAGTTTACAAACACTATCTAAAAAGAACTATTTGCATGTTTTTCTCACTATCTGACATGAAATCAGAATAAACCTTTCCCATTTTAGGTCAATTAGGAACCAAAATTATTGATATTTGACACTTGCCAGAATAATGAGAGAGAGAATGTTTTAAGGCATTTTTATGACTTTCTGCAAAGTCAAAAGTTTACATACACTGAGGGGTACTTTGCACACTACGACATCGCAGGTGCGATGTCGGTGGGGTCATGTCGAAAGTGACGCACTTCCTGCGTCGCTCTCGACATCGTAGTGTGTAAATCCTAGATGATACGATTAACAAGCGCAAAAGCGTCGTAATTGTATCATCGGTGTAGCGTCGGCGAATTCCATAATTACGCTGACGCGACGGTCTGATGTTTTTCCTCGCTCCAGCGGCAGCACACATCGCTGTGTGTGAAGTCGCAGGAGCAAGGAACATCTCCTACCTGCGTCCTGGCTGGAATGCGGAAGGAAGGAGGTGGGCAGGATGTTTACATCCCGCTCATCTCCCCTCCTCCGCTCCTATTGGCCGCCTGCCGTGTGACGTCGCAGTGACGCCGCATGACCCGCCCCTTTAATAAGGAGGCGGGTCGCCAGCCAGAGCGACGTTGCAGGGCAGGTGAGTGTATGTGAAGCAGTCGTAGCGATAATGTTCGCTACAGCAGCTATCACAATGATATCGCAGCTGCGACGGGGGCAGGGACTATCGAGCTCGGCATCGCAGCATCGGCTTGCGATGTCGTAGTGTGCAAAGTACCCCTAAGTGTACTATGCCTTTAAACAATATGGGACAGCCCATATGATGGTGTACTGTCTGTGGAAGCTTCTGGTTTATGGGCAACATCTGAGTTAGAGACACACCTGTGGATGTATTTTAATTCACACCTGAAACACACTGGTTCTTTCTGTAGCATTATGGGAAAGTCAAAAGAAACCAGCCAAGATCTCAGGAAGAAAATTGTGGACTTGCAGAAGTCTGGGTCATCCTTGCCTGCAATTTCCAAATACCTGAAGGTGCCTTGTTCATCTGTACAAACAATTATACAGTATAAGAAAGCGGCAACTCACTCCATCAGATGCACAACGTTTTCTTTATTCTGCGGTTGCAGACATATGCAGGAGCATTGGGGAGAGAGGGAGGTGCAGGGGACGGTGAACGGACGACAGCCTGTTTCGCGCTGAGTAGCGCTTTGTCGAGGACTCGACAAAGCGCTACTCAGCGCGAAACAGGCTGTCGTCCGTTCACCGTCCCCTGCACCTCCCTCTCTCCCCAATGCTCCTGCATATGTCTCTCGACAAAGCGCTACTCAGCGCGAAACAGGCTGTCGTCCGTTCACCGTCCCCTGCACCTCCCTCTCTCCCCAATGCTCCTGCATATGTCTGCAACCGCAGAATAAAGAAAACGTTGTGCATCTGATGGAGTGAGTTGCCGCTTTCTTATACTGGATCTTTGAACCTTGTTTCACGTTACCGCTGAGCACCACCCTGCTAAGCACTTTACATGCAGGCGCATAAGAGACCCAGGAACAGCTGATTCTGTGAAATCGTGAGTACAGCTCCACTGTCTGGCAGTACCCGCTCTGCAGTGCCCGATCTCCCTTTGGTTTTACAAACAATTATACCCAAGTACACACAAGATGGGAATGTCTAGCCATCATACAGCTCAGGAAGGACACGAGTTCTGTGTACCAGAGATGAATGTGGTTTGGTCAGACATGTGCATATCAACCCAAGAACAAAAGCCAAAGATCTTATGAAGATGCTGGCGGAAGCTGGTAAGATTGTGTCATTTTCCATAGTGAAACAAGTACTGTATCAAGATGGGCTGAAAGACCACTCTGCCAGGAAGAAGCCATTACTTCAAATGAAACATAAAAAAGCCAGATTAATGTTTGGAAATGCACACAGGAACAAAGACCTTCATTTTTGGAGACATGTGGTGTCTTCTGATGAAACTAAAATTTAACTGTTTGGTCATAATGACCATCGTTATGTTTGGAGGAAAAAGGGAGAAGCTTTGAAGCCTAAGAACACCATCCCAACTGTGACACACGGGGGTGGTAGCATCATGTTGTGGGTTTGTTTGCTGCAGGAGGGACTGGTGCACGTCACAAAATAGATGGCATCATGAGGAAAGAAGATTATTTGGCAATACTGAAATAACATCTCAAGACATCAGCCAGGAACTTAAAGGTTTGGTGGGAATGGGTCTTCCAAATGGAAAATGACGCATACTGCCAAACTGGTTACAAAGTGGCTTAATCAAAACAAAGTCAATGTCTTAGAGTGGCCATCACAAAACTGGCCATCACATATTTTTTTTCTTCATAATTGAGTCATTCCATAATTTTTCCCCCGTTTGGTCTTGAAAAGTAACCGTTACTGGCTAGCACATTATGTTTTCATGATTTTTTTAGTGTTTCTTAAAACCAGAAAGTTTCCATTTGAAATGACTTTAGTTTAGTTTAGTGCCATGTCTGTGATCTGCTTTTTTAAACAAAAGTAAACAACTGAATGAACATCCTCAGAGCCCGGTGATTCCATAATTTTTGTCAGGGGTTGTATAATATTCATCATACCTCTAGTTAAAAACGCAATATATGTATTTACCATCTTTATAGTGCAATATTTATTCAGTTTAATTTTTGTCATTCAATATACATAATATATATATACTGATTAATACCTTTTTATATTATTAATGGTGATTCATTGTAAAATAATTCTGGCTATTGTATCATTGTTTGGTTTATTAGCAACAATTTAATAATGTATCAATAGGAATAGGGGGTACTATCTTATATTAATATATTAATTGTTTCCACATTTATATTTGTTATGTGGGGTCCCTCATAGGAATTTCTCTGTTTTTGAATTATTTTGGTCTTTTTTTTTTATAAAAGAAGTACTCAATAAAATTAATAAACTTTAATTTTGCATGAATCTTTTGTCCTTGGCCTTATTGGCTTGTAAGGAAAGGTTGTTGTATTCAGCTTCCACTTGGAAGTAAAGACTATCTTGAAAGAAAAAAATGTTTAATTTAAATAAAAAAAAAAAATGCCAGAGTTTCATAAACTATGTTTCAAAAATGTTGTACGTATGCCATCGTCTAAAAGAAGCTGTGAGCACAAACCCTTAATAACGTCTGTTAAGCACCTGCACACAGGGTCATTTATTTAAAACACCACTCCAATGTTTTTGTTTTATTCAGCACTGAGTGGTGCTTTTAATCTAAGATCCCGGACCCTATTCTTATGCTTAACCTCCGGCCTCTTCACTTTTTATCGACACTGCTCTGATTCTTTTGACCGCAACTTCTGACTGGACAGAAGTTAGAAGTTACATCACAAGCTTTCACTACAAATCTATGAGAGTCACAACAGAGAAAAGGAGGCTCTCATAGACTTACATTAACTTACTTCTGGTGTGCTCCATGAAACATTTGAGCAGCCAGCAGGCCACAAACTGCAAAAGACTGACTGGAGCAGTGGTAATAACAGATGAAGAGCTAGAAGGTGAGTATAAGACAGAGGGTAGAGGACTTACAATTAAAGCACCACTCCTATGGTAAAGTAAAAAAATACTGGAGAGGTTCTTTTGAGAGCTTTTGTGAGTGGGGGCAAATAGATGTCTCCTGCGGCACATAAAAAAATATTATTTTGTGTCCTTTGCAAAGTGATATAATATAGAATAATAAGAGGAGTAGATCAATCATCTGTGGAAGATTGAGTTTGTGTCGTATTTTCTGAATTTTGTAGTGTCACGCAAATTCAATCACTATGAGATTCGAGTCATAGATAAAACAAAAATAAAACTTGCCTGACACCATTTTCCACAATGCTGAAGCATAAGAGAATAGGATAAAGTAATTTTATCCCCATAATACCCTACAGCTATGACATCTTATGGCTTATCGAACAGTGACGGTTAGTACCCAGGCCATCATAGATCAGTGGTTCCCAGTGGAGAACTTCATAAGGCAGAGTTGTTTTTTCCAGAGTCAAAGAGGAAGCACTAATGGTCCCCATGGTCCTCTCTCTCACCTATAAAGTGTAAGGTCTTATGGTACATATGGTCCTCTCTCTCACCTATAAAGTGTAAGGTCTTATGGTCCCCATGGCCCTCTCTATCGCCTTTAAAGTATAAGGTCTTATGGTCCAAATGGTCCTCTCTCCTTCCTATAAAGTGTAAGGTCTTATGGTCCGCATGGTCATCTCTCTCACCTATAAAGTGTAAGGTCTTATGGTCCACAGGGTTCTCTCTCTCATCTAACAAGTGTAAGGTCTTATGGTCCGCATGTCTTCTCTCTTGCCTATAAATTTTAAGGTCTTATGGTCCGCATTGTCCTCTCTCACCTATAAAGTGTAGGGTCTTATGGTCAGCAGGGTTCTCTTTCTTGCTTATAACGTGGTGTAAGGGCCTATGGTCCGTATGGACCTATAAAGTGTAAGGTCTTATAGTCCACAGGGTTCTCTCTCTCACATATAAAGTGTAAGGTCTTATGGTTCATGTGGTCCTCTCTCTCACCTATAAAATGTATACATTATATATATATATATATATATATATATATATGTCCAACAATGTAGACCAGCTCACTCCTGTGAATCACCTGGATCCTCAGCTGACCTGGTTAACTCAGTTGTGCCCGGATCAGGACGTAGGAGTCCATCCATACAAATGTGAACAACAACAAGGCAGAGTCCAGCAATAACGTGAGCAATCCAGGATGCTGTTAAAAAAAATTTTCCTTCTTTTTATTCATAAATTCATTAAAATATAATGGTCCAAGCAATTCAGAACAGCATTATCGCAGGAAAAAAGCGCAGATAGGACTACGCGTTTCAGCGGTAAAATCCGCCTTCTTCACGGTCCAGAATCTGATCTGCTTTCCAAACATAGAACCTTATATACATCTCACTCCCATCAGGATAATTACAAACATGTGTGAGAGATTTAAAAACATAAGCTAGAAAAGCAAATCAAACATATAAGCTATCCGCATATTGATCAATATACAGCATGCATAAGAGTTATAAGGAAAGGATTCAACATTTTGGAGAAAAATACAATCAGAAAATCCAATAACCTGACCATAAAACTATTTTTAAAGTGATACAAAAAGCCTAACACAGTAGTAATAGCCAGCAACATATGATGCAACACTGTATCAATAGTGCATAATGATATCCATACGATTGTTAAAGCCCTGTGGCATGCGGGTCCCCAGCTCAAATATCCACCTACTCTCTCTTGCAAGCACTTTTTTATGAAAATCTCCCCCTCTCAATGGTTTTTTTACATGCTCTATGCCCATAAAAGAAAAACCGTGTAAATCCCCATTGTGTTTTTTTGAAAAATGTCGGGATACTACTGATGCACCAACCATTGGCAAATTGCTAGCATCTGAAAGATGTTTGCGGATTCTGGTTTTAAGGGGGTTCATTGTGCAGCCTACATATTGCATGCGGCATATATTGCAGTTAATTAAATAAACTACATTCTCCGTATTACAGTTTATAAAAGAACGAACATTAAACTGTTTTTCATTTGAAATAGATGTAAATATTTTAGACTTATTAATAAAACCGCAGCACTTACAAATATTAGCACCGCATTTAAAAAATCCTATTGTTTTTAACCAGTTGCTAGGGGAGATTTTGTCTGGATCTTTGAACATGCTAGGTGATAATAATGTAGCTAAGGTTGGGGCTCTTTTTGCCACAAAGGCAATATCATTATTTTCCACAATGTTTTTCAAAATATCATTCTGAGATAATAACGGAAGATATTTTCTGATAATTTTGACAATAGAATTAAACTGAGGACTATAGTTGGTGCTGAAAACTACCCCAGATTTTTTGGAGTCAAACTGTCTTTTTTTCTTAGTAGAATCCAACAGCTTAACCCTATCAATGCCTGCTATTTTTTTCTTGGCTCTCTCCAAAGACCAATTGGGATACCCCCTTTTTTTTAAATTGTTACAAGTTATTTCAATTTCTTCCTCCAATCTATCACTAGATGTGGTATTCCTTTTTAGTCTAATAAGCTTCCCCACAGGAATATTCTGAATGACATGTTTGGGATGACTAGAGGAAGCCATTAAAATACTATTGCATGCAGTAGGTTTTTTATAGGGAGATATCAAGACCTTATTGCTATCCAAATCTGCGGTCAATTTTAGGTCCAAGAAGTTTGTTGATACCTCATGACCACTACTCGTACATTTTAGAATGATTTCAATCTAAAAATTACGAGTAGTAGTCATGAGGTATCAACAAACTTTTTGGACCTAAAATTGACCGCAGATTTGGATAGCAATAAGGTCTTGATATCTCCCTATAAAAAACCTACTGCATGCAATAGTATTTTAATTCACCTTTCTTTTTTCTGAATTGCGCTAGAAAAAAAAGTTACTTGAACCCAGGTCATTTTTCTAAGACACTTTTAATACACAAGGCCAATTGTGTATTAGTATCTTTTTAAATGTTGATTTTTTGATTATACCAAGGATGTCACTAGACAGGTTTTTTTTTTCTCTTACTAGATTCTCTATTACACCTTGTCATTTCTCAGCTATTGTTGTATTTGTATTCTGGTAAGAAAAAGAAACAATATGATATTCTATCATCGTTAGTCTGTTACCATGGAGATATGTATTGGTCTTCATAAGTGCTATAGACATAAGACAATACTAGATTTTTAGTCAAGAATATTTAAGAGGTTATTTTATTTTTCATTTTAGATACATTCGAGCAATAAAAAAAGATTGTGAATACAAAAATCACTCAATAGTCTTTTATTGTAGTTGACTTCCGATATTCGTAATCTATACTTTATCTATTATGATGCGCTTTCATATCAGAATATGTAAATATTTTATATTATATTAATGGATATAGAGGAAATTAATATTTATTACATTAAGTATAAATAATCTTCGTGAGTTAATATTTACAAATCACATTTAATTCTTGTATTCATCATTGGGAATTTAAATCCACATTATTATATAAGCATGAATCCCACAATCGAAATGTACACGGAATAAACAGCTGCAAAAACAAAGAACAAAGGGTCACATCTGCACCGGGCTCTCCAAACCTTTTCATCCTTTACAAATGTATTTCCATTTATCTCCTACACTCTCCGTTTCTCTGCGTTGTCTCTTTTATCAATAAGTGGACTCAATATTCCTTAAGCCCAATTTGTATGAGCTTTCACTGAGCTTAGCTCGTCCTGTAAAATAGAAAAAAAAACAACAGTATAAGGTAATTGGCAATAATGTAAAAATGTTCTCTAAACTGCATCTTTATTGATTTTGCTTCTTCTTAAATGGATACTAATGTCTTAGCACACAATGAAAGAAAAATCCAAACATATTTGTTACCTATTGCATTTTCTCCTATTGGTTTACTCATATTTCAACCACAATATCCAAGTAATTATAAACCCAGGCCCTAGATTGCTACTGAGTCATTACGGTCAATGCAACTTTGGAGAAAAGCAAATTGATTTTAGGTGAATTTAATTTGCTGTGAATTTTGCAACAAAAAATTGGGTCTTCTGAAGATTTTTGTGATTTGCTTCTTGCAACTTCAACAAAATGGTAGATAGACCCAATTTTGCTGATTCGTAGAAGGTCAAAATAAAAAAGATCAGCAAGGCTTGCCTAATCAGCTGAAACTCACCAGTAGGCAATTAACATATCAATAAGCTGCCAAAAAGTCTCATCAACTTGCTTAAAAATGCTTGGAGAGTCCCAGATGAAGTCTTTAATAGCATCCATGTGGTTAAAGGTAACTAATAAGATGTCTTTGGGGCAAGGGCACAAGAGTACTTAGTATGTGAATGCCATAGTCATCAGATCATAAAGCTTGTCCATACTTGTTTAGTTTAGTCTCATGATGGAGGCATGGGCCAGGCGGTTGAATACTGTTCTGAGGCCCTTTCCCCAAAGACATCTTATTAGTTACTTTTAACCACATGGATGCTACTAAAGACTTCATCCAGGACTTTCCAAGCATTATGAAAGCAGTTGATGAGACTTTTTGTCGCAATAAGGAAGTACAAAAAAATAAAATAAAATACAGCACCACTCTCCTGTTCTGACATTGCAGCCCCTCATCCAATCCTATGGCAGATGCATCCATACTCTTCTATACTTCTCCACCACATTGGATGTGCTCTTCCCCCATCTTAATTCTGTGCCTGAGCTGCTGTCACCAAGCAGCCCTCTGATGTCTTCACATTGGCTAAGCTTCAGTTGACACACTTTGTGATTATAGTTCTCTTGTATAGTATATATATTTATTCCCTTATATAGCACTATTAATTCCACAGCGCTTTACAGCATCACAGTTCTCACTGAATCTCACAATCTAAATTCCCTATCTGTATGTCTTTCGAGTGTGTGATGAAATCGAGGTACCCAGAAGAATCCCACACAAACACAGGGAAAACATACACATTCCTTGTAGATGTTGCCCTTGGTGGGATTGGACTCAAGACTAGAGTTGAGCGCGGTTCGCGGTTCGTGGTTCTCCAGTTCGCGGCTCGAGTGATTTTGGGGGCTGTTCTAGATCGAACTAGAACTCGAGCTTTTTGCTAAAGCTCGATAGTTCTAGATACGTTCAAGAACGGTTCTAGCAGCAAAAAAAACAGCTAATTCCTAGCTGGCTTTCCGCTGTAATAGTGTAAGTCACTCTGTGACTCACACTATTATGACATTTCAGTGTATAGTGTGCGGGAACAGCGCATTCAGATCACTGCTGTAAGTATAATTGTCATTGTTACTAAGCCATTATACTAGTAAACACTGAGTGAACTTAGTGGCATCTTAAACGTGGCTGTTGGACTTCTGTATTGCCCCAGTAGTGCAAAGATATTTGCAGCACGTCTGCCTGCATTGCACACTAAAACTCATTGTTACTAAGCCATTATACTAGCAAACACTGAGTGAACTTAGTGGCATCCTAAACGTGGCTATTGGACTTCTGTATAGTCCCACTAGTGCAAAGATATTTGCAGCACGTCTGCCTGCATTGCACACTCAAACTCATTGTTACTAAGTCATTATACTAGCAAACACTGAGTGAACTTAGTGGCATCCTAAACGTGGCTGTTGGACTGCTGTATTGCCCCAGTAGTGCAAAGATATTTGCAGTACGTCTGCCTGCATTGCACACTCCAACTCATTGTTATTAAGCCATTATACTAGCAAACACTGAGTGAACTTAGTGGCATCCTAAACGTGGCTATTGGACTTCTGTACAGTCCCACTAGTGCAAAGATATTTGCAACACGTCTGCCTGCATAGCCCACTCCAACTCATTGTTACTAAGCCATTATACTAGCAAACACTGAGTGAACTTAGTGGCATCCTAAGTGGCTATTGGACTTCTGTATAGTCCCACTAGTGCAAAGATATTTGCAGCACGTCTGCCTGCATTGCACACTCCAACTCATTGTTGTTAAGCCATTATACTAGCAAACACTGAGTGAACTTAGTGGCATCCTAAACGTGGCTATTGGACTTCTGTATAGTCCCACTAGTGCAAAGATATTTGCAGCACGTCTGCCTGCATTGCACACTCAAACTCATTGTTACTAAGTCATTATACTAGCAATTTATGCTGCCAGTTTATTAATTATTCTTTATTATTCTGCTGTTAATAAAGCTAGACCACCGCTGCAATCTACACCACCTCTCAATTTTTACTACCACATTTTAAGTGCACAATCTTGTCGCAATCAACATGAGTGGCAAAATGACAGATGCTGGTGGAAAGGGGAAGAGGCGTGTTGGAAAAGGAAAAAAAGGGTTTGTCCGTGGGGAAGGTGGCAAAGCTCCATTAACATCTGCTGAAGATAGACCATCTTCCAGCAAAAGTAAGATGTCTACTACTTACCGTGGACAATCTGATGTGCTCCCTTTTTTACGTACACGAACAACAGGAACAAAGGTAGATAATGGCCAAAAAAGGAAAATGCTTGAATGGATCTCAAGTGGTCCAACAAGTGCCCTCTCAGCCACCTCAACTACCGCATCCAAAAAACACCAGTCCTCTGAGTTGTCATCCCAATCAAACTTGCTTTCTCCCAGCTCTGAAGTCTCCATCAGCCCTGCACAGTATGGTGGAACTGAGATGGCTGAGTCTGCAGAGCTGTTCAGTCACACTGGGAATCAGAGGTCTGGGAATCAGAGGTCTGCTCCCAAGCTACAGTGAGTACAGACCAGGAAATGGTCTACAATGATGCCCAGAACCTTTGTGACTCTGATTCAGGCTGTGAGGACTAAGTTTCTGAGCATAATGTTGACCCTTTGTCACAAACTGTAACACCTGTGGTTATAGACAATGAGGAACATACTGATGACGATGAGACGCAGATACCAGATTGTGATGACAACTTAAATATTCGGTCAGGGCAAGAAGAGGCTCGGTCTGAGGGGGAGGGGAGTGCAAACACAACAATTGATGAGGAAGTTCTAGATCCCACCTACTGTCAACCCACAGTCAGGCGCTCGAGGAGGTCAACAGAGGCGGTGGAGGAGGATGCAACCGACGACAAAGTTACCTTGCGCCTTCCTGGACAGAGTCGGAGCACTGGTAGCACGTCTACAACTGCATCATCAGCCACCACTCTGCCTCTGAGCACTAGTCGGGGGGGCTCAGCAGGTCGCATGCCCTCTAAGCCTTGCCTAGCCTGGTCCTTTATTGACATAGAAAAAGATCGCCCAAATTATGTGATGTGTAAAATTTGTCGTGATTCTGTTAGTAGAGGTCAAAACCTCAGCAGTTTGACAACTTCTTCCATGAATCGTCACATGAATAAATATCATAGGTCCCAGTGGGAAGCTCACCGTGCTGCAATGCGGCCTAGCGGAGCGAATCATCCACGGCCTGCCCCTTCCAGTGCATCCGCGCGTTCTTCATCTTCTAGGACTGTGGGGACAGCTGTCACACCTGGTTTTCCACGCACAACTTCCACCACTGTAACCGCAACAGGCAGTTTGCTTGGTAGGTCATCAGTTGGTTTGGTAGGGGAAACAAGTGCGTGTGTACAGCTCTCTCAGACATCGATAGTACCAACGTTGGATGAAGGCAACATCATGTCTCCGACTGCACTTTCCTCACAAACCTGCATTTTTCCAGGGACACCCTACTCAACACCGTCTACACACAGCAGCCAGATCTCTGTCCCTCAGATGTGGACAAATAAAAGGCCATTTCCTGCGACCCATGACAAAGCTCAGAGGTTGATTTTATCCCTCTGTAAGCTCTTGGCTATCGAAATGCTGCCTTTCCACCTGGTGGACACACAGTATTTTAGAGACCTTATGTCTGTCGCTGTGCCCCAGTACCAGATGCCCAGTCGCCACTACTTCTCTAAGAAAGGTGTGCCCGCGCTACACCAGCATGTCGCACACAACATCACCGCTTCCTTGAGAAACTCTGTGTGTGAACGGGTGCATTTTACCACCGATACTTGGACCAGTAAGCATGGACAGGGACGTTACATGTCGCTGACTGGGCACTGGGTAACTATGGTGATAGATGGTGAAGGGTCTGCTGCACAAGTCTTGCCGTCCCCACGACTTGTGTGTCAATCCTCTGTCTGTCCAAGTTCCGCCACTGCTTCTGCCTCCTCCACCTCATCTGTGTCCTCCACCTCCGCCCCAAGCCTGCCTGGTCAGGCCACCAGCGTTCTCACTGCGCAGAAGAAATCACGCACCCCTCATTACTATGCTGGCAGCAGAGCGCAACGTCATCAGGCGGTCTTTAGCTTGACATGTCTTGGGAATAAGAGTCACACAGCTGAGGAGTTGTGGTCAGCTCTGCGGTCCGAGTTTAATAAATGGTTGTCTCCACTCAACCTGCAGCCTGGTAAGGCCGTGTGCGACAATGCTGCAAACCTGGGTGCGGCCCTTTGCCTGGGCAAGGTGACACACGTACCTTGTATGGATCACGTGTTGAACCTTGTTGTCCAGCAATTTTTAACACACTATCCCGGCCTAGATGGCCTTCTGACCAGGGCACAAAAACTGTCTGCTCACTTCCGCCGTTCAAGCGCCGCAGCTGAGCGACTTGCATTGCTCCAGAAGTCTTTCGGCCTGCCGGTTCATCGCCTGAAATGCGATGTGGCGACACGCTGGAATTCGACTCTCCACATGTTACAGCGACTGTGGCAGCACCGCCGAGCCCTGGTGCAATACGTCATGACGTATAGCCTGGGCCAACGAGATGCAGAGGTGGGGCAGATCACCCTGATGGAGTGGTCTCAGATCAAGGACCTATGCACCCTTCTGCACAGTTTCGACATGGCGACGAATATGTTTAGCGCTGACAATGCCATTATCAGCATGACAATTCCAGTCATTTACATGCTGGAGCACACGCTAAACACTATTCGGAGTCAGTGGGTGGGACAACAGGAAGGGGAGGAACTACAGGAGGATTCATATGCGCAAGACATAACAACATCTCCAAGGTCTAGACGTTCATCATCACCAACGCGGCAGGCATGGGACCATGGGGGACAGGGATCAACAAGGGCGCATGGTAGCAGGCGAAATGTTGAGGAAGGTGCAGGAGAACATGAAGAAATGGAGGACGAACTGTCCATGGACATGGAAGACTCAGCGGATGAGGGAGACCTTGGTCAAATTTCAGTTGAAAGAGGTTGGGGGGAGATGTCAGAGGAAGAAAGAACGGTTAGCACCTCTATGCCACAAACACAGCGTGGACTTGGTCCGCATGGCTGCGCAAGACACATGAGTGCTTTCTTGCTGCACTACCTCCAACATGACCCTCATATTGTCAAAATTAGAAGTGATGATGACTACTGGCTTGCCACACTATTAGATCCCCGGTACAAGTCCAAATTTTGTGACATAATTCCAGCAATAGAAAGGGACGCACGTATGCAGGAGTATCAGCAGAAGCTGTTACTCGATCTTAGCTCGGCTTTTCCACCAAACAACCGTGCAGGTGCAGGGAGTGAATCTCCCAGTTGTAACTTGACAAACATGGGACGGTCTCGTCATCTTCAACAGTCTACCCGTACCAGTAGGACTGTATCTGGTGCTGGTAACAGCAATTTTATGGAATCTTTTCAGAATTTTTTTAGACCCTCCTTTGCAAGGCCAACAGAGACAACAAGTCTAACACATAGTCAACGGCTGGAGAGGATGATACAGGAGTATCTCCAAATGAACATCGATGCCATGACTTTGCAAATGGAGCCTTGCTCATTTTGGGCTTCAAATTTTGAAAAATGGCCAGAGCTCTCCACTTACGCCTTGGAGATTTTGTCGTGTCCAGCTGCCAGCATTGTCTCTGAACGTGTCTTCAGTGCTGCTGGGTGTGTGCTGACAGATAAGCGCACACGTCTGTCCAGTGACAATGTGGACAGACTAACGTTCATCAAAATGAACAAGTCATGGATCCACAAGGAACTTACTACCCCTGTGTCATCCTGGGGAGAGTAAATGCTTGTGGATTTGGAATGTGCTTGATGCAAATCAAAACATCCTGCTTGCAACTAGGGCACAAGTGCTGCCACTGATGGGGTGTCTGTGTGGCCCAATTTTTTGAAAAAAGGGAGACTCCGCTTGGAGTAATCCTTACTTACATTGTTTTTAAAAATGATCCAAGATGAACAGAGCTGGGATCAGGAAAGACTTTGCTACCTACCCCGGTGTCATCCTGGGGATGGTTAAGAATGGCGTATTTTTGAATGTGCTTGATGCAAATCTATCTGTGAAGTGTACAACTAGGGCACAAGTGCTGCCACTGAATGGGTGGGTGTGTGTGGGGCACAATTTTTGGAAAAAAGGGAGACTCCGCTGGAGTAACCCTTGCTTGCTGTGTTTTTTAAAAGGAGCCAAGATGAACAAGTCATGGTTCAACAAAGACTTTGCTACCTACCCCGGTGTCATCCTGGGGACGGTTAAGTATGGCGTATTTTTGAATGTGCTTGATGCAAATCAAAACATCCTGTTTGCAACTAGGGCACAAGTGCTGCCACTGATGGGGTGTCTGTGTGGCCCAATTTTTTGAAAAAAGGGAGACTCCGCTTGGAGTAACCCTTACTTACATTGTTTTTAAAAGGAGCCAAGATGAACAAGTCATGGTTCAGCAAAGACTTTGCTACCTACCCTGGTGTCATCCTGGGGACGGTTAAGAATGGCGTATTTTTGAATGTGCTTGATGCAAATCTAGCTGTGAAGTGTACAACTAGGGCACAAGTGCTGCCACTGAATGGGTGGGTGTGTGTGGGGCACAATTTTTGAAAAAAAGGGTGACTCCGCTTGGAGTCACCTTGCGGTGTTTTACATGATTTTAGAAGGGCGTGCCATGCCTATATCTGTGTCTCGTCCTCTTTTTCCTCGTTACGCTCTTTTGTTTTCGCATGAGAATTTGTTCTTGTCACTTTCCCAGTTTTACAATGGAAAACTGCAGTGCTAACCACTGAGCCACTGTGCCGCCCTTCTAAGGTGCGCCCTGATGTCAGAGGCCTACTTGGCACCAGAAACCCCAACACAGAGTGAAAATGGAGAAAGAGGATGCAGCGTGTGGTGGAGAAGTACGTAAAGAAGAGGAGCTGCACAAAGTACCAGTCAGCTGAGATAGAGGAACAGTTTGAGTTTTTTTTTTTAATTATGCTCTAGTGTCTAAAAGAGACCCAGAACATAATAAGGAACATTCAATTTTCATCAAGTAAATTCTATGTGAATTGAATTTTCTAGTCAAACTCAAGTGACCCAATAATTTAAAATATTGTCACATTTGCTCATTACTAGAGCCAAATATACATGGTTGTACCAAAACTCGATAGTGATCTAAACTGAGCGTCCATGTACTGTAGCTGTAATTCCCACTCTAATTATATGGCTGGATTATGACTTGTCTTAAATTGCCCTATTTATGACCTGTAGTCTTTTTCTCCTACCATCTATTTTCCATCTTGTTTAGGACTTAAAAATTATTATTATTTTTTTTTTGTTCTAAAATGTTGTATCTCATATAAACAGATATTGGTTTTATGATGTGAATTTATATAAACTGATCAAAGGAATTTTACCTCTAAACATTTTATATGAGTCCCGATATTGTCTGCATAGCCTACAGCACGGCACAAGGCACTTAGAAAATTACTAGCAATGTGAGATTTTGGAATGTGAGTTTTTCCTTTGATCAATGTGTAATAATCTGACTTCACTTTACTCAAAAACTGTGATTCACATGGCGATCAAGATGTAATAATGATAGCTCATAAAAAGTCCATGCATAGGTTTAAATAATCTAAATGTATTAAATATATTTAAATCTATCTGTATATACAGTATACTGTGCATATATGTATTCTATCCATCTATCTATCCATCTATCTATCTATATACATACCGTATACACACACACACACATATATACACACACATATAAAAATATGTGCCTATATTAGTTCTCTTTCTTACATTGTAGAACATTTCTCTTTATAGACTAAGTACATGACACCATTGTTGATGTGTAGTATGCTGTATGTGTGCTCAGATCATTAATAGAGATTAGCCGATTTCTTGTTGTGACATGATCCTGTCATGACGCTAACCGCCGTGGATTAGGCGATGAGCGCAGGGATTTTGCATCCCAAGGGTGAGGTGGACACTCTGGACCACAGGGGGGACCCGGACCCAACCAGACAAGGGAAGGGCGGCATCCAAGGACTATGGCAGCTGAGCCGGGGCTAGGTGACCACAGGACAGGGGGTCAGGTAGGGTCAGACAGGACTGGCACGAAAACACAGTACAGTTCAGGAACAGGTCAGGATCAGGCTGGTCCCAGGACACAGGAATGGACCATAAACTCAGGCAGGGTGGATTAGGGATACTGATTAGTCCCGGCCACGTAGACTGACAGGAACACAGGACAACCAATTCAGGAAATGGACAGACACAGGAAGTCATCAGGCAAGGCTCCAGGCATTGGGCAGAGGTCACTAGAAACCGGATATCAGGTAAGGCTCCAGACATCGGGAAGGGGTCATCAGACACCGGATATCGGGCAAGGCTCCAGACATCAGGTAGAGGTCATCAGATACTGGACATCAGATAACGCTCCAGACATAGGGCAGAGGTCATTAGACACCGGACATCAGGCACAGCAGGCATAGACCGCAGTAGGGTGGCACAGGCACAATAAGCACAGACCGCAGCAAGACCGTGCTGGCACATCGGGTTTGGACCACAACAGGGTAGTGCAGGCACAGCGGGCTTGGACTGAAACAGGATCGTGCAGGCACAGTGACCACTACAGGGTAGTTCAGGCACAGCAGGAACTCCGGACTACAGGTTTAAAATGCAAACAGGACTTTATTCACAGCAGGGTTACAGGAACAGGACACAGCAGGGTTTGAGGTACAAAAAGCAGCAGGAATTCAGGAACAAGATACAGACTGATACCAGGTCAGACATCAGCATACCAAAACTCCAGAACTATAGCAGTCAGGACTGGAGCTGGGTATAGGCAGACCAGGGCAACATGTCAGGACCAACAAAGAGCTAGGTTTAGTAACCTAAAGCAGGTGCTCTACCCTGCCCATCAGGGAAGGGGAACTTTTACACCAGATGCCTCACAGCCATAGGCCGGGGATACTAATTCAAGGTGTGCACATCGCTCCAATATAAGCGAGGAAAGTGAGGGAAGGTGAGCGCGCACGCACCCTAGGCATTAACCAGGAACCTAGCGGGACAAGCTCAGGGCCTTAGGCCTAGGGACCGAACACACGTGGATGGCTGTATGGGACAGCAGAGGACCAAACAACACGTGAGTGGCAGTGCGGTAGAGCAGGGAACCATGCAAACAACCAAAAGGAAATGGCAACGGTATCCCAGCTGTGAAGGGGGTAGGAGAACGCAGTGACATTGGCACTGGGACACCGGCATAAGTATGGAACCAGAATGCCTATATTAAAGATCCATGTCAATGCTCTCTGGCTGTGGACTGGAACATGAATTTTCTGAGTTTCAGGATTTCCCAGTGTGGCGTTTGATTCACCGGCCAAGCACGTGGCACAAAGGTGATGTCTTGCCAGCAGTCATAAGCTGAGCCTGCAATTCAAGAGGGTATGGTAAATGGAACATCTCCTTTTCACAGCCAGAAAGATCTGACCTTGACCGTGGACTGGGAATGTACAGAACAATCTGCTCATCTCTACTCATTAGGATCATTTGAAAGGAAATATGTTACCAGGTTTTTGCCACCTAAACTGATAGTAGCATAATGTAGGGGGCAGAGATCCTGATTTCAATTATGTGTCACTTACTGGGCTGCGTAATGTGGTTTCGATAAAATCACTGTTTAAGCAGCAGTAGATTATCATTACTTGACTACTTGGCGTGCTGCCAGATAGTCAAGCACAATCATGAGCTCTTTATAACCTCGCCCCACCACTGATTGTCAATCAGTGGTGTGGCCAGGGTCATAAAGTTTCACATTCAAATAACTGTTAGATCTGCAGCAGAGATAATACTGATTTTATAAAAAATAGCAGCAAACAGCTCAGCAAGTGACACATTGCTGGAATCACGGTCTCTGTCTCTACATTATGCTCCTTTCAGATGGGGGGAGCAAAAAACTTGGTGACAGATTCCCTTTAAATTCTTTCTTTAATTTCAGGTAACTTGATCTCATTGGATCTGTAATATGTAAAATAGACACTCTTCAAATCTTTTTATTGAAAAATTATGTTGATTTACCCCCAAAACTCATTCCAAAGTGCCAGCAACAAGGTGTCTTCCTTGTGTCTGAGTTGCCGTTCCCTGCCTGTTGTTAAGTGTCATCTGTCTTTAGCAGCAGAGATGCCAGGGCAACTCCTGCTCTCCTGTCTCCGGCGTAACTGATAGGCAGACTTTCAGTTCTGGAGAGGCAAGTTAAATACACTGGCAAAAAGCAATACACGGTGCCACTAAGGGTGGGGGCGCGTCTAACTGCAACCAATTACACGCGCCAGTGGGCGGTCAAAACAATGAATATTGAATTGTCAGCTCCGAAAGGGGAAAGCGTGACCCACAAGGGGTTTGCTGCCATGACACAGCCTCGGGTGACTACACCGCTCGCACTCCTACCCCCCTATCCCCTCCACAAATGTTTTTAATCTCCGGATTCTGGTCCCCTTAGACTTATATGGGCACCAGAATCCGGAGCGGATCCAAATTTTTTTTTCAATCCTGCAGTGATCCGCCGGTTCCAGATTTTGCCGGATTCGATCAACTCTGTGAAGTAAGAAAATGGAAATTCCAGCATCAGTTGCGATGGCAGAATACTAATGAATAAAAAATGCCCACTCAAAAAGAATAAGTAGCAAGTTACAGTGCATGAGATCAAGACAGATATAGTATTAAACTGGTCTGTGCACAAAAAGTGATCGGGATTTTATAGGGAATGAAGGCAGTAAGACTACATTTTTAGAAGGGTTTTTTTGTTTGTTTTTTAAAGGATGGTCATGATTTAAATGGGAACAAGACCAAGAGTGGGAAAAAAAAATTAGGTATATTTTTGTATAGTAAAAGGCATAAATGTAGAAAAAAATTACCTAATAATTATTAAAATTAAAGATGGGCAAATTTATTCAAATGGAATTTAATTATAGTTGAATTTTATGAAAATCCACATTCAGTAAAAGTACCATATTTTCCACATTATAAGACACACTTTTTCCCCTAAACTGGGGTGAAAATGGGGGTGTGACATATAATCTGGATATGGCTTACCAGGGTGGCGGTGGTGGAGTGTGATCACAGGAGGCAGGGTTAGCGATACTGAGGGCTCAGAGGAGAGGGGGTGTCACTGCAGTAGAGTGGCTCAAAAGGTCACAGGACAGAGTCGGTGATACTACGAGCTCAAGAGTGTTGTGGCAGCAGTGAGCGCCAATGATCTGCAGGTAAGCTACGGGTTCCATTGAACTGCAAGCTCCATTGAACTGCCAGTGGTATGCGATGAACTTCAGGAAAATGGCTGCTTTGGCCAATATGCACATGCACCGCCTCCAGGGCCATTTTCTTTAAGTCCATCATGTCAACTACTGGCAACTCAATGGAGCCCGCAGTTCAATGGAGCCCATAGACCACCGGCAAAACAATGGAGCCCACAGCCAGCAGCGCAATGGCAGATGAATGGCGCCCACCGCCACGATACCCCCGTGCTCGCAGTATCACTGACTCTCTGTCCAATGACCCTCCAGAGCCGCGACCCCCCTTCATCTGAGCTTGCAGCATCGGCAACCCAGCCTCCTGTGACCCTCCTGAACCACTACATCACCGCCGCTCCCCCTATGTATGACTCACTAAGATTAAAAGATGGACCCTCATTTTAATATTAAAATTATTTTTTCCTCTCTTCCTCCTCTAAATTTGGGGTGCATCTTATAATCCAGTGTGTCTTATAAAACAAAAAATATGGTATATTAAAAAAGCAGCACAAACTATTATATTTAGCAAAGAATATGATCCTTAGACTTTGATTTGATGAAAATCCTAATCCAGGACTCAAAATGTATTACTTTTGTACAATTTTAATTTGATTTGTAGTCTACAAAAAAAAAAAATAGCTTTACGCATTGATCCTAGCCCTTTGGAATAACTCTTAACTAGTTGACAGGTACAACAAAAGTTTTTATTCTTTTGAAAAACTGATTACAGACACAGTGATACCAACTATGTTATTTTTCCTTCAGGGGAAAAAAAGATTTTATGTACTGTATTTTTTGTTTTATAAGATGCACTGGATTATAAGACGCACCCCAAATTTAGAGATAAAAAAGGTAAAATAAATAAAAATGGGGTCTATCTTATAATCTGGTGTTCTCTTACCGGAGGGGGCAGCAGTGTTGGTGAAGTGGGGTCACAGGAGGTAGAGGTTGTGCTACCAGCCTCGGCTGGTATGTGGTGGCAGTGGCGATCAGTTGCGGGTCAGTGGCGTCAGCTGCGGTGGGTCCGTGGGGGCAGTGGCAGTCAGTGGTGGTGGGTCCGTGGTGGGTCAGTAGCGGCAACGGGTTAGTGGTGTAGCAGGCTGGTGCAGTGAGTGTCCCAGTCTGTCCACGGTCTCAGTTGAAATGATGGCACCTGGAGCGGCGCGGGCGCAGATGGAGCTCTCATCCAAGGGCTCCATCTGCGCACGCGCTGACTCCTGGTGCCATAATTTGAAACTGGGACCGTTGACACACTGGGCCACCTGCCGCACAGCCATCCGCCCGCACAGAGTGACAGCCAGCAGGCCACCTGCACACACGCACGCACACATAGAGAGGCAGCCACCACTGACAGGCACCCGGCTGCCCACACGCAGCCACAGGCACCTGGCCGCCCAAACGCAGCCACAGGCACCCGGCCGCCCGAACACACCTGGTCGCCGCACAGACAGCCCCCCCCCCAGTAAGCTATATTCTGATTTTAAGATGCACTCCTCACTTTCCTCCCAAATTTTTGGGAGGAAAAGTGCGTCTTATAATCTGAAAAATATGGTATTTATTTTTCTAGTCCCTTTTTAATTGTGTATGAGCCTGATCACTGCTTTTATACACTGCTACATGGTGTAAAAAGCAAGGCTGGAAAAAGTGTAATTACACCTACTAGAAACCTGGAGAAAAGGCATAACGCACCAATTCAATTGTGGAAAAGGAGACAAAAAGGTTGGAAAGAAAGTTGTGCAAAACCACAATTTTTATTGATATTATAGATTTCAAAAATGAAAAAAAAAATTACAAAGTGCTAGTGCAAAAAGTAAGGTGACAGTTGCTCATGCCAGTGGCCACTACATAGTACTTCATTCAAGTGAATTGCAAATAGAAAGCAAGTGGTAGGAAGATTGCTGCTTCCTACCACTAGCTTTCTATTTGCAATTCACTTGAATGAAGTATTATGTAGTACCCACTGGCATGAGCAACTGTCACTTTACTTTTTGCACTAGCACTTTGTAATGTTTTTTCATTTTTGAAATCAATAAAAATTATTATTGCAGTATTCTGTCTGACAGTGGCATTAAAGAGGATTAACTGCAGAGATTAAATGTAGTTTGCAGCATAAACTAATTGCAGCAGATACAGATCTACGGTATATACTTTACAGTTGGGAATCGGGATCTCACCATGACCTACATTTCCATCCAAAATTTGGAAAATAAAGGAATTTCATTTTTCTGTTAGAAAAAAAATCTAATTTTAATTACAAAATCATCTATCATCAAAGTTGACATGAAATGAGTAATAGTTTATTAATTTTATTCATGTGTTAGATCAATTAATCTGATCAGTAAAGAATATAGAGATAAATAAACATTAAAACATCAAAATTATGTTTTTTGGTCACTGCAACATTTCACCTACCCAAGAATGGTATAATTAAAAATGTCAGCTCAAGACTCAAAAAATAAGCTGTCAATGAGCCCTGGGTCTCGATGAATGAGAACGCAACAAAAATGCAATTCTTTTTTTTTTTTATTAACTTCTTAGATAAAAGTAAAACTATACATGTTTGGTATCCACAAACTTGGGAATCATATTGACAGTTTTTGTTAAATAAAAAAAAAATTTAAAAAACAATTGTGCAATTGCACTTTTTTTGCAATTTCACCGCATTTGGATTTTTTTTTTATTTTCCAATACAATATCTGGCATAATAAATGGTGTCATTCAAAAGTACAACTCGTCCGGCAAAAAAGAAGTCCTCATATGGATATATTGACATAAAAAATAAAAAAAATTATGGCTCTTGAAAGAAAGGGTGAAAAAACGAAAAAGCAAAAATCACTGGTTGGTAATGGGGTTAAAGCACTGTGGAATATGATGATTCTATATAAGCAAAGAGTGAATAAAAGTGTAATAAATATAATGCTGTTACTGTTTGTCAGCATGAGGGACATATATTCTCCATTGGGTACAAGTGATGTACAAGATGCAACCCTAAAATTTGAAAGTACAAATTGAGTTGTGGTTGACATCTGGCTTCTATGTGAATCAGCCCGAAATATTATCAGCCTACACAACTTGTGAATATTCCTAATGTAGCGTTACAATGCTATGTCATAATTTGGAGAATAACCGTAAGTCAGTACTATTATCTAAAGCAAAGGGAAAAGTGCTTGTTGCCATTTTTTTTTTTACCTTCACTGCATTCTTCACATAATAAAAGTGCTGCATACACTTGCATCTCAGAAAAACATACACACAATCAATAAATAATATATAAGAAAGTGAAGGTTCAGCTTTAACTTCCCAATTCTGAAACAATCTTGTTTTATTGTAGAAAATGCCCATTGGCTATTACAGCTTATTGTGGCTTGTAAATTGCAACAGAATGACTTCTTTTCAAAGGGCGTGATATAAAAACAAAATTCTTTTCCTTCCTTTTATAGCGCTCTGTTAATATATTCAGTTAATTAAGGATTACTCGGGCCCTGTGGCAATGTTTCCGACTGCTGAATATATTCTTCCCCCTTTCTCTGTTCCTTGCAGAGTAGAATATAATCATTTTCAGGTCACAGTCTGTTTATGTCAGCAGTGTTCATACTACAAATGGTTTCATAAATTTATCAAGCGAAAAGTATTGCAAACATTTCATTTCCTTTGATACAGACATGAAAAAAAAACTCTGCCTTCATGGCAAATTCTTCTTTATATGAATCACTAAGTAATATTTGCTTTAACTTTTATGCAGTTTTGCAAAAAATGACCTTTTTTTGTGTCTGGTCTTCAAATTTAGTTGACACGTAGGTTAGAAATGATAGAGAATCTATTTAATAATAAATTTTTGGAAATTGCCAAAATTGTTGGAAGGCGCACACAGATGTCTACATCAAGTGGACCACAATCTGTCATTTTTTTTCCCTTTTTGTTAACTCGTTAAGAAACCAGGCATATCATATTACCCGTTTGACTTGTCAGAAGACATGGGGCCGGTTTTCTGCTTATTTTACCTATTAAATAGGCTTCCGCTTGAAGACTTAGTTAAAAGGTTCAAGTTACCAACTCTGCAGATTATTACTATGTGTAATATGGTTTTTCTTAACTATTCATGGTAGGAAAATGAATTTAAGCATCATATTATTATATTTATATTTATGTGTTTTATTATCATGTTGAAAATTAAATAATTTAGGTGGTCATTAGTAGAGTTGAGCGCGGTTCGTGGTTCGTGGTTCTCCAGTTCGCGGCTCGAGTGATTTTGGGGCATGTTCTAGATCGAACTAGAACTCGAGCTTTTTGCAAAAGCTCGGTAGTTCTAGAAACGTTCGAGAACGGTTCTAGCAGCCAAAAAACAGCTAAATCATAGCTTGGTTTCTGCTGTAATAGTGTAAGTCACTCTGTGAATCAAACTATTATCACATTTCAGTGTATAGTGTGCGTGAACAGCGCCTTCAGATCACTGCTGTTTCTATAATGGCGATCGCCATTTTTTTTTTTTTTTTTTCTTGTCTTCCTTCCCTAAGTGCGCGCGTCTTGTGGGGCGGGCCAGCATGTCAGCCAATCCCAGACACACACACAGCTAAGTGGACTTTGAGCCAGAGAAGCAACGGCATGTGTGATAGGATCTGCATGTCACATGTCCCTGCATTATAAAACCGGACATTTTCTTCACGGACGCCATTATCTGCCTTCTGCGTCTTTGGTGTCAGACATCACTGTCGCAGCTCCGTCTTCCTGAGTCCTATAGCCGATACAGCTGTATGCGCTGCATACACAGCGTTAGACAGCTTAGGGAGAGCACTTTATAGCAGTCCTTTTAAGGGCTCCAACCGGCAGGGTCAGAGAGCCATAGGTGACAGGTCCTGCAAACAGCAACAGCGTCTGTGTAGCCCAGGTCAGGGATTTCCTACCTGCATTTCACCATTAGGAGGGAATAGAAAGGCAGGCTTCCATTCCTCTACCCAGAGCACCACAATCCTGCCACTGTACCCTCTTGTCCTCTGCACACTCCAACTGATAACTAAGCCATTATACTAGCAAACACTCAGTGTACCTAGTGGCATCCTATACGTGGCTATTGGACTTTGCTATAGTCCCACTAGTGCAAAGACATTTGCAGAGCGCGTCTGCCTGCATTGCACACTACAACTCATTCTAACCAAGCCATTATACTAGCAAACACTCAGTGTACCTAGTGGCATCCTATACGTGGCTATTGGACTTTGCTATAGTCCCACTAGTGCAAAGACATTTGCAGAGCGCGTCTGCCTGCATTGCACACTACAACTCATTCTAACCAAGCCATTATACTAGCAAACACTCAGTGTACCTAGTGGCATCCTATACGTGGCTATTGGACTTTGCTATAGTCCCACTAGTGCAAAGACATTTGCAGAGCGCGTCTGCCTGCATTGCACACTCCAACTCATTAAAACCAAGCCATTATACTAGCAAACACTCAGTGTACCTAGTGGCATCCTATACGTGGCTATTGGACTTTGCTATAGTCCCACTAGTGCAAAGACATTTGCATAGCGCGTCTGCCGGCATTGCACACTCAAACTCATTTTAACTAAGCCATTATACTAGCAAACACTCAGTGTACCTAGTGGCATCCTATACGTGGCTATTGGACTTTGCTATAGTCCCACTAGTGCAAAGACATTAGCAGAGCACATCTGCCTGCATTGCACACTACAACTCATTCTAACCAAGCCATTATACTAGCAAACACTCAGTGTACCTAGTGGCATCCTATACGTGGCTATTGGACTTTGCTATAGTCCCACTAGTGCAAAGACATTTGCATAGCGCGTCTGCCTGCATTGCACACTCAAACTCATTTTAACTAAGCCATTATACTAGCAAACACTCAGTGTACCTAGTGGCATCCTATACGTGGCTATTGGACTTTGCTATAGTCCCACTAGTGCAAAGACATTAGCAGAGCACATCTGCCTGCATTGCACACTACAACTCATTCTAACCAAGCCATTATACTAGCAAACACTCAGTGTACCTAGTGGCATCCTATACGTGGCTATTGGACTTTGCTATAGTCCCACTAGTGCAAAGACATTTGCAGAGCGCGTCTGCCTGCATTGCACACTCCAACTCATTAAAACCAAGCCATTATACTAGCAAACACTCAGTGTACCTAGTGGCATCCTATACGTGGCTATTGGACTTTGCTATAGTCCCACTAGTGCAAAGACATTTGCATAGCGCGTCTGCCTGCATTGCACACTCAAACTCATTTTAACTAAGCCATTATACTAGCAAACACTCAGTGTACCTAGTGGCATCCTATACGTGGCTATTGGACTTTGCTATAGTCCCACTAGTGCAAAGATATTAGCAGAGCACATCTGCCTGCATTGCACACTCCAACTTTTTTAAACTAAGCAATTTTACTAGCAAACACTCAGTGTACCTAGTGGCATCCTAAACGTGGCTATTGGACTTTGCTATAGTCCCACTAGTGCAAAGACATTTGCAGAGCACGTCTGCCTGCATTGCACACTACAACTCATTGTTACTAAGCCATTATACTAGCAAACACTCAGTGTACCTAGTTGTATCCTAAACGTGGCTATTGTACTTTTGTCTATTCACAGTATTGGAACGATATTTGCAGCACGTCTGCCTGCATTGCACACTCTAACTTTTTTAAACTCAGCCATTTATAGTAGCAAACACTCAGTGTACCTAGTTGTATCCTAAACGTGGCTATTGTACTTTTGTCAATTCACAGTATTGGAACGTTATTTGCAGCACGTCTGCCTGCATTGCACACTCAAACTTTTTTAAACTCAGCCATTTATAGTAGCAAACACTCAGTGTACCTAGTTGTATCCTAAACGTGGCTATTGTACTTTTGTCTATTCACAGTATTGGAACGATATTTGCAGCACGTCTGCCTGCATTGCACACTCTAACTTTTTTAAACTCAGCCATTATACTAGCAAACACTCAGTGTACCTAGTTGTATCCTAAACGTGGCTATTGTACTTTTGTCAATTCACAGTATTGGAACGTTATTTGCAGCACGTCTGCCTGCATTGCACACTCAAACTTTTTTAAACTCAGCCATTTATAGTAGCAAACACTCAGTGTACCTAGTTGTATCCTAAACGTGGCTATTGTACTTTTGTCAATTCACAGTATTGGAACGTTATTTGCAGCACGTCTGCCTGCATTGCACACTCAAACTTTTTTAAACTCAGCCATTTATAGTAGCAAACACTCAGTGTACCTAGTTGTATCCTAAACGTGGCTATTGTACTTTTGTCTATTCACAGTATTGGAACGTTATTTGCAGCACGTCTGCCTGCATTGCACACTCTAACTTTTTTAAACTCAGCCATTATACTAGCAAACACTCAGTGTACCTAGTTGTATCCTAAACGTGGCTATTTTACTTTTGTCTATTCACAGTATTGGAACGATATTTGCAGCACGTCTGCCTGCATTGCACACTCTAACTTTTTTAAACTCAGCCATTATACTAGCAAACACTCACTGTACCTAGTTGTATCCTAAACGTGGCTATTGTACTTTTGTCAATTCACAGTATTGGAACGTTATTTGCAGCACGTCTGCCTGCATTGCACACTCAAACTTTTTTAAACTCAGCCATTATACTAGCAAACACTCACTGTACCTAGTTGTATCCTAAACGTGGCTATTGTACTTTTGTCAATTCACAGTATTGGAACGTTATTTGCAGCACGTCTGCCTGCATTGCACACTCAAACTTTTTTAAACTCAGCCATTATACTAGCAAACACTCACTGTACCTAGTTGTATCCTAAACGTGGCTATTGTACTTTTGTCAATTCACAGTATTGGAACGTTATTTGCAGCACGTCTGCCTGCATTGCACACTCAAACTTTTTTAAACTCAGCCATTATACTAGCAAACACTCACTGTACCTAGTTGTATCCTAAACGTGGCTATTGTACTTTTGTCAATTCACAGTATTGGAACGTTATTTGCAGCACGTCTGCCTGCATTGCACACTCAAACTTTTTTAAACTCAGCCATTATACTAGCAAACACTCACTGTACCTAGTTGTATCCTAAACGTGGCTATTGTACTTTTGTCAATTCACAGTATTGGAACGTTATTTGCAGCACGTCTGCCTGCATTGCACACTCAAACTTTTTTAAACTCAGCCATTTATAGTAGCAAACACTCAGTGTACCTAGTTGTATCCTAAACGTGGCTATTGTACTTTTGTCTATTCACACTACTGCAAATCTATGTGCAGCACCTCTGCATGACAACCTCGTGCTCTGTTTTTAATAAGCTATAATGATAGCACAAAATACTGCCATTTTGTGGCATCATAGAACTGGCTGTTGTATTCCATTAGTGCCCCACTGGTGACAAGCTATTTCTAGCACCTCTACATCACACCCTCATGCACATTTAGCTACGCTAATGTTATAGCAAACTCATGGAATTCATTGCTGCATTTCATAATTCGGAGGGATAGAAAGTCAGGCTTCCTTTAGCTTTTCCTTCTGTTCATAGACAGCATCTCCAAGACAAATTTCCCCTCCACGTCTAAGTGTGGAGAGGCAGCTAGTGCGCATGCGTGTGCCGATGTACCCCAGCTGCAGCATAATTACAGTGTTTCGCCTAGTGAGTATGCTCAGCCTGACTGTGCCATTCCTGACGCTAAGTCTTCATTTCGGGATACAGCGCATGCTCCCACACTAAGTGTGAAAAGCCTCTTTGCACAGGTGCTTGCATTCTGTGCCGGGTCTAAGTCCTGTTTTGTGCCTAGACACCATGCTAAAGCTGATAGTCTTTTTTCAGAGACTGTATTTCATGCTACTGAGCATGCTCAGGCACTTCCTGCATCAGAGACTAGGTCCGGTAATGAACTCTTTGGCCCTGGCCCTGATGTGGGGGTCCCATATAGACCACAGGGCATCAGGTGTCCTCCCAAATGGCTTGCAGAGGCCCACACCTATGACTTGTCACCGCATTATTGATGGTCAGACGATGACTGGTGAGGTGTTTGGGTCATGGCAGCCATGAGGTCATCATTGAAGTTGCGTTTCCAAATAGGACGCTAGTTATGCCACTCATGACGTGTCACTCTGCTTTTGTCTCCAGGAGGTGCATTGTGGTTCACCCTGGTTTGGGGCGGACCCAGGTTATAAAAGGGGCTGGAGCCAACAAGGAGGTGCGCAGTCTTCTATTATGCTCCGAAAGAGCACACCTCCATGTGTTGAACCCATTGCGGCTTTAGGCCAGAGGTAGGCAGGGATAGGGTGGTGGATGCAGGCCACCACCACAGTTGGTAACGCAGAACGGTTAAGACCAGCTCCTGTCCTAACAGTCCTGCTTGTGCAGCCCAGTGGCATTAACAGGCCTGCTGCTGCTGATGCGCCTGCTGTCCACAGGTGTGGCCCCTACGCACACGGTCAGCGTACTCAATGGCCCCTGTGTTGTTAACAGGGAGTTCCTGGGCTGGGTGGGCATGTGGACCCTGTGACGCTAACAGGGCTCACAGTCTCCAGATCCGAATGGCGTCTAACTCGGTTCAGGCTACTATTAGTTTCATAGCCACACAGCTCTGTATCCTCCACCAAACCTTCAAGTTGCCAACCTCTCCTTTTCCAACTGGGAGCACGGTGGACACTGACTGCTGAAGGTGATATATACCTTTCTCTTTCTTTTCTTATTCATTTTTGTTATATAGCGGTCACAGATTATATACCACTTTATCCAAATCTGCCAGTCCCACTGTAACAGATGTTGTTTCTTCAGCAAATGTTACAGTTGTTTAACCACCAAATCCACGGACCAAAATTTTTTTCCCCTTTCCAACACACCTGTTCCCCTTTCCAACAGCATCTGTCCTTTTTCAACTCATTTTGGGATATGACCAAAAGTGCAACTGTGCAGGGACACCGTACTAAACGCCATCTCAGCACAGCAGCCATCCCTCGGTCCCTCCGATGTGGACAAGTAAAAGACCATTTCCTCCTATCCATGACAAAGTGTTGAGATTCACTCTGTGCAGCACTGGTGTTTAGTGGAAAAGTAGATCTAAGATTGCGTACCACATTCTGCAGATACTCCTGTATACGTGCGTCTATTTCTATGGCAGGAATTAGTTCGCCAAATTTTGTCTTGTACCGGGGATCTAACAGTGTGGCAACCCAGTATTCAGGATTACTTCAAATTCATACAATCCGAGGGTCATGTAGGTAGTGCAGCAAGAAGGCGCTCATGTGTCTTGTGCATCCAGGAGGACCAAGTCCTTGGTGTGTTGGTGGCAGAGAGGTGAGAATCGTGCATCCTTCCTCTGCCCTCTACCCACAACCTCGCACAACCGAAATGTGAGCAAGCTCTCACTCATCTGCTGAGTCTTCCATGCCCATCGCCAGTTCGTCCTCCATTTCTTCATGGGCTCCTGCACTTTCATCAACACTTTTTGCTGATACTATGCGCCCTTGTTAATCCCTCTCCCTCACCATGACTGCCGCATAGGTGCCGCTGACCATCTGGACCTCGTAGATCTTGTTATCCCTTCCGCATATGACTCCTCCTGTACTTCCTCCCCTTCCTCTTGTCCCAACACCTGACTCCGAATAATAATTACAGTGTGCTCCATCATGTAGATGACCAGAATTGTCACGCTGAGAATGACATTGCCAGTGCTAAACATCTTCGTCGACATTTCAAAACTGTGTAGCAGGGTGCATAGGTCCTTGATCTGACACCACTCCAGCAGCGTGATCTGCACCACCTCTGGATCAACTTATCCCAGGCTATATGTCTTACCGTATTTCAGCAGGGCTCTGCGGTGCTGCCACACACGCTGCAACATGTGCAGATTCCAATTCCTGCGTGTCGGAACATCGCATTTCCGGCGTTTAACTGCCAGACCCTAAGACTTCCGGAGTGATGAAAGTTGTTGAGCTGCTGTGTGCGCACGATGGAAGTGAGCACATAGCGAGCGTGCCCGCTGCACAAGGCCATGTAGGCCGTGATGGTGTTTTAAAAATTGCTGGAGAATTCGGATCAACACGTGAGCCATAAAAGGCACGTGTGTCACATTGCCCTGAGGATGGCCCGCAGCCAGGTTTGCATCATTGCCGCACACGGCTGTTAAGTCACCAACGGAGTCCGCTCCGTCAATTTGTACTCCGGTCGCCAGGTGACAACGTGTTCCTTTCATGAATAGTGCTGATGATGGGAGAGTAGTCGATGCCAGCGGCGCAGGTGGACGCAGGTTATGCTCACCCACTGGGCTGCATTATCTTGACAGATGCAGAATCTCTGGCTGAATGTAGCTGGTGGGTATCTCACAGATGAAATACCATCATTCAGCTACAACCAATGGGAAGACACCACACCCTTTTTTATGCCCATCCTGTCTGCAGACCACTGCCAGACATAGCTATGAACCTCTGGTTAATTTTACCCCCAGTTCAGTTTTATGATTTTGTGTGCTTGTTACCTGACTACTTTTCCTGCTTGCTGTTTATGTACCTTGTTGGCCGATACGCATTTCACCTCTGCTTGTTTTCTGATTAAGTCCTGGCCGTCCCATTCTGTTCCTGTTCCTCAATTAATGTTTTGACCCTGCCTGACTACTATTCTCTGTAATAGCGGTGTGACTCACATTTCCCATACATTTCAAAGTAAAACTTTGACCGCCTGATGGCATTGAGCTCTGCTGCCAGCATAGTAAGGAGGTGTGTGGTAGTCCTTGTGCGCAGTTGCAAGGAAGGGTGGCCTGACCACACAGGGTTTGCGCAAAGGTAGAGGACCCACACGAGGTTGAAGAGGCAGAAGCAGTGTATTAACTTCTACATACAGAACAAGGATTGAAACAACTCGTGGGGACGGCAAGACTTGTACAGCAGACCCTTCTCCATCTCTCACCATAGTTTGCCAGTGCCCAGTCAGTGACATGTAATGACCCTGTCTATGCTTACTGGTCCAAGTATCTGTGTTGAAATGCACCCTGTCGCACACAGATTTTCTCAAGGAAGTGGTGATGTTGTGTGCGACATGCCGGTGTAGCGCGGGCATGCTTTTCTTGGAGAAGCAGTGGTGATTGGGCATCTGGTACTGGGGCACAGCGACAGACATAAGGTCTGTAAAATCCTGTGTGTCCACTACGCGTAAAGGCAGCATTTCGGTAGCCAACAGCTTACAGAGGGATAGAGTCAACCACTTAGCTTTGTCATGGGTCGCAGTAAGTGGCCTTTTATTTGACCACATCTGAGGGACAGAGATCTGGCTGCTGTCTGTAGACGGTGTTGAGTAGGGTGTCCCTGGAAAAATGCAGGTTTGTGAGAAAAGTGCAGGCGGAGACATGATGTTGGCTTCATCTTGCCTTCAGATCTGTTCATCTTGTATCATTTTTAAAAAACACAGCAAGCAAGGGTTACTCCAAGCGGAGTCTCCCTTTTTTTCCAAAAATTGGGCCCCACACAGACACCTTATCAGTGGCAGCACTTGTGCCCTAGTTGCAAACAGGATGTTTTGATTTGCATCAAGCACATTCCAAATCCACAAGCATTTACTCTCCCCAGGATGACACAGGGGTAGTAAATTCCTTCTGGATCCATGACTTGTTCATTTTGATGAACGTCAGTCTGTCCACATTGTCACTGGACAGACGCGTGCGCTTATCTGTCAGCACACACCCAGCAGCACTGAAGACACGTTCAGAGACAACGCTGGCAGCTGGACACGACAAAATCTTCGAGGCGTAACTGGAGAGCTCTTGACATTTTTCTAGATTTGAAGCACAAAAGGAGCAAGGCTCCATTTGCAAAGTCATTGCATCGATGTTCATTTGGAGATACTCCTGTATCATCCTCTCCATCCGTTGACTATGTGTCAGACTTGTTGTCTCTGGTGGCCTTGCAAAGGAGGGTCTAAAAAAATTATGAAAAGATTCCATAAAATTGCTGTTACCAGCACCAGATACGGTCCTACTGGTACGGGTAGACTGTTGAAGATGACGAGGCCGTCCCATGTTTGTCAAGTTACAACTGGGAGAATCACTCCCTTCACCTGCACGGTTGTTTGGTGGAAAAGCCGAGCTAAGATCGAGTAACAGCTTCTGCTGATACTCCTGCATACGTGCGTCCCTTTCTATGGGTGGAATTATGTCACAAAATTTGGACTTGTCCCGGGGATCTAATAGTGTGGCAAGCCAGTAGTCATCATCACTTCTAATTTTGACAATACGAGGGTCATGTTGGAGGTAGTGCAACAAGAAGGCACTCATGTGTCTTGCGCAGCCATGCGCACCAAGTCCACGCTGTGTTTGTGGCATAGAGGTGCTAACCGTTCTTTCTTCCTCTGTCATCTCCCCCCAACCTCTTTCAACTGAAATTTGACCAAGGTCCCCCTCATCTGCTGAGTCTTCCATGTCCATGGACAGTTCGTCCTCCATATCTTCATGTCCTCCTGCACCTTCCTCAACATCTCACCTGCTACCATGCGCCCTTGTTGATCCCTGTCCCCCATGGTCCCATGCCTGCCGCGTTGGTGATGATGAACGTCTGGACCTTGGTGATGTTGTTGTGTCTTGCGCATATGAATCCTCCTGTAGTTCCTCCCCTTCCTGTTGTCCCACCCCCTGACTACGAATAGTGTTTAGCGTGTGCTCCAGCATGTAAATGACTGTAATCGTCATGCTGATAATGGCATTGTCAGCGCTAAACATATTCGTCGCCATGTCGAAACTGTGCAGAAGGGTGCATAGGTCCTTGATCTGAGATCACTCCATCAGGGTGATCTGCCCCACTTCTGCATCTCGTTGGCCCAGGCTATACATCATGACGTATTGCACCAGGGCTCGCCGGTGCTGCCACAGTCGCTGTAACATGTGGAGAGTTGAATTCCAGCGTGTCGCCACATCGCATTTCAGGCGATGAACCGGCAGGCCGAAAGACTTCTGGAGCGATGCAAGTCGCTCAGGTGCGGCGGTTGAACGGCGGAAGTGAGCACTGCAGACAGTTTCCGTGCCCTGGTCAGAAGGCCATCTAGGCCGGGATAGTGTGTTAAAAATTGCTGGACAACAAGGTTAAACACGTGAGCCATACAAGGCACGTGTGTCACCTTGCCCAGGCGAAGGGCCGCACCCAGGTTTGCAGCATTGTCGCACACGGCCTTACCAGGCTGCAGGTTGAGTGGAGACAACCATTTATCAAAATCAGTCTCCAGAGCTGCCCACAACTCAGTCGCTGTGTGACTCCTATTTCAAAGACATGTCAAGCTAAAGACCGCCTGATGCCGTTGCGCTCTGCTACCAGCATAGTAATGAGGGGTGCGTGATTCCTTCTGCGCAGTGAGAACGCTGGTGGCCTGACCAGGCAGGCTTGGGGCGGAGGTGGAGGACCCAGATGAGGTGGAGGATGCAGAAGCAGTGGCGGAACTTGGACAGACAGAGGATTGACACACAAGTCGTGGGGACGGCAAGACTTGTGCAGCAGACCCTTCACCATCTATCACCATAGTTACCCAGTGGCCAGTCAGCGACATGTAACGTCCCTGTCCATGCTTACTGGTCCAAGTATCGGTGGTGAAATGCACCCGTTCACACACAGAGTTTCTCAAGGAAGCGGTGATGTTGTGTGCGACATGCTGGTGTAGCGCGGGCACACCTTTCTTAGAGAAGTAGTGGCGACTAGGCATCTGGTACTGGGGCACAGCGACAGACATAAGGTCTCTAAAATCCTGTGTGTCCACTAGGCGGAAAGGCAGCATTTCTGTAGTCAACAGCTTACAGAGGGATAGAGTCAACCTCTTCGCTTTGTCATGGGTCGCAGGAAGTGGCCTTTTATTTGACCACATCTGAGGGACAGAGATCTGGCTGCTGTGTGTAGACGGTGTTGAGTCGGGTGTCCCTGGAAAAATGAAGCTTTGTGAGGAAAGTGCAGGCGGAGACATGATGTTGCCTTCATCCAAAGTTGGTGCTATCGATGTCTGAGAGAGCTGTACACACTCACTTGTTTCCCCTTCCAAACCAACTGACGACCTACCAAGCAAACTGCCTGTTGCGGTTACAGTGGTGGAAGTTGTGGGTGGAAAAACAGGTGTGACAGCTGTCCCCACAGTCCTAGAAGATGACGAGCGCGCGGATGCACTGGAAGGGGCAGGCGGTGGATGGTTCGCTCCGCTAGGCCGCATTGCAGCACGGTGAGCTTCCCATCGGGCCATATGATATTTATTCATGTGACGATTCATGGAAGAAGTTGTCAAACTGCTGAGGTTTTGACCTCTACTAAGAGAACCATGACAAATTTTACAGATCACATAATTTGGGCGATCTTTTTCTATGTCAAAAAAGGACCTGGCTAGGCAAGGCTTAGAGGCCATGCGACCTGTTGATCCACCCCGAATAATGCTCAGAGGCAGAGTGGTGGCTGAGGATGCAGTTGTAGACGTGCTACCAGTGCTCCGACTGTGTCCAGGAAGGCGCCAGGTTACTTCGACGTCGGTTGCATCCTCCTCCACCGCCTCTGTTGACCTCCTCGAGTGTCTGACTGTGGGTTGACAGTAGGTGTGATCTAGAACTTAATCATCAATTGTTGTGTTTGCACTCCCCTACCCCTCAGACCGAGTTTCTTCTTGCCCTGACCGAATATTTAAGTTGTCATCCCAATCGGGTATCTGCGTCTCATCTTCATCAGTATGTTCCTCATTGCCTATAACCACAGTTGTTGGAAAGGCAGCATTTTGGTAGCCAACAGTTTGCATATGATGAAAGTCAACCTCCAAGCCATTTCATGCCCTTCTAAAAGCATGTAAAACACAGCGAGGGGACTCCAACCACAGTCTCCCTCGTTGCCACTAACTGGGCCACACACACCCCACTTGACTGGCATCGGTTGAGCCCCCTTTTGAAAAAGAAAAAGATGCTTTGCATGAAGCACTCTCAAAAATACGCGTGCCTTTCCCGTCCCCTGGCTGACCCAGGGGAAGAAAAGTCCTCTGAGAGCCATGACTTGTTCATCTTGGTTCTTTTAGAGACACAGCGAGGGGACTCCAACCACAGTCTCCCTCGTTGCCACTAACTGGGCCACACACACCCCACTTGACTGGCATCGGTTGAGCCCCCTTTTGAAAAAGAAAAAGATGCTTTGCATGAAGCACTCTCAAAAATACGCGTGCCTTTCCCGTCCCCTGGCTGACCCAGGGGAAGAAAAGTCCTCTGAGAGCCATGACTTGTTCATCTTGGTTCTTTTAGAGACACAGCGAGGGGACTCCAACCACAGTCTCCCTCGTTGCCACTAACTGGGCCACACACACCCCACTTGACTGGCATCGGTTGACCCCCCCTTTTGACAAAGAAAAAGATGCTTTGCATGAAGCACTCTCAAAAATACGCGTGCCTTTCCCGTCCCCTGGCTGACCCAGGGGAAGAAAAGTCCTCTGAGAGCCATGACTTGTTCATCTTGGTTCTTTTAGAGACACAGCGAGGGGACTCCAACCACAGTCTCCCTCGTTGCCACTAACTGGGCCACACACACCCCACTTGACTGGCATCGGTTGACCCCCCCTTTTGACAAAGAAAAAGATGCTTTGCATGAAGCACTCTCAAAAATACGCGTGCCTTTCCCGTCCCCTGGCTGACCCAGGGGAAGAAAAGTCCTCTGAGAGCCATGACTTGTTCATCTTGGTTCTTTTAGAGACACAGCGAGGGGACTCCAACCACAGTCTCCCTCGTTGCCACTAACTGGGCCACACACACCCCACTTGACTGGCATCGGTTGAGCCCCCTTTTGAAAAAGAAAAAGATGCTTTGCATGAAGCACTCTCAAAAATACGCGTGCCTTTCCCGTCCCCTGGCTGACCCAGGGGAAGAAAAGTCCTCTGAGAGCCATGACTTGTTCATCTTGGTTCTTTTAGAGACACAGCGAGGGGACTCCAACCACAGTCTCCCTCGTTGCCACTAACTGGGCCACACACACCCCACTTGACTGGCATCGGTTGACCCCCCCTTTTGACAAAGAAAAAGATGCTTTGCATGAAGCACTCTCAAAAATACGCGTGCCTTTCCCGTCCCCTGGCTGACCCAGGGGAAGAAAAGTCCTCTGAGAGCCATGACTTGTTCATCTTGGTTCTTTTAGAGACACAGCGAGGGGACTCCAACCACAGTCTCCCTCGTTGCCACTAACTGGGCCACACACACCCCACTTGACTGGCATCGGTTGAGCCCCCCTTTTGACAAAGAAAAAGATGCTTTGCATGAAGCACTCTCAAAAATACGCGTGCCTTTCGCCTCCCCTGGCTGACCCAGGGGAAGAAAAGTCCTCTGAGAGCCAGGTCCACATTGTCAGTGGACAGACACGTGTGCTTATCTGCCAGCAGACCCCCAGCAGCACTGAAGACAGGTTCCGAGAGAACGCTGGCTGCAGGACACGACAAGATCCTCAAGGCGTACGTGGCGAGCTCAGGCAATTTATCCAGATTGGAAGCCTAAAATGAGCAGGGCTCAAGTTGCACAATAATGGAATCGATGTTTCTTTGCATATACTCATATATCTGTGTGTCTCCCTCTTTTTCCTTGTCCAGCTGTTTTGTTTTCACATGAGTATATGTCCTTGTCACTTTCCCATGTGTTTGTGTTATGTTGTGAGTTGTTTGTCACCTTTTGGACACCTTTCAGGGTGTTTTCTAGGTGTTTTACTGTGTTTGTGATTGCCTGCCATTGTTTCCTATGGGCTCGAGTTCGGTTCGTCGAACGTTCGACGAGCCGAACTCGAGCCAGACCCCCCGTTCGGCGAACCGCCTCGAGCCGAACCGGGACCGGTTCGCTCATCTCTAGTCATTAGTGTTAACGTTCATGTTCATGTTATATAATACTGGACTTCGATTCGCTTTCCACAATATAGAGCTGTAGGTTCTCCATATGCCATCAAACTGTGCCTCCTCTGTATATACCCCTGTAATATGGAAACATTCTCAACCAGAATCATTATTTCTACAATGAATACCACCTAAATGCACCGACCAATGGAGCATGCAGGTTTATTTTTTTGTTTAATTAAGTTGAACCCCCCCCCCCAAAAAAAACAAACAAACAATAAAAATGAATTATTTTATAGAAAAATCATGCAAAGGAGCCACAAGACATATTTGTGTTCAATCTACGCATATAAGTGGAAATTATAATTAGGGTTGAGCGAGTACCTGACTCTTCATACTCGCTATACACATAACGAGTACTGTCTAATACTCGCAGATTTGTTCTGAATAGCATGTGCAATCCAAGTCAATGGGGAACAACTCGCAATGTAATGAGTAACCCGAATTCCACGCTATTCGCTACTCGCACGAATAGTACGACATTCAGGTTACTCGCTACATTGCGAGTTTTTCCCAATTGACTTGCATTGCACGTGCTCTTCAGAACAAATCCGCGAGTGATTTGATGAGCATGCATTAAAATGCTCGAATGTTCGGTACTCGAACCGAGCAGGTCAGATGCAAGGAACGAGTATAATGGAAGTCAATGGGAAACTCAAGCATTTTTTTAGACAACCCTAACAAGAAAACTGGGGGGAGGGAAAATCACTAAAATAAATGGAAAGCTCAAATGAAATGGGAACAGCATGGGGAAGTCGCCCATTTGCGTCTCTGACTTTCAGGCCACTTCTGGGAACTAAATAAGTTAAAGCTAACAGCTTAGGGCTGAATTTGCCAGGTTGTGAATGTCCATGGTTATTTGGCCCTTCCCAGCCTAAAAATACCAACCCACAGCCACCTCAGATTTGGTACATCACATTAGATGCATCAATTCTGGCGCTTTTTCCCAGCTCCTCCCGATTGCCCTGGTGCCGTCAATTAGGGTAATATTTTGTGGGTTTGATGTCAGCTGTTTAATGTCAGGGTCTGTAATGGAGAGGTGTCTATTAGACACCCCATTACTAACTAATAAAAAAATACACTTGAAAAAATACTTTAATTATTGAATAAAGATTTGTCTACACTATTCCTCATTTACCAAGTTATTATAAAAAATGTTCCCAAGAATTTCCATCTTAGTCTATGTTTTGTAAATGCAGCTCCAGCGACTGGGAATAGCAGTAAAGTACAGATATTCACAGGCACCAGGTAGTGACAAAAACTCTCATCTGAGTGTACCGCCCTGTGCTCGGCAGCCGAGTCGCTCGGATCCGGCCCTTCTGTGGGTGGCTCAAGGGTCTCCAGACCCGGGGGCCTCACGGTCACTTCAAATGCAAAGGGGTTGTGATGGGATGGTGGGTGTAAAACGGATATGTACGGGCTGGGCCGTACTGAGTTCGTGATGCCACCCACGGTGTGTGGTGATATTAGACACCACCGCTGCAGTTACGGGGTACCCGGGGGAGATGTTGTGCAGCAAGTTGTTAACCCCTCCGTGGGCATGGATGGTGGCCCCGGGACCCATTGGGGGTTGTTGGCGGTGCAGGGAGATGGGCGACCGGAGGGTGCTGTTGTACTCACTATTAGTAAACACACGTGTCTCTGGTAAACCAAGGTGATGGTGGTCGGTGCCCACAGCCGGCTGCGTTTGGGTTCCCCCACCCGGCTAGTGGTCTCTGTCTTTTTCCTGCACCTGTTTAGAATGGTGGACTGCCTGCTTGCAACTTCAAGAGTCCGCTCCCAGCTTGTGGTCACCTAAGGAGCCCTTTGCCCGCAGATGCTGGCCCGTGGTATCTCTGAGCTGTGGCAGTGGCCTTTTATCCCCCTCGGTGGGCTGTTGCCTTCAGTTGGGACTTTGGGTGGGACAGGACCTCTAGTCCTGGCCTCAATCAGTTAATTAACTAGTCCCCAGTAGCTTCTGGACCTAGTTTTAGAGTCTGAGTACCCCCTTTGTGCTCTGGTTTCCGAGTCGGTACCCTGGGTCGGTACCGGCGGGCCATTACCCTGTCCCGGTCCACCTCGGTTCCACCAAGCCGTCTTCACGGCTCCTGCAGACAGAGACCACCGTCTGCCTCCTAGCCAAAGGCAACAGGGCTCCTACCCTGGTACCTGTTCAATTTGGGTTTTCGCCTCGGCTGGAGCTGCACACAGCTCCAGCCCACACTCCTCTCCAACTTGAACTCCCAACTTTATCTGCTTGACTGACCTTTTTCCCGCCCTCGGGCTATCTGAACTCCTCGGTGGGCATCTTCCAACCACCTGGTTCCGCCCCCTGGTGTGCCCATCAAGCCCTGAGGGGGGATCCATGTACTGCATAGCATAAGAGGTCTCTCTCCTATTATATGTTAACATTACTTATTGTGATCAATAGGGAAATACCCCCGGGTGATTAACCAGTCTAATACTACTGTATTGGCTCTGTATTATTAACCATCTATACTGTATATTTGACCTACTAACTAGCCTCCAACATCTATACTGTTTGTTACCAGCGCCATTACGTAAATTGATCTAACGCACTGTCCTGTCATATGTATGCATGGTTTTAAAAATTCACTTCATGCACTGTGTGCCTTTAATTATTTATGAACAATAAATTTATACTGCTTTTGCATAAAAATTTGTCTATCTGACTTTATTAAAATAATAAGTACTAGTGGTCATTTTTAGGACTATATGACTATGATTTACTTCTGGTCACATTTCAGCTTGGCTCTATAGACTTGGGCAATGTTAGCAGAGTTCTTTAACTATAAAGGGGGAATGTCAGATCACAGCACTTTTCTACTGGAGGCCAAGATAAGGTCAAATTTATACAGCAAAATTATACACATATACAAGGCTATTTACTAGTTATGAGCGAGCGTGCTCACCACTAGAGTTGAGCGCGGTTCGCGGTTCTCCAGTTCGCGGTTCGAGTGATTTTGGGGGCTGTTCTAGATCGAACTAGATCTCGAGCTTTTTGCTAAAGTTCGATAGTTCTAGTTATGTTCGAGAACGATTCTAGCAGCAAAAAGCAGGGCTTTTTACAGCTACAGTGTGCAGGGAGCCATCGCTGGCAGCCTGCCAGAAGCTGGTAACCAAGATAAACATCGGGTATCCAAGCAAAGCGCTTTGGTTAGTAACACGATATTTATCCTAGTTACGTGTACAGGGAGCCGACACTTCCCCGCTCAGCTCGCTCCGCCCCCTCCTGCACGCGGCATGTACACACACTCACACTCACTTGTCCCCAGCCATGCAGTCCATGACACTGACGTCCTCAGCGCCACATGACCCCGCTAGGCTCCACCCACTTTGCACTCCGCCGCCCGAACACATGGCCCCGCTAGGCTCCACCCACTTCGCACTCCACCGCCAGCACACATGGCCACGCTAAGCTCCGCCCACCTGGCACTCTGCACACATTACCCCGCTAGGCTCCGCCCACCTGGCATTCTGCACACATTACCCCGCTAGGCTCCGCCCACCTGGCACTCTGCACACATTACCCCGCTAGGCTCCGCCCACCTGGCACTCTGCACGCTTTACCCCACTTGGCTCCGCCCACCTGGCACTCTGCACACATAGTCCCGCTAGGCTCCGCCCACCTGGCACTCTGCACACATGGTCCCGCTAGGCTCCGCCCACCTGACAAACTGCACACATTACCCCACTAGGCTCCGCCCACCTGGAACTCTGCACACATTACCCCGCTAGGCTCCGCCCTCCTGGAACTCTGCACACATGGTCCTGCTAGGCTCCGCCCACTTGGCACTCTGCACACATGGCCCCGCTAGGCTCCGCCCACTTTGCACTCTGCACACATTACCATGCTAGGCTCCGCCCACCTGGCACTCTGCACACATGGTCCCGCTAGGTTCCGCCCACCTGGCACTCTGCACACATTACCCCACTAGGCTCCGCCCACCTGGCACTCTGCACACATGGTCCCGCTCGGCTTACCTGCGGTGATGAAGTCCCGCCCTCCCGACCTCAGCGCTGTCACTGTCCTCCATGGCCGCTGCTTGTCACATCACCTTCTCTCGCTTCCGACCCGAGACTGACTAGCGGTGACGTCACGGGCCGCTCGCGATACTTGGCTGTGAAGGCGGCGGTCATTGTAGTCAGTGACAGGTGCTGTCAGCAGTGCTGGAGATCAGCGCAGGTAATGTACCTCGCTCCTGACAGCAGCACTTGTCATCCCCTGCAGTGACCTGGGCTGACCCATTGATGTTAGCTCAGGTCACTGCATTGCTCTCCCAGCCAATGGGGAACATCCTGCTCTTCATTGACTGGGACAGTGTGGATCGTCATGGCAACCCCTTGGATTACACCAGACCTGGATTTGTTTTTCTTTCTAATAAATTGGTTAAAGAGGGAATGTATTGGGGAGTGTTTTTTCAAATAAAAATGTGTTTGTCGTTTATTTTTTTTTATTACTGACTGGGTTGGTGATGTCGGGTATCTGATAGATGCCTGACCTCACCAACCCCAGGGCTTGATGCCAGGTGACATTACACATCTGGTATTAACCCCATATATTACCCCGTTTGCCACCGCACCAGGGCACGGGATGAGCTGGGGCGAAGCACCAGGATTGGCGCATCTAATGGATGCGCCACTTCTTCGACAGCTGCGGCCTGCTATTTTTAGGCTGAGGAGAGTCCAATAACCATGGACCTCCCTAGTCTGAGAATATCAGACCCCAGTTGTCTGCTTTACCTTGGCTGGTGATCCAATTTTGGGGGGACCCCCACGTGTTTTTTTTTTAAATTATTTATTTAATTTAAAATAACAGAGTGGGGTGCCCTCAGTTTTGGATTACCAGCCAAGGTGAAGCTGCCAGCTGTGGTCTGCAGGCTGCAGCCGTCTGCTTTACTCTAGCTGGCTACAAAAATAGGGGGAACCCCACGTCATTTTTTTTTTCATTTTTTTGGCTAAATACAAAGCTAAGCACCCCTTAGTGCCACATGAAAGGCACCAAAGGGTGCAAAATTACAAAATGCAGGAGAGTGGGACATTATGTATCTTTCTGCCATTATAATGACAGAAAAGACTGATATGAAGTGCACAAGCAAAAGAAAATCACCAGAGCGCTCTACACTGTGAAAAGCAGTAGAAAATGGCACTGGAGTGAACATGTGACCGCCTCATGTAGGATGAAGCTATGGATCCTGGGTAAATTTATGTATTTCCCTCCTTCAGTTTTTTTGCAGTACGCAAAAAAACCGGAAGGCACACGGATGACAAACAGATGACATACGGACCGTCTACGGAACGGAAACGGATGCCACACGGATGCACCCGTGAAAAAAACGGACTGTTTTTTGCAGACCGCAAAAGTGAATCGGTCGTGTTAATGTAGCCTTATTCTGATCTGCCGTTTATAAACAGCAGGCAGAAATAAGTGAATAGCGCCCCCCAGTGTCAGAAAATCTCCGGGATTTCAGGGGTAGCTGAGACCCCGGAGATCATGATTCAGGACGGTTTTTCCGGTCCCCGCTCACGTGATCACAGGTATACACCGTATACCGATGATCACGTTATAGTCAATGACAGCGTCGGTAAAAAATTATTTATCTCCTATCTGGCATGAACAAACATGATAAATCTCCTCCTCGGTCCCCTCCGGTCCCCCGGTGTCGCCAAAGTGCCCTCCCTGACCCCCTCCCAGAAATCCAAGATGGCCGCGCGCACAGCAGCGCGCCGGCCGCATTCACCCTACTCCTCTGATTTCTGTCGCATGTGCCATGATACTTGCGACAGAAAACTTCTCCGCAGGCTCTGCCAGGTCACCCCCTATAACCCCACCGGTGTTCCCCGGTGTCCCACAGTACCTGTGCAGTGTTGCTCCCCCGCGGCCCTCTCCTTCACAATAGACGCTGCCGCATGCAAAGAGCGGCTGTCAGCTCAGCTTCCTGTGTTCAGACACAGTGAGTGGTGGTTATGCATCTGTAAGCTAAATGGGCGGCACGGTGGCTCAGTGGTTAGCACTGCAGTCAGCGCTGAGGTCCTGGGTTCAATTCCCACCAAGGACACCATCTGCAAGGAGTTTGTATGTTCACCCTGTGTTTGCGTGGGTTTCCTCCGTGTACTCCGGTTTCCTCCCACACTCCAAAGACATACAGATAGGGAATTTAGATTGTGAGCCCCAATGGGGACAGTGCTCCCAATGTATGCAAAGCGCTATGGAATTAATAACGCTATATAAATAAATAAATTATTATTATTACTGCAATGCCCTGCTCATGAGGCAAGGAACATAATTGATCAGGAGAGCTATATACTACATTTCCAAATGGAGGTATTTGATTTTATAGTTTCCCTGCTGAACGACTACCAAACATGAGAGTCCGTTATACGCCACAAGAAAACGCATCTAAATAGCGAGCTCTGTTGTTAAGTATTCATTCAGCTGGATAACTGGACTTAAAGGGGTATTCCATCTCCAAGATCCTATCTCCAATATATAGTAGGTGGAATAGCAATAATATCAGTAAATACCAATATTTGGAAATGTAGAATATGTCTCCTGATTAGGCATGCCCTTACCTCATGAGCAGGGCATTGCAGCTTTGGTAGCAACCATTACGACATGGACTCTGCTGCTGTGGACCCGGGGAGAGTGAGTGCAGATCCATTGCACCCACACTCCTCATATAAAGGGTCCGCACTCCTAGAAAGTGGGGGATACGTTCCCTGAGTGTCTCCCCCCATATTGTAGACGGTCCAGAGTCGTCGTGGGACCCCTTTATTTTTTTTCTTACAATAAATTGGTGAAAGAGGAAATGTTTTGGGGACTGTTTTTTCAAATAAATTTTTTTTTGTCGATTTTTTTTGTTAGTACTGACAGTTTATGATGTTGGGTATCTAATAGACGCCATGACATCACAAACTGCTGGGCTTGATGTCAGGTGACTTTACAGCTAGTATCAACCCGATTTATTACCCCGTTTGCCACTGCATCAGGGCACGGGATGAGCTGGGGTGAAGCGCCAGGATTGGCGCATCTAGTGGATGCGCCACATCTGGGGTGCCTGCGGCCTGCTATTTTTAGGCTGTGAAGGCCCAATAACTATGGACCTTCCCACCCTGAGAATACCAGACCACAGCTGTCCGCTTTACCTTGGCTGGTGATCCAATTAGGGGGGACCCTACTTTTTTTTTCTAATTAATAATATTTATAAAATAATTATAAAAAAAGAGCCTGGGGTGACCTCCACATTGGATCCCCAACCACGGTAAAGCTGCCAGCTGTGGTTTTCAGGCTACAGCCGTCTGCTTTACCCTAGCTGGCTATCAAGAATGGAGGGGACCCAACTTCATTTTTTTTAACTATTTTTTAAATAGAAAAAATTAATGGGCTTCCCTGTATTTTGATTGCCAGCCAAGGTAACGCCAGGCAGATCGGGGTGGCAACCCATAGCTGTCTGCTTTATCTGCGCTGAGAATCCAAAATACCGCAGAGCGCTACATCATTTTTTTTAAAGATTTATTTTTACGGCACTGTGATGTCCAGCAATCAAAATACAGGGAAGCCCATTTTGTTTTTAGTTATTTAAGTAAATAATTAAAAAAATATATATGGGCTCCCACTGCATTTTTTGTATTGCTAGCTAAGGGTAATCCAAGCAGCTACTGGCTGCTAATGCCCACTGCTTGTTGTTACCTTCACTGGCAATGGAAAATCCAGGGAAGCATTTTTTATTTTTTTTGCCAAAAAACTACAAAAAAAGGACGTGAGCTTCACCATATTTATTTCACTTATTTCATGAATATTTAAAAAACAAATGACGTGAGCTTAGCCCCATTTTTGTGTCCAGCCAGGTACAACTAGGCAGCTGGGGATTGGAATCCGCAGCACAGGTTAGCCCGAGGTTTCTGGGCACCTCTGCTACGAATTGCAGTCCGCAGCCGCCCCAGAAAATGGCGCTTTCATAGAAGCGCCATCATCTGGCGCTGTTTCCAACTCTTCCAACAGCCCTGGTGACGGTGGCTTTGCTGGGTAATAATGAGTTAATACTGCCTTTGTTTTACTAGCTAGTATTAAGCCAGAGATTCTTAATGTCAGGCACGTTTGACCCGGCTATTAAGAATCTCCAATAAAGGGTTAAAAAAAAGACACCACATAGAGAAAAAATACTTTAATAGAAATAAATACACAGACACATTAGAGACTCCATGTTTATTACTGACTGTCAGCCCTCCACGATCTATGGTTTTCTGTCTTTCTCGTTCAACAAATGCAGCTCTGCTCCATCACTGCTGCATGGGGGAAGACGCTGCTTCCCGTGCAGCCTTCACTCCGTGAGTAATCAGTGCTGCTGGGTGTTAGCGGTAACAGCGGTAACGCTGACAGACGCGTTACCATAGCAACGGTGCTCCGATCATGTGATTCCCGGAGCCGCGGTTAGCGGTGACGTCACCGCTAACTGCGTTGCTTTGGCAACGGTGATCTCCGTTAATGACCGGCTGTGTCAGCCGGTCCCTAACGGAACGGGGAATCAGAACGGGGAGTCGACCGTGTGCTAGAGCATGTCGCCGGTACATGTTGATATACAAACGTGCACCGTGTACCAGAGAGTGCAATGACAGGACCTAAGACAGGACATGACGTCAAAGCCATGTGACCAGTCTGTAGCCAATGAGATAATAGCCACGTGACTGGTCACATGGCTATTTTGACGACGTCACGGAAGGTCCTGTCAGTGCTGGCTATCGTGAGGACGCAGCGATCATCGGAAGGAATAGTGACAGGAGACAGAGTGCATGACGTATCGCGGGCACCGGTAAGTGTTATGGAAATGTTTATTAACTGTATGTGTACATTTATAATGCGTTTTTATGTGTTTGTGATTGCCTACCATTGTTTCCTATTGGTTCGAGTGGTTCGCCGAACCGGTTCACCGAACCGAACTCGAACGGGACCTCGGTTCGACAAACCGAGCTCGAGCCGAACCGTGGCTGGTTCGCTCATCTCTACTCACCACCTCTTGATACTCGACTTATTCAATCAAATATTACAGGTGCCCGAGTGCGATGCTCTAGTCCTCGCCCGGCATGTTTTGTGGCTGTTAACAAACGCAATATTTGATAATTCCGTAGCCTTGTTGGGTACTGGTATTAATGTGATTGGCTGGCCGCATCATGTCATTGGGTCTTATATAAGGCCTGGAGGCATGATGCTCAGCACACTCTCCTCTGGAAGCGGTTCAGGGAGTGTTAGGGATAGTTGATGTAGGGTCGGCTTCACAAGTTCCTATCTCCAGTATGTGTGGTGTTCGTTTTCACACGTACTGGAGACAATGTTAATTAAAATAGGTGCGATTTTCACACCTCTGTGTTTCTATGCTGATTTTGTATCCCTGTGAGCCTCATGTCTGTCCATGTGATCTACACGGAGATGTCCGTTTCTTACCCTCAGCGTAGATGAAAAGGGTCAATAAAAGTCTATGGGTTCATGAAAAACACATAAAGCACACGGATGACATCCATGTGACATAGACCAGAACTAAATGCATTTAAATAATTACTGTCTTTTATGTGTTAAAATTATGCAAAGATCATAGAAAAAGATAGATGATAGAAAATAAATAGATAAATAGATTGATTGGCACATCTAATTTGATGCCCCACTTCTGGGATGGCTGATATATTTAGGCTTGGAAGGGTCCAATAACCATGGATAATATCAGCCCACAGCTGTCTGCTTTACCTTTGCTGGATATCAAAAATTCAGGGGAACCCAAGTATTTTTTTTTCTTTTTGTTATTTATTTGGTTAATAGCTGTAAAATCTATTATCTATCTATTTATCTGTCTGTCTATCATTTATCTATCTTTGCTCATCTTAACACATAAAAAACTAATTTCAGTTCTATGCGTTTTTTTTCTGATACTTGTCACAAGGATTTCACACGGATGGCACACATACAGGAGACACGTACACACGGATGACAAACAGATAGCATAGGTATGACAAAATGAGTCTAGGTGTCCCACTACGTAACAATTTTAACAGAATGTGTATGAAGTGTCTTTTACGTCTAATACAAGGTGTATCGGAATCCTTTTTCCTTTTACTTCTTGCCACTTCTTGCATTGTCTCCATATGTTTTGTGAGTTTCATTGTCCCTCCTTCATGAATTAAACAGATGTGTCTGACCATACCAAAAATTATGAAACTTGTAGAAAAAATCCAGGGTGCAACCAGATATCTCAAATATAAATTGTAACATTTATTGTTATTCCATGAAACATAAGAATAAAAAAGTGACTTGTGGAACACAAAAAATAATTTTGATAAAAGATTATTTCTCCAACAACGGGGAGTTAGTATGGCTGCCAAGTTCTTCCCCTCTCTGGCAAACATTGTTATGTCTAAATTAGAAGAAATCTTTCTGTATGGCAAAAATAACCCTTTCCAAGCTGATATAATTTGTTTTGGCAGATTTATTGACGACCTCCTCATGGTATGGGGGAAGGGGATATGCCAGAAAAAGCTAGTAAATTTATCCAATATATAAACTGTTTTTTTATCCTACCGAAGTTAATTATTTGGATATCTCTCTCATTCCTGTTAAACACAATCACAAGATACTTATTGCACCATTTTGTAAGCCTACATACTGTATATCAAAGCATTACTTTCAGCAAATTCTTGTCATCCCCATGTTATAAAAAACATCCCTGTGGGGGAGCTAATCAGAATGAAAAGAAATAGATTAATTGAAAAAATTAATGAAATTGAAACAAAAAAAACCCCATGCAATTAACTATGGAATAGAGGATATCCAGAAAACCAGAAAGATTTTGAACAAGAGCCTGTATTATAGTGAATAAAACAGATCTCAATGAACTTTAAAAAATAAAATCAGGCTCTCTTGGCATATAATAAGCCCTTGGTTACTTTTTCTAATCACTATAGTCCACAATACAATGTCATTGTATCCATTATAAAGAAATACTTACCTATGCTTAATTGGAATCCAAAATTAAAAGAAATTCTTTCTGGTAATAGGATACAATATGTTGCAAAGAGAGCTACAACATTGATTTCGATTTTATCTCCCAGTCTTTTTTGTGATAGCCATTATCAATCAAAATCCCACAAGCTTCTTTAAATGTAGGCCCACACGTTGTAAATCATATATGCTCAGAAAATTACTAAATTCCGCTCTATTTACAATAATCAAGAACTCGTCATCAATGATTTTCTTAACTGTAACTGTACGTATGGTTTTTACCTTATTGTGTGTACTATTTGTCAAATCCACTATGTGGGTTGCACCCTGGGAACCCTCTAAATTCATATTAGGAGACATCTTTCTGATGCCACAAACCCTTCAGGTACTTCCCCATCAGCAGGTTTCAAACACTTTGCTAGAGTACATTGGGGTAACTTAACTGATTTTAGATATCATGGCATAGCAAAAGTGACTAGACCTGTGCGTGGAGGAAATTAGAAGCGGAAACTCCTTAATTGAGAAAACAAATGGATCTTCACACTGGAAAGCCACTTACCTATGGGTTGAAACAACAGGCAAGACTTAACCTTGCAATACTGATAAATTGTTATTTATGTTCCTATCATTATCTTAATAAACATTGCAGTAATATTAATTTTTAACATTTGTTGAAATGTTTTTTTTAACATAAGCTTATCAAACATCCTGTGAATAGAGACTACTCCCTTTTTTACAAGCAAACTATCTGTGATGTCATGGTAGGTTTCATATATATGGCAGTGAACACAGCAGATATTCAGACCATGAGGATGGCTCTTTAGCTGAAACGCGTCGTCTGTTCTGCTGACTGTTTTTTGTGCTCTATCAGTCACATTTTTATTCTTGTGTTTCATGGAACAATAAAAGTTATATTTTATATTTGGGATATCAGGTTCCAAGCTGGATTTTAGCTACACGTTTCTTAATTTTTGGCAAGCTCCAGCTTCATTTATGTGAGGATCTCCAAGGTATTCCATAAACTACTTCTGAGGATACCTAATCAGTAAGCTGACTTTTGATTTATTTCATGTCTAACTATGCCACACAGACCACATGCCCAGATAAGGTACTAAAATGTTAAAATGATATTTAATGGTAACTACTGATGGGTGTAGTTTTATTCCCCCTATACTATGTCATCTGCTGTATTTATAGGTAGAGATCAGCGAACTCAACCTGTAAAGCTTGGGTTTGTTCCGAACACTGAGTATCCGAGGCTCAAACCCGAACAAGGTTTTTTAAAAAAGTCTATGACCAAGTTCGAATGCTGTTCATATGCTAACCACTCAATCGAGCATCAAGGTGCTCGGGTACATTCGGTGTCTGCCCAGTGAGAGCCTCTTGCAGACTCTGAATGGCTCTCACTGGGGGTAAACACAACATTTTAGGATGCAGTGTGTAAAAAAAAATCCGCCCTCCCCAGAAATGCTCTGTTTATGGCTGGTTGTATGTAAGCGGATACCCAAGTTGCCTAATCATTGACTTCCATTATACTAGTTACTCTGGTCAAGTCCATACGTTTGGGACCCCATTGACTTTTATGGGGTTTGGGATCTGGTAAAAAGTTCAGGTCAAGTCTTTGTCCCCAAATAAACTTTTAACTAAAATATGGCCAAATCTGTTGAACTCGAACATCCACAGGTCCACTCATCTCTAGTCATAGATGACCAGAAACTAAGGTGAGAGATGGCCCGACTATTGAGGGTGGAGGAGGGGGGTTTATTCCTCATTTTAATTTTGCCTTATATACAAGTAATTATACAGGAAACAATGTTTCCTAACATTTTTTCCATTAAAATCCATTTTATCTTCTGTTTTGTATGTTTTATTGTTAAAGTTTAGTAATACTCTGACAAAATTGTTCCCATCAGTGACCTGGGAGTCAGAGATGCATCCAGGCGTCTTCCCCATGCTGTGCCCTTTGCATTTGAGCACTGTTTCCATCCAATTCAATGATTTTCCTGCCTCTCCAGCCCTCTTGCTTGGGTCATCCAGAAAAAATGCTTGAGTTTCATATTGACTTCCATTATACTCGGTACTCAAGTCAAGCTTGTGCGAGTGTCCGACCTACTTGATTTGAGTACTGAACACTCAAGCATTTTAGTACTTGCTCATCACTATTCTTTACACATTTTCCTTGCCTCTCCCTTGTCTCAAAGACCTGTAGCTGCAATCCATCACCTGGAGACTATATTAGTCTTATGACCCTTTTCTGAGCATTTCCACTACAGTAAGATTTGTAATTTTTAATTTATTTCTTAGTTAAAGGTTTATATAGAAACAAGAAGGATTATATAATTAGGCATGAGTTGGGCGCTAATTAAAAATGTCAATATTTGCAAAAACTATTTTTTTTTGTTTGGAAATTAATTCATGTTATATAATGATTGTTTCTAATTCTAATTTAAAGAATGGCAAGCATGATTTTACAAGATTCTTAAAGTATGATTGAAATATAAGTCCTATTCCAAAAATAAGCCTTAATTACAGTCAGGGATATTTGACTGGGGGTGGTCAAACTCTCTTAGGGGCCCCAGTGTTTAGCGGGAGTCTAGAGGAACTGTATGTGTAGTCTGTATATACATGTGTTTGTGCAGCAAGTGTATGTTTTTATATATATATATATATATATATATACAGTTAGGTCCAGAAATATTTGGACAGTGACACAATTTTCGCGAGTTGGGCTCTGCATGCCACCACATTGGATTTGAAATGAAATCTCTACAACAGAATTCAAGTGCAGATTGTAACGTTTAATTTGAAGGTTTGAACAAAAATATCTGATAGAAATTGTAGGAATTGTACACATTTCTTTACAAACACTCCACATTTTAGGAGGTCAAAAGTAATTGGACAAATAAACCAAACCCAAACAAAATATTTTTATTTTCAATATTTTGTTGCGAATCCTTTGGAGGCAATCACTGCCTTAAGTCTGGAACCCATGGACATCACCAAACGCTGGGTTTCCTCCTTCTTAATGCTTTGCCAGGCCTTTACAGCCGCTGCCTTCAGGTCTTGCTTGTTTGTGGGTCTTTCCGTCTTAAGTCTGGATTTGAGCAAGTGAAATGCATGCTCAATTGGGTTAAGATCTGGTGATTGACTTGGCCATTGCAGAATGTTCCACTTTTTTGTACTCATGAACTCCTGGGTAGCTTTGGCTGTATGCTTGGGGTCATTGTCCATCTGTACTATGAAGCGCCGTCCGATCAACTTTGTGGCATTTGGCTGAATCTGGGCTGAAAGTATATCCCGGTACACTTCAGAATTCATCCGGCTACTCTTGTCTGCTGTTATGTCATCAATAAACACAAGTGACCCAGTGCCATTGAAAGCCATGCATGCCCATGCCATCACGTTGCCTCCACCATGTTTTACAGAGGATGTGGTGTGCCTTGGATCATGTGCCGTTCCCTTTCTTCTCCAAACTTTTTTCTTCCCATCATTCTGGTACAGGTTGATCTTTGTCTCATCTGTCCATAGAATACTTTTCCAGAACTGAGCTGGCTTCATGAGGTGTTTTTCAGCAAATTTAACTCTGGCCTGCCTATTTTTGGAATTGATGAATGGTTTGCATCTAGATGTGAACCCTTTGTATTTACTTTCATGGAGTCTTCTCTTTACTGTTGACTTAGAGACAGATACACCTACTTCACTGAGAGTGTTCTGGACTTCAGTTGATGTTGTGAACGGGTTCTTCTTCACCAAAGAAAGTATGCGGCGATCATCCACCACTGTTGTCATCCGTGGACGCCCAGGCCTTTTTGAGTTCCCAAGCTCACCAGTCAATTCCTTTTTTCTCAGAATGTACCCGACTGTTGATTTTGCTACTCCAAGCATGTCTGCTATCTCTCTGATGGATTTTTTCTTTTTTTTCAGCCTCAGGATGTTCTGCTTCACCTCAATTGAGAGTTCCTTAGACCGCATGTTGTCTGGTCACAGCAACAGCTTCCAAATGCAAAACCACACACCTGTAATCAACCCCAGACCTTTTAACTACTTCATTGATTACAGGTTAATGAGGGAGACGCCTTCAGAGTTAATTGCAGCCCTTAGAGTCCCTTGTCCAATTACTTTTGGTCCCTTGAAAAAGAGGAGGCTATGCATTACAGAGCTATGATTCCTAAACCCTTTCTCCGATTTGGATGTGAAAACTCTCATATTGCAGCTGGGAGTGTGCACTTTCAGCCCATATTATATATATAATTGTATTTCTGAACATGTTTTTGTAAAAAGCTAAAATAACAAAACTTGTGTCACTGTCCAAATATTTCTGGACCTAACTGTATATATATATATATATATATACACATATACATATATATACAGTACATGTGTATGTACAGTGTGTGCATGTGTGATGACATGACTAAATTTGAATAAATATGCATTACTGCTAAAGGAAATCTAAGAAAAAATTACATATTTAGCATACAAAAATGGCCATTTTTATACAGTATCTGCCCAGTCGCCATATCACGGCATATCTCATAACTGAATACCTACTCTATACTGAAGCCTCTTTCTGAGTTTAAAAACCTCCTGTGTATGGGCATGCAGTAACCTGCTATAGTGAATAAAATCACCTGTGGCTAGTGGGGGAGGGGTGCACGGTCAGAAGGCATGACCCCCATTAATCTAGGCAAAAAGACTGATGGCACTCCCAAAACTGCAATGTTAAGAGGTGCATAACTGAACATATTGAGCATATGCTAAATATCTCATTTTTATTTAGATTTGCTTTAGCAGTAATGCATATCTATATTCTTCCATCCATGGTTTTCATGCTTTAGCATTTCAGAGTGCAACTGTCTCTATTTTTGGTAATTTTATGCCATGTTCAGTTTTGTACCTGTTCACATTGCAGTTTTGGGAGTGCCATCAGTCTTTTTGTCTAAATTTGAATAAATGTTGTTTTTTTTTTTGCTCAAGAATAAATGTGGATTGTTTTTCATGGAAAAAATAAGACATCCCCTGAATAAAAGCCCTAACCCATCATTTGGAGCAAAAATTAATATAAGACCCTGTCACAGTATATGTTCCCCAATTTTTGTAAAAGTTTACATTCTGTCTTTGGACATTGATAACATGATTGAAAGCTCCATCTTCTCTTTATAGGGAGGGCATGAGTAAGGTGTACTTTGTTAAAGGCTTTAATTAAAGTGCCTTTCATGTGAAAAAGGAGACATATGGAGGCATAAATGGGATTTCCTTTTAGAACTCACTTCTGATTTGGGCAGAAATAACACATTTAGAATGTAAGTATGGCCTTAAGCGCAACGTTGCAACTGTGCGTTGATACATTTGGAGAATTTGGAGAAAGTCCATCAGGACAATGTTCAGGACCTTTTAACACCATACTTAGCGTATGACTTATTGGTTGGTTTACCCTAAAGTATATTAAAAAGTGATATTTATTTTCTTTTTATCTGTCTAAGAACGTCAAACACTAAACCTACATTGATAGTGAAAAATATAAGTATAGTTTTTTCCTGCACAATACTAAAAAGGAAAAGCAATCCACATGCATGTAATTTATCTCAGGCATCTAAGTGCCCTGAATTGTTTTTCTACCTTTTTTTTTCCAAGCAGATTATGACATCAGGAATGTTCCTCCAGGTACAATATATCAACAGCTGTAACTGAATCACTAATGAGTTAGTTTTATCTTCAGCTCGTGTAGGAATAATTAATTCTGTGCTTTACAAACAGCCTTCTGAAACAGTTGGTGCTTATTTATTAAATGTGGCAGCAGAAGTAATAGGAAAAATAACACCAAAAATCTAATTAAAGTCAATATCAGCATATTTGTTGCAAATGTATATGTAGGAAGCATCTCTAATTTATGAATACAATGTTTAAGAATTATTCTGCTTGTTACACAGTTATATGGAATGTAATGCATTATGTAATATCTTCTATTTTAAGAAGATTCAGTTTACAGAAGAGTAAAATACAGGGATGTGAAATAATATGTTTGTCAAATATAGTAGTTAAAATTGTAATATTTAAAAAAAGGAACCGGAGTAAAGGTATAATTAAAATATTGAATTATTATTGCATATATTTAAGGAACCACATAATATTTTTCTTTTATAATCCAAATAGATCCAAAAATTCTAATTGCGTTGTATATCTTTATCGAAGTTGGAGCTTTGTTTTAGAGCTATAAATCTCGTTTCCCTGCAGTCATAGAGGAAATTATACGATGCTTTCTCCCACACTACGGGAAGCTTACTGAATAGGAATTTATACAACGTTGATTGTATTCAATAATCTGGATATGGAAAACTTTTAAAGGAAATCTGTCACCCAAAAAAAATAGGATTAAACCATTTAAACATTCATAAAGGGGACTTATCCCCTATAAAAATCATACTGGTACTGTAGACTTTAGTACATTTATTACATAGAAAAACAGTTTTATTAGATACTAGCTGTAGTACCTGGCACTAGAGATGAGCGATGTTCGAGGTTCGCCAATTTCATGTTCGAGTGATTTTGGGGGGTGTTCGAGATGTTCGACGAACTCAAGCTTTTTGCTAAAAGTTCGGCAGTTCGAGAACGGTTCGAGCACCAAAAACGTGGATTTTCACAGTAAGGCGATGTGCACAAGTTGCTGTCTGCATGCGTCCTGTGTCCCCAGCACAATCCCTCTCTCTTTCCTACTCACCGATCACGGGCGTCTCGCTGCACGGCTGTCACAAATCTGCGGCGTCTTTTCCTCTTTTGAAAATGGCTGCGGCTTCATTATTCAATCAGTTATTCCGTGCTTTCCCCGCCCACCAGCGCCCATGATTGGTTGCAGTCAGACATGTCTCCAAGCTGAGTGACAGCTGTCTCACTGCAACCAATCACAGCCGCCGGCGGGCGGGTCTATATCGTGCAGTAAAATAAATAAATAAATAATAAATAAAAAAAATTTGGTTCCCCCCATATTTGATACCAGCCAGGATAAAGCCACACAACAGGAGGCTGGTATTGTCAGGATGGAGAGCACCACGTTATCGGGAGCCCACCACCCTAACAATATCACCCAGCAGCCGCCCGGAATTGCCGCATCCATTAGATACGACAGTCCCGGGACTCCACCCAGCTCATCCCGAATTGCCCTGGTGCGGTGGCAATCAGGGTAATAAGAGGTTAATCATGACAAGCGTCTCCCCGAGACACCTTCCATGATCAACCTGAAAGTGAAAGTAAAGAAACACAGACAGCGAAAAATCCTTTATTTGTAATAAAAGACAAAAAAACACCTCATTTACCTCTTTATTAATCCCCAAATACCCCTCCAGGTCCGAAGTAATCCACACAACACTGTCAGCTTTGCTCCAGAACTCTCTCTCTTTTTTTTATTGCACTGATGCATCAGGTGATTGTATAAAAGCCATTTATACAATCAGCTGCTGTGTCGTGGGATTCAGGCCCTTGAACCTGACACATCATCTTATCGCTTTGCCTTACAGCAAACCGTTCAGATGATATTGGACCCGGATTGAACGACACGGGACCCTTGACCCAGGATTACTGCGGAGGGGGGTTCTTTATTTCAAGAAAGATGGAGTCACTAATTGTGTTGTGTTTTATTTCTAATAAAAATATTTTTCTGTGTGTTGTGTTTTTTTTTTTATCTGTAGAAAATCTAGAAATTCATGGTGGCCATGTCTAATATTGGCGTGACACCATGAATTTCAGGCTTAGGGCCAGTTGATAATATACAGCTAGCCCTAACCCCATTATTACCCAGCGAGCCACCCATCACCAGGGCAGCTGGAAGAGTTGGATACAGCGCAGAAGATGGCGCTTCTATGAAAGCGCCATTTTCTGGGGTGGCTGCGGACTGCAATTCGCAGCAGGGGTGCCCAGAAATCTTGGGCACCCTGAGCTGTGGATTCCAATCCCCAGCTGCCTAGTTGTACCTAGATGGACACAGATATTGGACGAAGCCCACGTAATTTTTTTTTTAATTATTTCATGAAATTTATGAAATAATTAAAAAAAAAGGGCTTCCCTATATTTTTGGTTCCCAGTCTGGTACAAATAGGCAGCTGGGGGTTGGAGGCAGCCCGTGGCTGCCTGCTGTACCTGGCTAGCATACAAAAACATGGCAAAGCCCACGTAATTTTTTTGGGGGGCAAAAAACTCCTGCTCCAGGATGGAGTATGCTGAGTCTTGTAGTTCTGCAGCTGCTGTCTGTCTGTATGAAGGAGAGCAGACAGCAGCTGCAGAATGACAAGGCTAAGCATACTCCATTCACTAGTGTATGCAGGAGAGCAGACAGCAGCTGCAGAACTACAAGGCTCAGCATACTCAATCCAGGACTGTATGCAAGAGTTTTTTGCCCACCAAAAAAATTACGTGGGCTTCGCCATATTTTTGTATGCTAGCCAGGTACACCAGGCAGGTATGGCTGCCCCCAACCCCCAGCTGCCTATTTGTACCTGTCTGGGAACAAAAAAAATAGGGAAGCCCTTTTTTTAATTATTTCATAAATTCCATGAAATAATAAAAAAAAAAAATCGACATGAGCTTCGCCCCATTTTTGTGTCCAGCCAGATACAACTAGGCAGCTGGGAATTGGAATCCGTAGCACAGGTTGGCCTGAGCTTTCTGGGCCCCTCTGCTGCGAATTGCAGTCCGCAGCCGCCCCAGAAAATTGCGCTTTCATAGAAGTGCCATCATCTGGCGCTGTATCCAACTCTTCCAGCAGCCTTGAAGCCGGGTGGCTTGCTGGGTAATAATGAGTTAATACTAGTTTTGTTTTACTAGCTAGTTTTAAGTCAGATATTATTAATGTCAGGCAAATTTGACCTGGCCATTAAGAATCTCCAATAAAGGGTTAAAAAAAAGACACCACCCAGAGAAAAAATACTTTAATAGAATTAAATACACAGATACACTTAAAGACTCCATGTTTATTACTCCCTGTCAGCCCTCCACGATCCTTGGTTTTCTGTCTTCTTTCTCCTTCAACCCATGCAGCTCTGCTACATCAGACAGCGCTGCATGGGAGGAAGACGCTGCTGCTCCTCGTGCAGTCTATTCACTCAGTGAGTGAGCAGAGTCTGCAGGCTGTAAGCGGTGATGTCACCGCAGACAGGCGGGTTGCTATAGCAACGGTGATCTCCGTTATTGACCGGCTGTGGCCGCCGGTGAATAACGGAACGGGGAAGCAGAATGAGGAAGCCGACCATGTGCCAGAGCATTTCGCCGGTACACGGAGATGCTGGAACGATCACCGCATACCGGAGAGATGCAATGAAAAGACCTAGCAATGACGTCTAGCCATGTGACCAGTCTGTAGCCAATGAGATAATAGACACGTGACTAGTCACATGCTTTTTTGACGTCACGGAAGATCCTATCATCAGTGCTGGTTACCGGGAGGACGCAGCGATTATCGGAAGGAAAAGCGGCGGGAGACAGAGTACAGGACACATTGCAGGGACCTGTAAGTGTAATGGAAATGTTATTAACTGTATGTGTACATTTATAATGTGTTTTTATGTATTTGTGTTTGTCTGCCCTCTGCCATTGGTTTCAATGGGCTTCGAGAGGTTCGTCGAATGGTTCGTCGAACGTTCGTCGAACGGAGCCTCCGTTCGACGAACCGAACCGAACTCGAGCCTTCAGAGGTTCGCTCATCTCTACCTGGCACTGCCCAGGATAATAACTATGTGTCTTTCTGTCTCTATCCCACTCTTCCTTTCTCCCATTCACTCTCTCTGTCTCCCTCTCTCTCTCCCTCTCCCTCTCTCTGTTTCTGTCTCTTTCTCTCCCTGTCTGCCTCTTTCCCTGTCTCTCTCTGCCTCTCTATGTCTGTTTCTCTCTGTCTGTCTGTCTCTCTCTATGTCTCTGTCTCTCTCTATCTCTCTCTTCACCGACATATTACCTCACACATAAGCTGTCTTATACTAACAATGTCCTTCGTTGCCTATAGCAACCAGTCACAGCTGCTATTAATGACCTGTAGCTTCCATCTCCATTGACTTTAGTGTAAGGAGGTTTTTTGGCGACTAACTGTAAAACGTGAGGTTAAATATTTCCCTTAAAACATAGTCTATAGTATGATGTTCCCTGAGACAAATGAGGTGGCTGTGCAAAATTTCATGATTGTAAATGTGACAATGCGGATTTTTTTAGTGGACATACACACACACACACACACTAAAGGGGGCTTTACACGGTAGCGATATCGCTAGCAATTTCTAGGGATATTGAGCGTGTAAGTACCCGCCCCCGTCGCACATGTGATTGTTTGTGATCGCTGCCGTAGCAAACATTATCGCTACGGCAGCGTCACACATACTTACCTGGTCAGTGGCGTCGCTGTGACTGCCGAACAATCCCTCCTTCAAGGGGGAGGGATGTTCGGCATCACAGCGACGTCACCGCAACGTCACTAAGCGGCCGGCCAATCAAAGTGGAGGGGCGGAGATGAGCAGGACGTAACATCCCACCCACCTCCTTCCTTCCGCATTGTGGCCGGCGGCAGGTAAGGAGACGTTTCTCGCTCCTGCGGTGTCACACACAGCGATGTGTGCTGCCGCATGAGCAATGAACAACATGGATAAACAACCCTTAGTGATTTTTGAGTTTGGGACGACCTCTCCATGGTGAACGATTTTCACCATTTTTGAGGTCGCTTAAGGTCGCTGGTCAGTGTCACACGCTGCGATATCATTAATGACGCCGGATGTGCGTCACTAACAACGTGACCCCGACGATAAAACATTAACGATATCATAGCGTGTAAAGCCCCCTATACACTCAGCTTTATTAAAGGCTTGGTACATCACTCTGCCCCTTAATTATCATTCTCTGCCCTTCCTATTGTGGTGATGATGAACAGCGCTTCCTTTGGAGTATTGCCTGATCCGACTTCTCATATTGATACTGCAGGAGCTTAGAGCACACCAAGTGTGAGTGAGTGCAGATGCCTTCTTAACCCTTTCCTGTGTGTAGCAGAAATTTGCTGCATGAGGTCGCACAAACCAGTGAGTGGCCGATGCTGATATTAGAGGAAGGTGAAAAGACTGCTCTCTCTCCCTATTCTGTGTGTAGTGCCTATCCCCTTCATTATAAATCTCTGTGCAGCGAGAGGCCACTACAAACAGGAGATGGAGATGAGAATGCGCACACTCTGGTAGGGACCGAGCATGTGCATACACAGTGTCAGTGTGTGAGTTTTTATCTCCCTCTCCTGTCAGCATCGGCTGTCTGCTGCTTTGTGATCCTATGTGCAGCAAGCGGCCGCTACACACAGGAGAGAGATGAGAAGGCACCTGCAGTGTGAATATGTGTAGGGCTGGGGACTTAGATCAGGCAGTGCTCCAAAGGAAGTGCTATTAATCACCATAAGGAAAAAGGGGGGGATTGTGATTGAAGGGGCGGAAAAGTGCACTGAGCCCTTGGCCGTGCCAAGGGTGCACTACACCTCTTAATTTACATATCTAGTGACACTGTTTTACTATACAACACATTTACTAAAATCAAAAGTACCAGTTTTATTTTATAGCGGCTAAGGACCCTGTATGAATGTCTAAATAGTTCAGTTTTGGGGGTGATAGACTCTCTTTATGTGTCCTCTAATGGTTTGTTCAGCCAGAATTATTTCATGCTGTTGCTTATGCAGGAAATTTGGAGCATAAACCTCTGGACCTACAAAAGTTTAAAAACAGAAGTAATTACAGAAAAGGTAAACAAATTGGATAACTTCCAATCTTTTGTCACAAGAAAACATTTATCCAAGTTGACTATTAATGTATAGTTAGATCCAGAAATATTTGGACAATTTACGAATCTTTGTGATTTGGCCTCTACATGCCATTATTTTCTAGAAAAAAATCAAACAACTGAGATGCAATTGGAGACTTTCAGGTTTAATTAAAGGGGTTGCACAAAAATATCCTGTGAAATGTTTAGGAATTGCACCCATTTTTCTACAAAGCCACCTCATTGCATGGACTCAAAATGTCACGCTTGGTACGCGGAAGTACAAAGCGAACGGCGAAAGGGAAATTGAACCCTGTGTCTAGAGAAAGGGCAGATGGTGACCCCTGACCAAACTTACCACTGGTCCCTGGGGTCCCTCATCACCATAGATAGGTTTCACATCTATGCGCCGAGTCAGATACCTGACCTTTGGTATCCTTAGTGCTGGACACTAAATAGGGAACGGGTGGGATGAGCTCTTTGTCAACCTCATTAAATACTAGAGAAGACACAAGGAGGACACACAGGGTTAAAATGCATGAACTACTTATCATTAGATGACTCAGGTAGAAGTTCAACAAAGTTTCAGCAACAATACTACAGATGAGAGCAAGCCACCTGCTTGCAACCAGAGCTTGAATGAACTGAATAATATCACCAGCAGCAGTACAGGGAATATGGGAGTATTTAAGCACAAGGGAAATACTGATAATCATCAGCTGGATGGAAGGAACACTTCCCTGGGCCCTAAAGGAGAAGAGATGGAACCCAGTGGGAAAGCTACCTAGTACAATGAACACTAACAGCAGGAACAATAGAACATCAGGGAGCATTTTGCACAGCCAAACGCTGTGACTTTCTATTGCCAGAAACCACATGATTGTATGTCACCCATAACAGAAAGGTAATTGAACAAATTAACTTTACCATAAATAAAAGGTTAATTTTTAACCCCTTAAACCCCTGAGCGTTTGCATTTTTCCGTGTTTTTTTTTCCTCTCTTTCTTCCGAGAGCCGTAACTTTTTTATTTTTCAGTCAATCTTGCCATATAAGGGCTTGTTTTTTTGCAGGACGAGTTGTAGTTTTAAATGAAAAAATACGTTGTACCATATAGTGTACTGGAAAACAGCAAAAGAAGTTCAAATGTGGAAAAACTGAAAAAAAAGTGTGATTGCACAATAGTTTTTGGGATATTTTATTCACCATGTTCAATATGTGGCAAAATGGATGTGTTGGTGTGATGCGTCAGGTTGGTGCGAGTTTGGAGACACCAAACATGAATAAGTTTACTTGTATCTAAGGGGTTAAAAAAATTCACACGTTTGTCCAAAAAAAGTGGAGCACGTTTTGCGCCATTTTCTGGATGTATGGCTCAGCTTATTTTTTGCGTCTCGAGCTGACGTTTTTAACTATACTATTTTTGCGCAGATGCTACGTTTTGATTGCCTATTATTGCATTTTGCGCAAAATTTGCGGAGACTAAAAAAATGTAATTTTGGCATTTGGAATTTTTTTGCCACTACACCGTTTACCGATCAGATTAATTGATTTTATATTTTGGCAGATCGGGCATTTCTGAATGCGGCAATACCAAATATGTGGGGTTTTTTTCTTATTTTTTTAACCCTTTAATTTTCAGTGGGGCAAAAGGGGAGTGATTTGAACATTTAGGTTTTTTATTTTTGTAAATTTTTTAAAACTTTTTTTTTTTAATTTTTTTTTAAAATTTACTAGGTCCCTTAGGGGGCTGTATGGATCAGCTATTTGATCGCTCTTCCATATCTCCAGATCACAGCTACACAGCTGAGATCTGCAGATATGCTGCTTTAAGCTGGTGTCACACTAAACGACAGCGACAACGACGTCGCTGTTACGTCACCATTTTCGGTGACGTAACAGCGACCTTGTAAGTCGCTGTTATGATCGCTGCTTAGCTGTCAAACACAGCAGAAGCAGCGATCATAAGGTCGCTGTGCTACATGTTCAGAGAGCAGGGAGCCGCGCTTAGCGCTGGCTCCTTGCTCTCCTGCAGCACACATCGGGTTAATTAACCCGATGGGTGCTGCAGCTACATGTCACAGTTCAGAGAGCAGGGAGCCCTCCTTGCTCTCCTGCAGCACACATCGGGTTAATTAACCCGATGTGTGCTGCAGCTACATGTCACAGTTCAGAGAGCAGGGAGCCGCGCTTAGCGCTGGCTCCTTGCTCTCCTGCAGCACACATCGGGTTAATTAACCCGATGTGTGCTGCAGCTACATGTCACAGTGCAGAGAGCAGGGAGCCGCGCGCACTGCTTAGCGCTGGCTCCTTGCTCTCCTTGCTACAGTATACATCGGGTTAATTACCCGATGCATACTGCAGCCACATGTCACAGTGCAGGAGCCGGCACTGGCAGCAAGAGCGGAGGCTGGTAACCAGCGTAAACATCGGGTAACTAGGGAAAGGTCTTCCCTTGGTTACCCGATGTTTACGCTGGTTACAGCTTACCGCAGCTGCCAGTGCCGGCTCCTGATCGCTTCATTTCGTCGCTCTCTCGCTGTCACACACAGCGATGTGTGTGTCACAGCGGGAGAGTGACGACCAAAAAATGAAGCTGGACATTCAGCAACGACCGGCGACCTCACAGCAGGGGCCAGGTCGTTGCTGGATGTCACACACAGCGACAGCGACGGGACGTCGCTGCAACGTCACAGAAAATGGTGACGTAGCAGCGACGTCGTTGTCGTCGTCGTTATGTGTGACACCAGCTTTACTTTCAATGCTGGCACTATTCCAACATTGAGAGAAAGTGACTCATGTTAGCTACAGGTGTCATCACATGACCCTGTGCTACCATGGCAACCACCGAAAGTCACATGATCCCGTCACGTGATCACGTCACCTGGCTTCTGATGGGGGCAGGGTAAGTCATCATAATGGCGGCACACATATACATCTCGCTGCCAGATTTTGGCAGCGAGATGTAGGGGTTAATAGTCGCGGGTGGAAGCGATCCCACTGGCGACTAGCAGGCACACATGTCAGCTGTTGAAATCAGCTGATATGTGTGCAGATCGCCACGACCTGCCCACGGAAGAGGGTGAGGATAAACCTCACACGATCCATGACGTACCCAGTGCAGGGGATAATACTGCGTCAAGAAACTTTTGAAGGCAATGACTTCCTGATGTCTGGAAGCCATGGACATCATGCTTTATGAAGAAGGGGAAGTGTCACAATCAAAAATATAACCCTTAAAAGACTCTTTTATTAATAATATTTAAAATCCACAAACCCTTGTGCAAAATGTGTAGGAAAAAGAAAGGGAGGAAGGTAAAGTTCTTACCCTATTTGATACCCCTCCCTCCTGTCCACTACCTACCGCGGGGGTTGGCACCCTAAATATACGAAAATGGCGTCCCCACTCAGCGGTGGCTAGCCCTAAAAAATCCCTAGATAGACCCTCAATATAGTCATGAAAAATAGATAAAGTGGAGGGTCATGGGAGGGCACATTCAAACTTAGTGGACAGAAATACTAGGACACATATACCCGGCCGATAGGCCTTGACTATTTCATGGAATTCCGATGTACCCTGGAATGATACTTGATCAGATATGACCTAATAATATAGATAGTATTCTCAGGGACCCGGAGTATCCAAATCAACTCACTATGCAGAGAGAGTACTCCAATAGAGAATGATATGCATACTAGACTAAGTGCATAAAGCAGTGCAGAGTGCAATATGATGTATAGGACTCAGACATACACAAGCTCCTGGGGCTGTCTGCTTCCTCCAGACAGACGGCTTATATGCCCCAGGAAGCCGGTTTAGGTGTCATTGCATTTGCACATACAGATTGCATATCAATAAGCAACCAGGTGGAACCACCCGGGTTAGTGCATAAAGAGATAGTCAGGCACTTAGCTCATTGGGGGTCATGTGATTGTCCCAGAAATGCCCTGGAGTCGCCTCGACGCGTTTCTCTGGCCACGGATCTTCAGGAGGCTCGATATATAACTTGCCAATCGTTAACAGGATTATCTATCGTTAACTAAATCAAATTCACTGTTAGTTAATAGACCAATCCCTCTTGCCTCCTCTAATATCAAGAGCAAAGATGTCATATACCCATTTAGAGGATTGGAGGAGAGCACCTCATACGTGTGTCTGTCTCTAAGGACACGATGGCACATCTCTAGGTATCTTTCATGACTTAGAATCACGAGATTACCGCCTTTGTCCGAAGGCTTTATTATTACATTCTCATTTTTCTCAAGATCCTGCAGTGCTGAAAATTCATCGTCAGTGAGATTACGATCTAAGCCATCGTTTCTACGGGGAATCTTTTTAAGGTCCCTTTCCACAAGGTTAAGAAAAAGATCTATATTGGTAGTGTCGCCTTGTGGAGGCATTCTCGTACTTTTGGCCTTAAGCCCAGTGAAAGGGCCACAACCGGTATTCTGATCAGAATCCTGTTCCTGCAGGAGTCCTAGGAGTGACCGATATCCCTCTATATCCTCTTCGGTCAGTCCCAGCCTCCTACAACTCTCCCTGTCATTGTTGAGAAAGAATTTTCTCCATTTTAGTTTCCTTCCGAAGAGTTGTAAGTCTTTAACCCAATGGAAACAATTATAGTCGTTCGTAGGCACGAATGACAGCCCTTTTCTCAAAATCCTGTTCTGTTTCTCATTAGGTGTAAAGTCGGATAGATTAATAATCTGACTCCTGTTTAGCCCTCCACTTTGCGTCTGCTCTGTATTTAGTTCACCCGGTTCCTCAATTGGTATCCCCGGGATACCCCCTGCTCTAAAAAAGATGGTGCCTTTATCCCACCGGATGTTGCAGAGGTAGATGCATGCGAGAATCCTGATTCCTGCCCATAAGATCGTGTGTTTATAGGGTCCCTTGTGGGGTAGGTGTTCCTCCCTCCTCGCCTCCATCTCTTATTTTGTCGCTTACCTCTGCTGCTAAACCAAGTCTCCCCCGCTACCCTTTCAGTATCTGAGATCTCCTGATCAGAGGAGGAGATGTCTGTATCTCTCTGGGCTGGGTTAACAAAGTTGTAGGCCTGGTTCGTAGCAAACTCCCTAAGATCTCTTTGGAATTGTAGGTGTTTCCTCTCCTTAATGTATCCCTGATACTTCTCTACAGAGACCTGCAGGGCACTCTCTCTTTTGTTAAACTCAGGATCTGATTTAAACTTAAGGATACCCTCAATGTCCAAATTTAGTTTCGTGGTGGCCTGTTCCAACAGTGTCTTCTCTTCTTGTACCAATAAGGTCATAAACCTGAGAGAAGACTCTATGGATTCTTTCTGCCAAGCCTCCAGGAGTTTTGAATTTGAGGTGCGGGGAGATGGGCGGAGATTGATTCTTAGACCCTTAGGGACAATTCTGTTTTTGAGGTAGTTTTCAAGAGCCTTAATCTCCCACCAGGATTTCGTATACTCCTTATAAGCTGAATAAAGATCACTAAATTTCGTTTTCAGGGAGGTGATCCCTGTCCCACCATCTGGGATTTCCCTTGTGCAAAATGCCTGGTTCGCGTCTTCGACCCAGGAGTTAGTGTCAATAGGACCTGTTAGAAAGCTGGCCATAATCAATATGCTTTATGAAGAAGGGGAAGTGTCACAATCAAAAATATAACCCTTAAAAGACTCTTTTATTAATAATATTTAAAATCCACAAACCCTTGTGCAAAATGTGTAGGAAAAAGAAAGGGAGGAAGGTAAAGTTCTTACCCTATTTGATACCCCTCCCTCCTGTCCACTACCTACCGCGGGGGTTGGCACCCTAAATATACGAAAATGGCGCCCCCACTCAGCGGTGGCTAGCCCTAAAAAATCCCTAGATAGACCCTCAATATAGTCATGAAAAATAGATAAAGTGGAGGGTCATGGGAGGGCACATTCAAACTTAGTGGACAGAAATACTAGGACACATATACCCGGCCGATAGGCCTTGACTATTTCATGGAATTCCGATGTACCCTGGAATGACACTTGATCAGATATGACCTAATAATATAGATAGTATTCTCAGGGACCCGGAGTATCCAAATCAACTCACTATGCAGAGAGAGTACTCCAATAGAGAATGATATGCATACTAGACTAAGTGCATAAAGCAGTGCAGAGTGCAATATGATGTATAGGACTCAGACATACACAAGCTCCTGGGGCTGTCTGCTTCCTCCAGACAGACGGCTTATATGCCCCAGGAAGCCGGTTTAGGTGTCATTGCATTTGCACATACAGATTGCATATCAATAAGCAACCAGGTGGAACCACCCGGGTTAGTGCATAAAGAGATAGTCAGGCACTTAGCTCATTGGGGGTCATGTGATTGTCCCAGAAATGCCCTGGAGTCGCCTCGACGCGTTTCTCTTGCCACGGATCTTCAGGAGGCTCGATATATAACTTGCCAATCGTTAACAGGACGGCATGATGTCTGGATAAAGGGGGAGGCCTGATAGACTGAGGTCTCCTTTTGGCTTTTGCCAAGAGTGAACCGCCCCCACCTCCAGCCAATCCGTCCACCCCGCTCCCTCACCCACAGGCACACCCCCCCCACCTCCCCCCCCCCCTCCCCCCACGTCCAACCACCATCCCCCTCCGTATGATGAAAAGGTAAAGTTCCCATTCAGATGTACTCACTCTATTCCTATGTCTATGATGGCTTTAATGGGACAAAGTCTCAGCATGCAATCGAGTGTTAATACACTCATCAGATCTGCATACCCAGGTCGTGTGCGAAGTCAGGGAACGCCCCCCTGATGCGTTCCACCATCGGACGCCGCTTGTGTTCCACACCCGCGTCATGGGGCGGAACCGGAAGTGGCGTCACTCGGCGAAACCGGAAGTGGCGTCTTGCAGGCATTCACGGCCAATTGGAGATCAGAACGGCCGTGCAAACAATGCGAAGACAGGGGGAACGCCTCAGCCATTCACCCAATGTGACGTCATCTGCTGTTATTATCAGAGAAAGCAGGGAATACAGAATCGTCACATCTCTAGACCAATGCGCACCCTGCACAGTATTAGCAAGTCGGGATGACCCAGATTACCTATCCGGGGTGTGCTTTGATCATAGTACTCTCAGTGGAGGGACAGTCCCCATCATAATAGCATTTGTACACTGACCGATTGTTATCAGTGTAGGTGAGCACGGGGATTCTCATGAGGAGATAAACCCCCTATTTGAAAGGAGATAGTCTCCTTTGGATTGTGAGAGATCGGGAGGGGGGGGGGGGGGAGGGGGGGAGGGGGAAGAAAGAAAAGAATGCGAATGGATTTTTAGAATGGAGTCTGTACACCCTGGGGGTTTGAATGAGCAGATTTCATATGCCTGCTTTCTTTGAAGCCTGGGTTTGTGTTAGGGCTCCCTGTGGTCTGCTGGTCTGAATCCCGTAATAGGGAGGTAATGTTTTAATTCATGCCACAAGGAACATGTGGCATCAATAATAATCTGTGTCAGGGGTGACCAACCTCACTCCCCCCGTCCCACACACCTGCTCCTCGCCTTACATGGGCGCCCAAGCCCCCCCGCACCCCCCCCTGCCCCTCCCCTATTGTCCTCCCTCTGTCCCCCCTCTTTCTCCCCCCCCCCCCCCTCCCCCCCCCCCTCCCGATCTCTCACAATCCAAAGGAGACTACCTCCTTTCAAATAGGGGGTTTATCTCCTCATGAGAATCCCCGTGCTCACCTACACTGATAACAATCGGTCAGTGTACAAATGCTATTATGATGGGGACTGTCCCTCCACTGAGAGTACTATGATCAAAGCACACCCCGGATAGGTAATCTGGGTCATCCCGACTTGCTAATACTGTGCAGGGTGCGCATTGTTTGCACGGCCGTTCTGATCTCCAATTGGCCGTGAATGCCTGCAAGACGCCACTTCCGGTTTCGCCGAGTGACGCCACTTCCGGTTCCGCCCCATGACGCGGGTGTGGAACGCAAGCGGCGTCCGATGGTGGAACGCATCAGGGGGGCGTTCCCTGACTTCGCACACGACCTGGGTATGCAGATCTGATGAGTGTATTAACACTCGATTGCATGCTGAGACTTTGTCCCATTAAAGCCATCATAGACATAGGAATAGAGTGAGTACATCTGAATGGGAACTTTACCTTTTCATCATACGGAGGGGGATGGTGGTTGGACGTGGGGGGAGGGGGGGGGGAGGTGGGGGGGGTGTGCCTGTGGGTGAGGGAGCGGGGTGGACGGATTGGCTGGAGGTGGGGGCGGTTCACTCTTGGCAAAAGCCAAAAGGAGACCTCAGTCTATCAGGTCTCCCCCTTTATCCAGACATCATGCCGTCCTGTTAACGATTGGGAAGTTATATATCGAGCCTCCTGAAGATCCGTGGCCGGAGAAACGCGTCGAGGCGACTCCAGGGCATTTCTGGGACAATCACATGACCCCCAATGAGCTAAGTGCCTGACTATCTCTTTATGCACTAACCCGGGTGGTTCCACCTGGTTGCTTATTGATATGCAATCTGTATGTGCAAATGCAATGACACCTAAACCGGCTTCCTGGGGCATATAAGCCGTCTGTCTGGAGGAAGCAGACAGCCCCAGGAGCTTGTGTATGTCTGAGTCCTATACATCATATTGCACTCTGCACTGCTTTATGCACTTAGTCTAGTATGCATATCATTCTCTATTGGAGTACTCTCTCTGCATAGTGAGTTGATTTGGATACTCCGGGTCCCTGAGAATACTATCTATATTATTAGGTCATATCTGATCAAGTATCATTCCAGGGTACATCGGAATTCCATGAAATAGTCAAGGCCTATCGGCCGGGTATATGTGTCCTAGTATTTCTGTCCACTAAGTTTGAATGTGCCCTCCCATGACCCTCCACTTTATCTATTTTTCATGACTATATTGAGGGTCTATCTAGGGATTTTTTAGGGCTAGCCACCGCTGAGTGGGGGCGCCATTTTCGTATATTTAGGGTGCCAACCCCCGCGGTAGGTAGTGGACAGGAGGGAGGGGTATCAAATAGGGTAAGAACCTTGCCTTCCTCCCTTTCTTTTTCCTACACATTTTGCACAAGGGTTTGTGGATTTTAAATATTATTAATAAAAGAGTCTTTTAAAGCCATGGACATCACCAAATGCTGGGTTTCCTCCCTTGTGATGCTTTCCTAGGCTCTTACTGCAACTGACTTCAGTTGTTGCTTGTTTGCAGGTCTTTATTTCTCACATATTGTCTTAATGATGTGAAATGTATGCCTGATTGGGTTGAGATCTGATGACTGAGACTGCCATTGCACAACATGGTACTACTTTGCCTTAAAAATTTTTTGCTGCATTTGGTTGAATCTGAGCAGAAAGTCTCGCCCTCTACATTTCAGTATTTTTTTCCGGCTGCTTCTGTCTCCAGTCACATCATTAATAAATACTAGTGACCCAGAGCCGTTGGTAGCCATGTATGCCCTGCCATCATACTGCCTGCACCATGTTTTACAGAGGATGTGGTGTGCTTTGAATCATGAGCCATTCCAAGCCTTCCCCATACTTTCTTCTTTCCATCATTGTGATACAGGTTAACCATGGTTTAATCTGTCCAAAGAATAATTTTCCAGAAGTAGGTAGCCTCTTTAGAAGTTTTGTTGACAGTCTAGTCTCGCCTTTCTATTTTCTAAGATTGATTAATGGTTTGCACCTTGTTCTGAACCCTCTGTATTTGTTCCCATGAAGTCTTGCCTTAGTAAATGAAACACCTACTTCCTGGAGAGTGTTCTTCACTTGGGTGGATACTACAAATGGGTTTTTCTTCACCAAAAAAGGAGTTCTGCGATCATCCAACACTGATGTCTTTCATTGACATTCAGGCTTTTTAGAGTTCCCAAGCTCATTCAATGCGCTCTTTTTTTGCAGAATATATCAAACTGTTGATTTGGACATTCCTTACATTTCTGCTATCTGTCTTATGGACTTCTTTTTTTCAGCCTTATGATTGTTTCTCTTCCATTGAGAGCTACTTTGACCGCATGTTGTGGGTTCACAACAACAGCTTCCAAATGCAAATGCCACACCTGGAATCAGCTCCAGACCTTTTACCTGCTTACTTGATGCATTAACTAGTGAGTCGCCCATGCAGCCCATAGAAGAGCTTTTTACATAATTGTCCAATTACTTGTGATCCCTTGAAAGAGGAGCAGCTACATATTAAAGAGCTGTAATGCGTAAACCCATACTCCATTTAGAATATGAATACCCTGAAATTAAAGCTAAGAGGGTGAACTTTAAGCCCATATTGATTATGTGTATCTTGATTACATATTGGTAAACATCTAAAATGCCAAAGCTTGTGTCACTGTACAAATATAATATGCTCATCTGAACGATCTATTACTATGTCAGAATCTTCCTCCATATTACAGTTGTCTGCATCCCAGATGCTGTTCTTAGATTCACAGTTTTTACATCTGTTGTGATGAAGACTTTTACATTGAAAGCTAAATCTAGCCTTTTAATTTAACAACTAATAATACACAAATTAAAACAATCTTATCAAAGCAAAATAATCTACTAACCTGATATTGCAATTTTCCTACAGTGTTCCAATTTTCAATGACTTTGGTAGTAAGATAGACTCAGGGATTTCTCCAGAACTTGGATTACTGTACCAGGTCCATTAATTGACAAGCGAGGCAGGGATTACTGAGAATATTTGATCCACGCTGCAATGTGAACTGACAATATATAAAGTAAAGTTTTAATTATTTTTTTAATATTGTAAAATGTTTTTATAGAGAATTTCTATACAAAAATAAAACTATTTGAACATAGTAATTGATAAAATAAATGTCACGAGTGTGTCACATCTTGATGTGATTTTGGGGGGATCTAGGATCAGGAGATCACTGCGTGTTTTTGATTACAGATCCATTTTAGTGCCCGCTCATCATTTAGAAGTCAGAGCGTATTTCATTCCTTCTGGTACTAAAGGGGTTAAGGTTCTTTTCTAATCTGCAGTGTAGTTGTAATCTCAGCTGCAGCCAGTCTCTTCTGCTATAAGTATCCACTCTTCACTCCATCCTATGCCGACTATAGCTCATACCTATGCTGTCCACTTGCAAGGAGCCAGTCTCTGGAAAAAGCTGAGGTGTCACTTCAGTTGCAGCTAAGAAATTCCTGCTGGAGTGTTATTTGTTGTGCCTTTACCCATCTGTTTGTCTTTCCTACCTCTTGCTGTCTTACTGCAGTGGCAGGACTAGCTTCTCGCTGGCCCTCACAAGTCAGGGTGAGTTCAGGGTCAGCAAGGGCCTAGGCACATGATCGTCGTATAGGCAGAAGGACCTGTCTAGGGTTGTTAGGGAGTTCAGTGATCAGCCTCAGGTGAGTGTTATGAGGTGACCCCACTTCCTCATCCCTAGCATCAGGGCTGTCACCCAAGTTTTCCCTCTGTTACATGAAACCCACTCCTGACGAAGCCCTAGGCGGTGAAACGCGTTGAGCTGCGGTGGGTGGGATCCGGTATCACTCTGGTCAGGTCTATATATTGCTGTATAATTTTGTACCATCCATGACTTTATGGGCTGAATGCTGCTGTGAAATGCCTCTGTGGGTTTCATGCTTGACTGGTAGGTCCTATGCATGAGATATTGGGGGCTATGTGCCCTATGATTTCAGTACTTGGATAGTGAGAGGATGTGGATACCATTAAGGTGCATACCGCACTTATGTGAAATCAGGGGGACGAATAATTGATTAGAGACTGTTCCCTGGGACCTACGGATATAGCAGTCCCCCACAGAGTGCTGCACTAATATCAACATTGGAAACTTTATTTTCAGCAGGTATAATATATTATATATGTCTTGTTGCCAATGATGTCATTGATTGATTCCTGCTGTGGGACACTCCTGTGGTGTTTCTTGCCCTGTAGGGGGTATACATGCCTCTGAAAGTCTGGGAGTGAAAGGATAATGAGGTTATTAAGGAGCAAACCCCACCTGTGGAACATTGGGGGTTTATTTGAAAAAAAGCTCCCTCCTGCGACTTGGAGGTATAGTAGATACCCGCAGGGTATTGGAGTACCATAGGGGATTTCCCTAGCAGCAACTATAGGTCGGGCCCCATCTGGCTGCATGAGGCCAGGTCCCCTGGTAGGTAGCAGGCTGATTGTCATATGTTATTGTGAACTGTCACCGTAGCAAAAGGGTCCATGAAATTTTGTTGATATCCTTGTTAAATTATTGATAGTGACAATCAGAGTGCTCACACAGGGTACTACTGACCATTTCCATGCTAGCCATATGTGAAATATGATGGTTATGTAAATATTTTTGGGCTATTGCTATATACTTATACAGACCAGTGACTCTTCTTTTGAAATATTACATGCATATTTGGAGAGATTTATTTTGATCCTTACCCACCCCTCCCCCAATCCGTGGGAGTCACAATTGTATCTCTCTACCCTGCTGTGCCGTTGTTGTTTGTCAATGTGTTTTTTATTCTTCTCAAAATAAATAAAGTATTTTTAAATAAGTTTGGCATCATACATTCCTGTTTAGGGATAAGTGGTGATATCGGTTGATAGGATGCGAACCTGGACATATTAGCGCAAAAAATGTGGAAAGTGTGGTTATATGGGTTTTGTGGGCACCAGTGCAACATTTCCAACAGAGCCCCCAGTTATTACAGATTCTTAATAGTTTTGGTCTTACTATATGGGCCAAAGAACCTTTTGAGCGCACTAGCCTCCAGGGGCCCGGTGTGACTGCTACCCCTACACCCATTTATCGTTACCTCCTGCCTAAATTCCACCTATTTGCCATCTTATTTCAATGCAACGTGAAAATTAATTTAAAATTGAAAAAAAGAAAAATAAGTTAGCACTAAAGCTGGGAAAGTAGGTGTTTTTGCGATGAAAGGTCTACACTTTAAGATCTTTGATTATTTGTTTAAATGTAGCTTTCATAAATTCATGCCGTTAGTAAGTGCCATAGAAAGGCACAAATAGCAGGTGGGCTATGAATAATAGCTATTAATACGTGATGCCAATTATTATATCTCTAACCACATTCACTTAAAATAATGAAGTGTTTTCCGAGTCGTATAATATAACAAAGCCAAATATATCCTACAGTAAATCAATAGCCTATATTCTCCACTCTCCACAAAAGGTACAGTCACTTTAGAGTGTCCTATTTTTACACTGTTATTTCACAGTCTTTAATAAGTATGTTTGAGCTCTATTATTTGTAAAATATACAGCTTTAACTATATTTCATTCTCTGCACTACGCAACCTAGTCATGTTTTGTGAAGCGTACAATGTGCAGTCTAGTTCTTAGTGGACAGGTGCACAATACCAGGTAATAGAAAGGCAAAAGCGTTCTCTGACAATTGTGGAACGCACTAAAAGCTATGAGGTTTGTATACTCAATGAATGCTGCTTTCAAGAGTTATTCATATGAAATAGAGGAGGGACTAGAAAAGTTTGTGGTTATAGAGGGGAATTGTTGGTTGTGCATATATATAGTATATATATATATATATATATATATATATATACATATATAAAAATATATATATATATATATATATATATATATATATATATATAGATATATACCCTGTTTCCCCGGAAATATATATTTTTTTTGCCCTGAAAAAAGCACTATGTCTTATCTTCAGGGGGTGTCTTATTCTCGAGGAGACATGGTTGGGGGTAAGTTTACTTCCCACAAAAAGCAGACCCCCCCATCCCAGGATCGTCATACTTACCAGCCCAGGGCGTCTGTATGGCTCCCACATCCTTCTGTGATCTCCCAGCAGGTGTGCTCCCCTGCTTCTGGCTGACATCAGATCTCATACACACATCAGATCTCTCACACACACATCAGATCTCTCACACACACATAAGATCTCTCACACACACTTCTCCCTGTGATCTCCCTGCAGGTGTGCTCCCCTGCGTCTGGCTGACATCAGATCTCACACACACATCAGATCTCTCACACACACATCAGATCTCTCACAAACACATCAGATCTCTCACACACACATCAGATCTCTCACACACATCAGATCTCTCACACACACATCAGATCTCTCACACACACATCAGATCTCTCACAAACACATCAGATCTCTCACACACACATCAGATCTCTCACACACAGATCTCTCACACACACATCAGATCTCTCACACACACATCAGATCTCTCACACACACACACACACACATCAGATCACACTCACTCACACAAACACACACCCACCCCACTTCTTCCCACCCACCCCACGATCCCAGCAGCTGTGTTGCACGCCGTGCTCCTCTGCCTCCTGCCGACACTCACAGATCCGATCGCTTACGTTCACACACAGTCACACATCAGACAGTATACACGCACACATCTGATCGCATACACTCACACACACACCCCACTTCTCCCTGTGCCCTCCGGTGGGCGGTCCCAGCAGCTGTGCTGCACGCCGTGCTCCTCTGCCGACACTCACAGATCCGATTGCATACACTCACACACACACACACACATCAGAACACACTCACACACATCCGATCGCATACACTCACACACACACTGACGATATCGCACATACGCACTCACACAATCACAACACAACATCCGGAGATACCACATGCTTCCGGCCATGTGATCCTCCGGCAGGTCCTGGAAGATCACTGCACGCACAGTATCGCCGCCGAGAAGTAAGCGATATCACTGGATGTTGTGAGTGTGTGGATGCGATCTGATGTGTGTGTGTGTGTGTGTGTGTGTGTATATATGTATGTGTGTGTGTGTCTGTTCTTATGTGTGTGTGTGTGTGTTCTGCCACTGCAGGACCTTGATGCGCTCTCCTGCTCCCGGTCAGCTTCTGGTAAGTATGATCGGGGGTCTTCTTTCTTCTGTCTTCTCTCTTCTGGGGGTGCCCGCTGCCTATAATGAAGTGTCCTGCAGTGTCTTTAACTCTTTCACCACTGCATGACACTTCATTATTGACCGCAGCTATGTCTTATTTTCAGGAGATGTCTTATATTAAAGCATCCCTGAAAACTTCTGCTATGTCTTATTTTCGGGGAAACACGGTATATATATATATATATATATATATATATATATATATATATATATTACGGTATATATACAGCTCTGGCAAAAATTAAGAGACCACTGCAAAATGTTCAGTTTTTCTCATTTTTCTCTATATAGATATATTTTTGAGTAAAATGTAAATTGTTCTTTTATTCTATAAACTACTGACAACGTCTCCGAAATTTCAAGCAATACATTTTGTATTAAATTTCTGAAAATAAGAAATGGTCACAATAACAAAAAAAAAAAAAAGAATTGCTTTCAGACCTGAAATAATGCAAAGAAAACAAGTTCATAATCATTTTGAAACAACAATACTAATAATGTTTTATCTCAGGAAGAGTTCAGAAATCAATATTTTGTGGAATAACCATGATTTTTAATCACAGCTTTCATGTGTCTTGGCATGCTTTCCACCATTCTTTCACACTGCTTTTGGGTGACCTTATGCCACTCCTTATTTGTTTGATGGCTTGTGACTATCCATCTTCCTCTTGATTACATTCCTGAGGTTTTCAATGGGGTTCGGGTTTGGAAATTGGGCTAGCCATGACAGGGTTTTGATGTGGTGGTCCTTCATCCACCCATTGATTGACCTAGCTGTGTGGCATGGCGCATTGTCCTGCTGGAAAAACCTTTCCTCAGAGTTGGGGAACATTGCCTGAGTGGAAGAATGGAACTGTTTTTCCAGGATAACCTTGTATGTGGCTTGATTCATACGTTCTTAGCATTCAATTCAAGTGATTGGCTTACCCATTCTAGCAGCTTTTTTTTGTTTCTATGAAACCAATTGAGAGTTTCCCTGGCTGTGTAATTAGAATCATTGTTTTGCTGAAATATACACCCTCATTTCATCGGATCCTGGTAGATGGCAGCCGTTGTTTATCAAGAATGTCTCTGTGCATTTGTCCTTTCATCCTTGTTTATAGGTACATGAAGTTTGCCAGTGCCATATGCTGAAAAACTGCCCTATAAAATGATCTGCCTACCTCCAAACTTCACTGTTAGTATGGTGTTTTGGGAGTGATATACTGAGCCTTTTGGCCTACAAACATGGCGTGTATTATGACATCCAAAGAGTTTAATTTTGATTTCTTCAAACCAGTCTGTACTATCCAAGTATTTCACAGGCTTGTCTAAATGTTGTAGAGCAGACTTTGGGTACCGTCTCACTAAATGACGTACCAGCGATTCCGACCATGATACGACCTTGGTCAGGATCGCTGGTGCACCACTACATGGTTGCTGGTGAGCTGTCAATCAGGCATATCTCACCAGTGACCAGCCATCAGCCACCAGCAACTCTGCGCTTGCTTACCTGGGTAAATATCGGGTAACCAAGCAAAGCACTTTGCTTAGTTACCCAATATTTACCCTGGTTACCAGCGTACGCTGCCAGGTTTCACATTGGGTTACTAAGCAAAGCGCTTTGCTTAGTTACCCGATATTTACCCTTGTTACCAGCGTATGCTGCTTACACAGAGTCGGTGCTTGTTGGTCTCCCGCCGTCAAACACGCCGATGTGTGCTGCACAGCGGGAGACCAACAAGCAAAAAATGAACCACAACAGTGTGTAACGATCAGTGATTTCACAGAATGGGCCAGGTCGCTGCTTAGTGTCACACACAGTGAGATCGCTGATGAGGTCACTGGTACGTCACAAATCCTGTGATTCAGCAGGGATCTCGCTAGCGATCTCGCCATGTGAGAAGTACCCCTTTATACACACTTGAAAATACTTTTTGTTCAGCAGTGGAGTCTTGCGTGGAGAGCATGCATACAGGCCATGGAGGTTGAGTGCATTACTTATCATTGTCTTTGAAACCATTGTACCTTTGCAAATTCCAGGTCTTTCTCCAGCTCTCCACAGGGGGTTCTTGGCTCTTAGACAACTTTTCTAATAATTATGTTTACACTTCTGTCTGAAATCTTAAGGGGTGCACCTGGTTTCTGGCTGGTTTATGGTGAAATGATGTTCTCTCCACTTCCAGATTATGGCCCCAACAGTGCTCACTGGAAGCTTCAGTAGATTAGAAATTCTTCTGCAACGAATGTCATCAGTATATTTGGAAACAATAATGTTTCAAAGGTCTTAAAACGGCTCGCTGGTTTTACCCATCATGAGATGTTTCTTGTGTGACACCTTGAGACACCTTTTTATAGGCTATCAGTTGAATCCACTGATATTAATTTGCACTATGTTGAAGGATTGTTTTCTAAGTACTCATAAATTTCTTCTAGTGTCATGACTTTCCATGGCTTTTTGCACCTTTCTTTCTTCATGTGTTCAATACTTTTTCCTTTTTTTCATTTCTCATTATTACACACCACTAAATGTATAGACCTCTATGGGTTGATTTCTTTTCATGTGTGAATTGGATGGGTTGTTCCTGGCATCTGATGAGAAATTCATGTCAATAGCACCTTTAGCATTATATTTACTTAGAAAATTGGTGACGTATTCAATACTTATTTCACCTGCTGTATATACCAGGTTGGGTGACATATATACCTGGAAGGGGCCCAGGATGGGGGACATTAGTACAGGAGTTGGGATATTATTTTATAATGAATGGGGAGGGGGAAAACACATATGTGTCTATAAGATTTAAAAGGCCACAAAAGTCCGTACATCTGACCAACATGTAGGAAGGAGGAGCAAGGTCCAAATCTTACACTGGGGCCAATCAAACTCTAGTTATGCCACTGTTACAGGAAATAAGAGCATACACTCTGACCTTAAGAACTTACACTCCACAGGAGAGAGCGGACCCTGCTGACCTTAAGAGCTTCTATAAAGAAAAGATTCAACAAGTGAAGTTGGAGATGGAAAATGACTCTGCTGTATAAACTATGCGCCACTACGTACTGCTTGTCAGTGATGGTCCAGGTACTGGCCACCATTATACAAAGCATGATAATCCGGTAGTTGTCGCAGCTGCAATGCATTATGGGGTAGTCGACAAGGCAATGCAAATTTACGTTTACCTTCTCTCTAATGCTTCATTAATGTGGGAAAATTTCTCAGGGAAGTATTTTTTTGCAAATTGCAAATTCAATCTCAAAATCTTTGAATTTGCGTAAAACCTGAAATTTTAGGAAATTAATTTATAACTCCATCCTCCATAAATCAATCTGCTCATCTTTATTTCTAATTCTAATATTTACATTAATAATGAAGGTGAGAGATGACAACGTATACATTTAGATTTTACCATAATATTAGACAGAAAATTATTTAGTTCACAATTTATCATCACCATAAATACTATACATAATGTATTTAGATGTAACTGCAAGAAATGTCAAAATAATACTAATAAATGTACATAAAAGGTTAATTTTTGAGTAATTATTTTACAGTTTGTTGATTATAATTACATAAGAAAATTGAATCATAGAGTCAAGAAATGGGACATCATGCAACTATGAAGAAAAACTGGTTACGAAAACAACATGCAACTAGTAGATGTTTTTGGTCTTCTAGCAACATATATTAACGATCTAAAAATACAACACAAAACATCACATGGTTCAAAAATGCTAAAAGGCTTAGAAAATATCTTCACAATTTAATGAAGTGGCCATTAAAATGCCTTTACCAAGTGTTAAATCCATAGCGATGCCTTTCTGGTTTGTTGTGGAGAAAGATTTTTGAGAATAATGTAGATGAGAAGATAAACAAGTTGATCTTTCTAAAATGAAAATAAACATTCCACCTGAAAGAAAACGTGTGTATTCTTAAATTCTTAGAAGAAAAAAAATTCATTGGAGTACATAGCTATTCTTGGAAGAGTTATGGGGAACAAATGAAGAAAATGCTATAAGATCAATGGGCAACATCTCATAAGAGTCACGAAGAAGTCTGTAGACCCAAACGCAAGGCAGAGCAATCTACAGAAATTCTAGTAACTTAGAAGAAACTGAGAGATGCCACTCTCTTTGCAATCACAGATCATTAGTAGGGGCTTAAAGGTCGATCCTGATTCTAATACAAAAAATTAAACCTTATTGATTCTGTACTACATTTTAATATACTTTAAAGGAAACCTATCAGGTCCCCTATGACCTCCAAGCCAGCAGCATTCACATCTGTTTGATGAAATTCCATGTCATAGTATCATACTATCATAGTATCATAGTTTTTGAGGTTGAAGGGAGACTGTAAGTCCATCTAGTTCAACCTGTAGCCTAACATGTTGATCCAGAGGAAGGCAAAAAAAACCCAATATGGCAAACAAGTTCCAATGGGGAAAAAATGTCCTTCCTGACTCCACATCCGGCAATCAGACTAGTTCCCTGGATCAATACCCTGTCATAAAATCTAATATACATAACTGGTAATATTACATTTTTCAAGAAAGGCATCCAGGCTCTGCTTAAATGTTAGTAGTGAATCACTCATTACAACATCATGCGGCAGAGAGTTCCATAGTCTCACTGCTTGTACAGTAAAGAATCATCGTCTGTGATTATGATTAAACCTTCTTTCCTCAAGACGTAGCAGATGCCCCCGTGTTCCAGTCGCAGGCCTAGGTGTAAAAAGATCTTTGGAAAGGTCTCTGTACTGTCCCCTCATATATTTATACATTGTGATTAGATCCCCCCCTAAGCCTTCGTTTTTCCAGACTAAATAACCCCAAGTTTAATAACCTGTCTTGGTATTGCAGCCCACCCATTCCTCCAATAATCTTGGTTGCTCTTCTCTGCACCCTCTCCAGTTCAGCTATGTCCTTCTTATATATCGGTGACCAGAATTGTACACAGTATTCTAAGTGCGGTCGCACTAGTGACTTGTACAGAGGTAGAACTATATTTTTTTCATGAACACTTATACCTCTTTTAATACATCCCATTATTTTATTAGCCCTGGCAGCAGCTGCCTGACACTGTCCACTAAAGTGAAGTTTACCATCCACCCATACACCCAAGTCTTTTTCTGTGCCTGTTTTACCCAGTGTTCTACAATTAAGTACATAATCATAAATGTTATTTCCTCTACCCAACTGCATGACCTTACATTTACTGTATCTACATTAAACTTCAATTGCCACTTCTCAGCCCAATCCTGCAATTTACATAAATCTCCCTGTAATATAAAATTATCCTCCTCTGTATTGATTACCCTGCAGAGTTTAGTATCATCTGCAAATATTGAAATTCTACTCCGCATGCCCCCAACAAGAGATGTCTAACCAGCCCTTTCTAATGTTCCTCACTTAACTCAATTTTCGAACAAAGGACTTATAACCTCCACTTTTCCTATGGTAGTTAGGCTTTTGAATAGCCAATGGGGCATTAGTTCCCCCAGAGTAGTTGGCCCCCTTTCCTAGTTATCACTCCCCCTGTGGGCATAATAATGTGACTTTCATGAGCTAGCGTCATCACCAGCTACTGGAAATCTCGTTCATCCACACGTCTTTAGTCTCTCGCATTGAGCCTCTGAATCCAGGTGTATGCACTCCTACTTTAGAAAGGCGCACTAGGCATGATTAAAAGAATGTGGGACCTCATGTGGATTACATCAGACCTGGGTGGTTTGGAGTTAATAAATTGTCGAAAGAGGGTGTTTTTTTGTATTTTATTTCAAATAAAGGATTTTTTTGGGTGTTTGTCTTTATTTCTTTTCACGTACAAAGTAGTGATGTGGTGGTCTCATAGAACAGTCCCATTACTAATCTAGGGATTACAGGTAGCTGTGGGCTGTTATTAACCCCTTATTATCCCGATTTCCACCGCAATAGGGCAATTGGGAAGAGCTGATTAAAGTTCTGGGATTGTCACATCTAATTGAAGTGACAATCCTGGCCAGCTGCAGGCTGTTCTTTTTAGGCTGGGGGGGTCCCATAACTATGGGTCTCCCAGCCTAAGAATATCAGCACCTAGTTGTCAGCTTTATCATGTCTGGGTATCAAAATTGGGGGGATCGCATGCTGTTTTTTAAAACTATATATTTAAATAATTTTTAGAAAAAAATGCTGCAAGTGGTTCCTCTTATTTTGATTCATAGCCAAGATAAGCACAAGGCTGGGGGCTACAGCATGTAGCTGTATGCTTTATCTGTGCTTGGTATCATAATATGGGGGTACTCTATGCCAATTATTTTTTTTATTTAGTTTTACACCTTGATATGGACCCGCAGATAGGGTCTGTGATTGGTTGCAGTCTGACCCTCCAGCTGGGGGCGTATCTAACTGCAACCAATCAAGGAACTATCACTGGCACTGCACTAGAGGCACAGCACCAGGATATAGTGGCCTGACATCTGGAATGAGACAAGAAGAAATTAACCCCTCATGACTTGACCCTTAAATAGAATACCAGCCATGGCTCAGCGGCGGCTGAGCCAGGAATGGATCATGACAGGTTATACAGTTAGGTCCAGAAATATTTGGACAGTGACACAAGTTTTGTTATTTTAGCTGTTTACAAAAACATGTTCAGAAATACAATTATATATATAATATGGGCTGAAAGTGCACACTCCCAGCTGCAATATGAGAGTTTTCACATCCAAATCGGAGAAAGGGTTTAGGAATCATAGCTCTGTAATGCATAGCCTCCTCTTTTTAAAGGGACCAAAAGTAATTGGACAAGGGACTCTAAGGGCTGCAATTAACTCTGAAGGCGTCTCCCTTGTTAACCTGTAGTCAATGAAGTAGTTAAAAGGTCTGGGGTTGATTACAGGTTTGTGGTTTTGCATTTGGAAGCTGTTGCTGTGACCAGACAACATGCGGTCTAAGGAACTCTCAATTGAGGTGAAGCAGAACATCCTAAGGCTGAAAAAAAAGAAAAAATACATCAGAGAGATAGCAGACATGCTTGGAGTAGCAAAATCAACAGTTGGGTACATTCTGAGAAAAAAAAAATTGACTGGTGAGCTTGGGAACTCAAAAAGGCCTGGGCGTCCACGGATGACAACAGTGGTGGATGATCGCCGCATACTTTCTTTGGTGAAGAAGAACCCGTTCACAACATCAACTGAAGTCCAGAACACTCTCAGTGAAGTAGGTGTATCTGTCTCTAAGTCAACAGTAAAGAGAAGACTCCATGAAAGTAAATACAAAGGGTTCACATCTAGATGCAAACCATACATCAATTCCAAAAATAGACAGGCCAGAGTTAAATTTGCTGAAAAACACCTCATGAAGCCAGCTCAGTTCTGGAAAAGTATTCTATGGACAGATGAGACAAAGATCAGCCTGTACCAGAATGATGGGAAGAAAAAAGTTTGGAGAAGAAAGGGAACGGCACATGATCCAAGGCACACCACATCCTCTGTAAAACATGGTGGAGGCAATGTGATGGCATGGGCATGCATGGCTTTCAATGGCACTGGGTCACTTGTGTTTATTGATGACATAACAGCAGACAAGAGTAGCCGGATGAATTCTGAAGTGTACCGGGATATACTTTCAGCCCAGATTCAGCCAAATGCCGCAAAGTTGATCGGACGGTGCTTCATAGTACAGATGGACAATGACCCCAACCATACAGCCAAAGCTACCCAGGAGCTCATGAGTGCAAAAAAGTGGAACATTCTGCAATGGCCAAGTCAATCACCAGATCTTAACCCAATTGAGCATGCATTTCACTTGCTCAAATCCAGACTTAAGACGGAAAGACCCACAATCAAGCAAGACCTGAAGGCTGCGGCTGTAAAGGCCTGGCAAAGCATTAAGAAGGAGGAAACCCAGCGTTTGGTGATGTCCATGGGTTCCAGACTTAAGGCAGTGATTGCCTCCAAAGGATTCGCAACAAAATATTGAAAATAAAAATATTTTGTTTGGGTTTGGTTTTTTTTGTCCAATTACTTTTGACCTCCTAAAATGTGGAGTGTTTGTAAAGAAATGTGTACAATTCCTACAATTTCTATCAGATATTTTTGTTCAAACCTTCAAAATAAACGTTACAATCTGCACTTGAATTCTGTTGTAGAGGTTTCATTTCAAATCCAATGTGGTGGCATGCAGAGCCCAACTCGCGAAAATTGTGTCACTGTCCAAATATTTCTGGACCTAACTGTATGTGATGCATCGTCAGCTACACCAAGCTTTTTTTATTAGTTATCTTGTAAAAACTGTGTAAAACATGTAATAATTACCAAATGTGTTCATTTGTATATTATTTCCTCAAATTCTTCAACAATTTTGCTCCCAGTCATTAGATGGAAACAGGATCAAATTTGTCCACGAAAGTAGCAGAGTATCCTTCAGTGGATTGATGCTTTGAAAGAACAATAAACCCCCAAAGACAACCCATTTTAAGGTGAGCTTGGGGTCAAATACTTAGTACAAGAATCTATTTCTTAAACGTTTATTCACAAATTGACTATTAGACCTGTCTTAATATTGTTGCACCCACAAGTGGTCTTGCATATGATTAATGATTGCAGGCAGAGGAATAGCTGTACTTTAATGAATATATTTTAATTGATGACCAAAGACTTTTAGGATCACAGTCATTGCGCTATAATATGCAGATGTCTGAGAAGACCAAGAACAGATTACTCAGCAAAGGAGGCATCTTTCCCACATGCCAAATTATGGATAGGTCTTGTTTTCCTTCTTCAAACAGACTAAACAGTAAGATCAAAACATTTGATTCAATTGAAGCTACCAAGGATTATTGTTGCTTAGTAAGTTGCCCTAATTATCATTGTCGTGGTTGACAAGGGGACACAGGGAAACTTATACTGGCCCTAAGGCTGGGACCCCTGCACTCACTCTCACACCCAGAGGTACCCTTGAAGGTAGGGAGGTCCGGGCCCCCAACCTAGGTCCTATCTCCTGTCTTTGTGATCTACAAGGCTAGATGTGTCTGTGACCTAGAGTATGTCGGTAAGACCAGCAGGGAGTTCAGAAGCCGTGTTGGAGAACACCTGAGGGATGTGGCCAATAAGAGAGATACCCCCTTGGCGAAACATGTTCAAATGATATATAACGGGGATGTGTTGGGCCTCACCTTTATGGGGATTGATCTCATTAACTATCCGATTCGGGGTGGGGATTGGGATCGCAAAATCCTCCAACGTGAGTGTAAATGGATTTATACATTAAAAAAACAGACACCATTGGGTCTGAATGAGATTCTAACATTTGGCTGTTTCTTATGAGTAGGGTCCTATAGGGATTCCAGGGAGAGCCGCCGTGGAACGGGGGCACCTGGTACTTTATGGTGTTGTTACTCTCCGTTGGTAGGTAGGCAGTGAGAAAAAGGCCTCACAGGGAGATTGGTAGTACCATAACTGATTCCTCCTGCTTCGCCATGTCCGTATCCATCCATATGTTCATTTGATCTCTTGAGGACATTCATTGGCCTCCCCTGACCTTATGATTTGTACTGGTTCGTAGTTGTCCGTTTTCTTTATTACCGTGTATCTTTGATCCTGATCGTTTTGAAATCCTGCCTAAATCTGATCAGCGTGACCATTTTTAATAAGACACTTTTGTAGGACAATATTAGCTCAGCATATAATCATCCTTTCATCCTGTTTAGTTTTAGGCTAGCTAGTGTTTATTAATATACTAATATACAGTTTGACCCTCATTACTCTTGATAGTTTTACTACTGGTCCTGCTAAGAGGGCCTGCCCTAGTGGTTACGTCCGGTTTTCTGTTGCTATTTATGGTGCTGACAATACAATACCTCTTAGGTCTATAACAGGTTAAAACCCGGCATACCTCCAGCAATATCAGCTCCGACCCCCCCCCCCGCCCTGACTCTTGATTGATGGGAACAATGTACTGCCGGTATTGGCACTTTCCGTCCTCCCACTCCTGCTCTGAGAGTGACGTAATATTGGGCGGAACTTATATCGGCGCCTCCCTTGCTATCATCTTCCCTTGGGGGTGGTCACTTAATCATCAGAGCGATGCATCGATGGGTGTAGGGCACATTAGCCTGTCCCCTTGCGCTGTCTTGTAGAGTGGCGACTCCTGTATTATTTGATGATGTTCTTTAGGATCGGGGAATCACGTGATGATGGGCAGAGGGTGACTTCTACATATCCTCTCCCCTTACTCTGTCATACGGGGCTGCTCCAATAACCTAGAGGGCGCGGTTACCCAATAGTGGCTGTGGGCGGAAACAATGGCCGAGTGATGCGATTATGGGCGGCAACTGGATCCGCTCACATAACATTTAAGTGCGACAGTTTCAAAGCCAAGCGCGCTATGCCATGCCCAGACACACTATGCTGGAAGTCCGTACTATACTGAAGGTAGGACACAGTCTATGGTTATATGCTGAGACTTGTTGTGCATGCTTCTTTATTGTTTATTCTGATCACACTGCTCATTTTGCAGACTTTGGTTTCTTGACCACGGTCCCCTGATGATTAAGTGAATTAAGAAACGTGTTGGGGGTCTAAGAACGTCTAAAGTCAGACAGTTGCCATTTGAGGAGTATTGTGAGGCTGTTTTTTGCCCCCTCCCCTTTTGGACAACTTCTATTTCATTATTTCTTACCACAGTGATGTTTAACCAATGATTCTGGTGATATCTTGAACACTGTTGGGTATGTGAATTGTAAAGTTGGTGTACATACGATGTGGCAATAGTTGTTTTTTTTTGCCACCCTATTATTTTCTTGTACGGTGAGGAAATCCCTCACTGTTACTGTCTGTTTTTGTCATAGTGGGAGCTATATACTACACTTGCTCCGATTAGAACCCAGGTGGGTTTTACATCCTTATATGTTGTGTGTTAATCATTTTAACTACTAATTATTAAAAGTTATATTTTAATTGTCACCACATTATCATTTATACCATTTGCTTGGCTGTTTATTTGCTTAGTAGGTTGCCCTAATTATCATTGTCGTGGTTGAGAAGGGGACACAGGGAAACTTATAATGGCCCTAAGGCTGGGACCCCTGCACTCACTCTCACACCCGGAGGTACCCTTGAATGTAGGGAGGTCCGGGCCCCCAACCTAGGCCCTATGTCCTGTCTTTGTCCCTGATGGTAAGACCCCCCTCCACAACCCACCACCCGGAAGAAAGGGACAAGAACCGAAGTCAACAACCGAACCGACAAATAAACACAAAACAGGGGTAACAATGACAACAACTCATATAGATGGCAATTACACTCAAAGGAGCCACTAAAAGTGCACAAGGGGAAACAACATAAAAGGGGAAAAGACAACAGACTAATGCGTAACATCCATACCGTTCAAGCAGCACACCTAGAAATGCTGCAGCAAGCACCAATGCTGCAGCCAACAACGAGAGTCTCAGAGATAGGGTTTCACCAGCTACTTTCTCCTTCTGGCCAAGTTACCAAATGATGAAAATAGCTGGCACCCTCTGGTGAAAGTAGAGGGTAATTATAGAACCTGGGCATTGTCCCAACCGGAAACACCTGACCAGGAGTCAGGAGCTGCTGGAAGGTAAACTGGCATTAACCCTCTCTTCCCCAAAGGAAAGTGAATCTATTTAATCAGTAGAGTCCCTCAAAATAAAGTGAGACTCAGAACCAGAACCTGTCACAAAACTCTGCAACAGAGAAAAGACCGTGACAATCGTCTCAAGAATTTGGCTTAAAAAACTTCTCTGTAGATACATTTTTTATGTAAAAAAAATTCAATGCAATAAATCCCAATCAATAGGCCACTGGGATTAGGCAGTTTTTTTCTCAAAGAGGTGTTATTAGAAAATATATTCATGGATATGTGCAGCGACTCAGGAATTTGCAGTTGGTTAAATATTCCTGCATATTTAATTATAAACACAAATAACATAAAGTAATAACAATAACTCAATTCTTCTGTGAAATAGAAGAGCAGAAATATTTAAATATCACGATTCGATATGTGTAAAGCAGAACATGGAAACAATTTCTACAGATCAGTTGCCACTGCAGGAATTTTAATTGTTTAAACCTGTTCTTGTAGTTTTGTAAGAGGAAGAAATCTGATTTGTATTATGCTTTACAGTGCATTGTAGCCCTCTTTCCGCATACCAGCACAGATGAGAGAAACATTAATGTTCGGGGAGGAAATATTGTATGCTTGGGAATGTTTTATAGATTTGAGGAATAAGGGTTATTTGTTAGCTACAACTGGATATTATAAAGAAAACATAAGTGTATTTACAGTCTGTTTTCGAATGTCTTTCTGTGCTTGCACAGTACATTAGGGTAATTCCAATTGATGAAAACAAATTACAGTTCACTTAAGGCAGCTTGATGGATAGAGAATGTGTTGTTAGCAGTTGCAATACCCAGCAGTGCTTGAGTGTTATCATCTTACAGTATTTCAAGTCAGTAGAGAAAAATGCAATATTTCTGGTAGATTGGGTTTCACATAATGGACAGTACACAAATCATATTTAAAGAATCTGAGTCATCTGCATACAATATATCCAGATTGCTCCTCGATACAAACAGTCTGTGCTAATTTTAGTAAAATACTAGAAAAATCATCTCCTATACAGACTTTTCACCCACTGGGTGGAGCACTGGTAATTATAAACTGTTCAGTAGTTACTTACTCTAAAGGTGTCCATTCATTACAGCCAAACCCACCAATTTCATCAGGACTGAGCAACTATTCATGAGCATCATGTTATTCTTTTCTGATGTGAGTGAAATACACTCCTTCTATGCCTCTTGAACTCCAAATTAATAAGATATGTTTACGAGCGCTTGGGAAATCATTGGAGCACACACATGCTTTGTGATGTACTACATGTTTCTGCATTATTACATCATGTGACCAGTTTATATAGTACCTCATACAAAGAATAATATATTATTATTATATTATTATATTATGTGACCAGTTTATATAGTACCTCAAACAAAGAAATAACTCTTCTGCACTATGCACCAATAAGAACAGTAAGGGCATGAAAGGAAATGGGTAACTTCCCCGTCCATCAGTATTAGCTGAACCCTATGACATCATTAAGTTCTAAGACAAGATGGACATTATAGGAGCAAAATGAATTATATTCTCTCACACTGACGAAACAGGGCCGGACATGTTGGATATAGCCTATCCCATATTCATTAGAATTATATCTCCATTACCACCAAAGAGGTAAAATTTGATCATCTTTATAATAATATAATAATAATATTTATTCATTTATATAGTGCTATTAATTCCACAGCACTTTACATACATTGGCAACACTGTCCCCATTGGGGCTCACAATCTCCCGGCTCCCTGACTTTGATGAGCCTGCATACTTCCTGGCAGATGATGGCTATCATATTCAGCCATCATCCTCCTCTAACAGCTATGACTGTTAGCCTGTTAAATGCCACTGTTTATCTCTGATAGTGGCATTTGCAGTGTGCCAGGATGGGGGCGCGTCATTTTAGGCGTATATAGGTGTGCTTGTGACATGATGGAAGGGCGCCTATGTGTTGCAACAACAATCGTAGTCTGCCGTCATGGCATAGCATTCATAGAAGACTGTAATTTTTGCTGCATACAGCAGTACTGTAGTATTTCTGTGTATAGCACAAGCGATTCAATGATTGCAGGTTGAAAAAGTAAAAAGTGGGAAAAAAATAAAAATTATGAAAAAGATAAAAAAATAGAAGTTTAGATCAATCCCCTTTTCTCCCATTAAACAAAGAAAATAATAAAAAAACAAAGAAATACACATATTTGTCATATCTACAGTATGTCCGTAAGAGTACAATTATCAAAATATAAAATTAATTCACCAGATCCATAAATGGCGCAATGAGAAAAATCAAACACCAGAATTATTTTATTTTGGCCACCGCAGCCCTACAATAGAATTCAATAAGAGTAGATGAAAACATTGTATGTATGTCAATATAGTATAAATAAAAACATCAGCTAAGGGAGCAAAAAACAAGCCCTCACACAACCCTATCCACCAAAAATTGAAAACATTATGGGTCTTGGAAAATGGTAACACATGTAAAAAGTAATTTCTTTTACAAATTTCTGGACTTTTATTCAACATTTAAATAAATCAAAAACTATGCAAGTTTGTTAACTGCCTAATTATAGTAATCTGGAGAATCATTTTGTCTTGTCCCTTTTACCATAAAATAAACACTGTATGTAAAAAACTCCAAAAAACAAAGACAGATTTGCACTTTTTTCACAATTGCTCAATTTCCCACTTCCCAGTTCACCACAATAACCTAATTAGTGTCACTCAAAAGTACAGCGTGTTCCACAATAAACAAGCCCTCCTATGTGTATGTGGATGGAAATATATTGTATAAAAGTTATGGCATTTGAAAGAAGGAAAAGAAAAAAAGAAAATTAAATAATGGAATTTGGCTGTAAAGGTAACGGGTTAAAAGATTTTTTTCTTGCCAGGTATCTATGCTATACCAAATGGCCTGCCTTGCCAAAACACCTTCAGGGTACTCCTGTTCTCCTGAAAATTGAAGGATTGTGAAGAAAGAGAACAGGAGCCAAGGTAAAACTGCCTGAAAAGTGCTGTACATATCTCAAGGACCAACACCTAGCAGAATTTTTTTGACATACATGGCCTTGACTCCCGTTCTCCTGACAGTTGTGGGAGAAGATACACATTAGATAAACTTCAAATGAAATGGCCAAATATGACCTTAATAAACTCATCAGATGGTTTGATGAAATAAATCAATTCAATTAATATCTGACTAAAGATGAGTGGACCTGTGGAAGTTCAGGTTCGCTGGGCTCAGCCGGACTTTTGGACTTGACCTGAACCCCAATGGAAATCACAGATTGGGTAGTTCGGCTCTCTGCCCACATATAGTCAGCCATAACCAGAGCACTTCCGGGGGAAAGATGGCAGGGTTTGGTGGTTTTTTTTGGACACACCACATCTGAAAACGTTGTTACCCCCAGTGAGAGCCATTCTAAGACTGCATGTGGCTCACACTGGTTTGACCACCGAGTGTACCCAAGCACTCTAATGCTTGATTGAGAGGTCAGCATACGTAAGCAGCGTTGGACTGGCTACTGGAGGAACTGCGGTAATACCAGTCCCGGCTGCGGTTACCTGCATTGAACTCCGAAGTTCTCACCTAAGCTCCGGAGTGGAGCCTGGACTAAGCCACGGGTTTGGAGGACTGAACTGTGAGCACCGACTGATTCCCCGGCTATCACAGTTTAGTTCAAGACAGCTGCGGACAGGCCAGGCTGCACTCCGCAACTCAGGTGAGAGCTCCGGTGTTCAATGCAGGTAACCGCAGCCAGGACTGGTATTACCGTCAGTTTCCGGTAATACCAGTCCTGGCTCCAGTAACCTGCATTCAGCTGTGAACAGGCCGGGTTGCACTCCGGAGCTCAACTGAGAGCTCTGGAGTTCAGTGCAGGTAACCGCGGTCAGGACTGGTATTACTGGCGGTTCCTCCTGTAGCCAGTCCGACGCTGTACATAAGGCACCCGAATTCAGATACTGATTTTTTTTTAAAAAAAATGTCTGTGTTCCTTGTGAACCCCGAACTTTAGAATTCGGGTTTGCTCCTCTTTATGTGTTACCGATAAATGTTAATAATACTTCAAAACACCGTTTCGGCAAGTTGTATTTTTAATCGATAATTAGCACATGATCAACCCAAAAAATCTAATATTGGTTAACGTAGTCTGTGATGTTTTTGTATGCATTGTCAGCCAGACAATTTTCATCTAATCTGGAAGGGTTAATTTAAAGGGTATCTGACAACTGATCTATGCTGCCCGATACACAAGTAGCATATATCTGAAACTGGCTGTATAATTTCATCCATGCGTTTCAGAGGCTAGCATACTTTTAAAGCCATCCGGGGAAAAGCCACCTGAGACTGGCCTTTTCAACTGGTCACCCATGCGGGTTGATCCCCAACGGCTTTTCTAGTATACTTTTCCCTGAAACACTGAAACATTTCATAGTCAAACATGCCGCCTGTGGATCGAGCAGCATATATCTGCTCTCAGGTTCCCTTTATTGGTCACAAAGCTGGATTTCCAGCCAGTGAACAGTCATCTTGTATTATATATGCCAATTTATGATGTAGTGAAATATAAATTTGAAATATGCATTTGATTTTTATAATCTCACTATGAAGGCAGCACAGGAACTTTATTTTTTTTAATATATGCCATGCTGTTTCAAGCTCTAGAATTCTGCAGCTCATTTAAAAATTTGTAAAACTAAAACTCCAGGGATCTTATACTTTTATGTGCCGCTTATTAAACAGTGAAAAATAGAGCATTTCCTTTTTTAATCATCATTTTTCTTCAGCATCATTTACCTTAAGGCATTGTCTGAATTGGGTGATATTCAATAATAATGTACTCAGGATGGGAAAAATGTGTAACTTTCCCAAAGGAGATGAAAATTGGTAATTTAAAAAAAAATGTAAATGTTTTAAAAGTGTGGAATTTAAAAAGAAATGATACAGCTTATCATACATAAAAGTATGTTCTCTTTCCTTGTGAAGATGTTACATTTCTAAGTGATTTATTTCTGATGTATAAAACTTATGTTAGAATTTATGCTTCACAACGAATGACAGCGATCACATCAACAACAGTGGTGGGAATAAGATCGGCAACAAACCTCCAACATTTGGAATAAAAAGAATCGGCAAAACCAATAAAACTTTTACAGTAGTGTATTTGGCGTCACTACTTGTTGGCAAAATATAGGCAAATTTGTAACAACCAATAATTAGGGAATTTGTAAACTGTTCTATAAAAGTGAAAAGAAAATTTGGAAAAATATTGGTATATATACAATTTATTTGTTTGCTTTTCATTCTTTTTTTAAGAGAATGGGACAAGCAAAAATTTAATTCCTGCCATAGTTTTGGGTTTCTTTTGAGGTTTTATGGTGTTTATTGTGCTGGTAAAATAATGTGGCAATTCAATAGTTTTGGAAGACACAGATTCTTCAAAACCAATTATTTTTCATTTTATTTTTTATTAATTGGAAAATAATTTTAATGTAGAAATATATTTTTTGGGGGGGTGTCATTTTAATTTTCTTTATTTCTTTTTTCTTTTTTTTTGTCTTTAAATCTGCTTATTAGTGCTTTTGGGGAAGGTTTTGAAAGTAAAGTGTAAAGGCTGCTTTACATGCAGCGACTTCGCTAGCGATGTCACTGGTGAAAGCACCTGCCCCCATCGGTTGTGCGTCATGGGCAAATCGCTGCCATGGCGCACAACATCGCTGACACCCGTCACACATACTTAACTGCCTAGCGACGTCGCTGTGGCCGGCGAACCGCCTCCTTTCTAAGGGGGCGGTTCGTGCGGCGTCATAGCAGCGTCACTAAGCGGCCACCCAATAGCAGAGGAGGGGCAGAGATGAGCGGCCGTAACATCCCACCCACCTCCTTCCTTCCTCATTGTCGGCGGCCGCAGGTACGATGTTGTTCCTCGTTCCTGCGGTGTCAGACATAGCGATGTGTGCTGCCGCAGGAACGACAAACAACCTGCGTCCTGCAACAGCAATGATATTAGGGATTAAATTGACGTGTCAACGATCAACGATTAGGTGAGCAATTTTGATCGTTAGCAGTCGTTCGTGCGTTTCACACGCAACGACGTCGCTAACGAGGCCGGATGTATGTCACGAATTCCATGACCCCAACGACATCTCGTTAGTGATGTCGTTGCCTGTAAAGCCCCCTTTAGTCTTTGGTGATGATATATATAGATAGATAGATAGATAGATAGATAGATAGAATATGAGAATAAATGTTATAGCTTTTAACACCTTAAAATGTGACTGGATGTGAACAGGGGAAAAAAGACCTAGTTTTGAACTGGTAAAGAATTTGTCCTTCTTTATACTCCATTTTCGGGCTTATGTAATTGAGCACCTTAGTTATTGCTTTACTTTGCTTTACTTTTCTTGAATTATCCTGATTTACAGCTTGGATTACACGTTAATTCAAAACGTATTCACAATTCTGATGAGATTAAGTTCTTCACACATCAGTATTACTAGTCAGTGTTTCATCATTATTTGTAAGCCACAGGACTGCGGTGAATCTTTCAATTTTACTTTTTCTTCTCTCTTTAGCTGCCACTACTCATTTTTGTTTAAAAATACTGAAGAAATCTTGACCAAAATCTGACATGTGAACTAGGTCTAAACCTCCCAGCTCTCCTTTCTTGCTGAAAGCAGCATTTTTTTATTTCAGCACTGGAGTAGCCCTTTAAATGTAAGTCCCCTGCCCTGTCATTTACTCACATACTGGCAGCTTCCTTGGTTTTCAGCGCTGCTCCGGCCCGCAGCGCCATCTTGTGCACATAATGTCTGACTTGCTGGCAATCAGAAGTTACGCCACAAGCGCTCAATGCAACTCTATGAGAGCCAGAATGAGGTTCTCATAGAGTTGTATTGATTTGTGACCTCAGGGAGCTCCATTTTTGGAGGGAGCTATTGTTCAAGTCATAGTTGTGAAAGATCATAAAAATGTAGCTTATACTGATTCAGCCAAACGGTTGACTGGAGTTGCCGGCAGTTCACAAATAACAGGAGACTGACTGGAGTGACACTGGAAACAGATGATGATGGTGGCAGGTGAGTATAATACAAAGTGCATGGGACTTATATTTAACGGCCTTTGACGGATCTTTCCGTCGTGGAGCATGTCACGTTAAGCCCCGCCCCCCGCCACAGGCAGGATGCCGTGATCCGAGCACTTATCAGCTGTTTTCAACAGCTGACATGTGTGCCTGCATGTTACGAGTGGAATCGCATTCCACCCGTAACATTAATCCCTTACATCTCGCTACCAAAGTCTGACAGAGAGATGTATATACGCGCGGTTGTGATTTTCACTTACCGCCGCCCCCACCGGAAGTCACGTGAGTGATCACGTAACTTTTGGTGGTTGCCATGGTATCAGAGGGTCATGTGATGATGCCTGCAGCTATGAGGAGTCACTTTCGTTTTCACTCAGCCCGGAGGTCAGTGAAGCAGGAAGTGACCGTATCTGCTGTTTACAACTGTATAGCTGTGATTAGCAGATAGGGAAGAGCGATTGGATTGCTGATCGCTATAGCCCCCTAGGGGGACTAGTAAAATAAAAAAAAAAGTAAAAAAAATTTTAAAAAAGAAAAAAACAATAAAAAATAAAAGTTCAAATCACCCCCCTGTCACCCCATTGAAAATTAAAGGGTTAAAAAAAATTATAAAATCAATTAATCTGATTGGTAAACGTCATAGAGGCTAAAAAATTCCAAACGCCAAAATTACATTTTTTGGTCGCCGCAAGTTTTACGCAAAATGTAATAACAGGCGATCAAAACGTAGCATCTGCGCATAAATGGTACCGTTAGAAATGTCAGCTCGAGACATAAAAAATAAGTCATCACTGAACCATAGATACCAAAAAATGAGAACGCTACGGGTTTCGGAAAATGGCGCAAAACATACGCCACTTTTATTGGACAAGCGTGTGAATTTTATTTAACCCCTTAGATACAAGTAAACCTATACATGTTTGGTGCCTACAAACTCGCACCGACCTCAGGCATCATATACACACATCAGATTTACCATATAGTGAACATGGTGAATAAAACATCCCAAAAACTATTGTGCCATCACACTTTTTTTGCAGTTTTTCCACACTTGTAATTTTCTTGCTGTTTTCCAGTACACCATATGGTAAAACTTATGGTTTCATTTAAAAGTACAACTTGTCCTGCAAAAAAACAAGCCTTCAAATGGCAAGATTGATGGAAAAATAAAAAAGTTACGGCTCTCGGAAGAAGGGGAGCAAAAAATAAAAACGCAAAAACGGAAAGTGTCCGGGGGCTGACGGGGTTAAAGCAACACTCCAATGGTGAAATAAAAAAATGCTGGGGTGGTGCTTTAAAGCGGACATGTGTTATGGTTCGGGGTTCTCCCGAAACTCAAACTGTTCCCGCTCCATCTTCATCCCCTGCTGTGGTGCCTGCTGACTCTCCTGTGCCACCTGTCCGCAATTCCAGGCGCCTGGCTGCTAGGCGTCAGGTGTCCAGGATCTTTGTACGTTCTAAGGTAAAGTCCCTGATTTGCCCAACTGCACATGCGTGGGGTTCACGCTGCCTTTCCTGGCTCTATGTGCGGGATTCGCACTACTGCGCATGCGTGTGACATTACCAGTAACGCGGTGGCCTCTAATTTGCCATTGATGATGTAATCGGTGACGTGGCGGTCCCGCATTGGCCACTGACGACATCACTGGTGATGTGATGGTCTCTGATTGGCCGCTGCCAGTGCCATTGCCATCTGGTGCTGGGCTTAGAGCAGGGCTTAGTCTTTAAAAGGTCCTGGACGACGCATTTGGCTGCGAGTGTGTGATTTTGGCTCTATTGTTGTGTCAGAGCAGTGAAGACACTTTGCAACCACAGCTCCATTACAGTCTGGAAGCGGTAGGCAGGGTTAGGCGGCGGTACTTGTTATGCCAAGATTATGTGGTGAGATACTGTTAGGGTTAGTCCCTCCGCTTCTCCTCCACCGATCCAGTCCTTCAGTGGCAGTTCAGTGGAGTTAACTAAGCTGCACCTTCTGTCCTGGTGTGATACGTTTGTGCACAGACAGCCACCTTCAGGATTCTCTTTTTGCAGTTAACAAGGGAGGTCCTGTTTCTGGCGAGTGTGCAGCTAACACCACCTAGTGTTTTGTTTTCTCTTAAGCTGTGTCATCCGTCCGCTTGTCCATCTATAGCCTTACCACCTGCTCCAAGGACCTTGGGAGACGCTAGAGCTTTTATTATTTTTGGTTCTAACTGTCCTCTTGCGTAACAATTTGTTACCAGATCATACACTAATGAGCAAAAGAGTAATGATGTTTTGAACTTAGACTTTCAGGCTCCATATCTTACCATCCACTACAGCTTTGAATGCAACACTATATTCATTTTATAGAATGTCTCATACAAAATTTGACTTGCAACCACTCAGCATACGATTAGTTATGCACAATCTTGTCATGTCACTTCATTGTTACTGTTTTGCTCCTGGTGATGGAAAACCTTATTTATTACCTGTATACTACAAATTACAACCTGTTATCACATTTCCTAGTAGCTCCGCCGCGCAGCACCTATCTCCGATACTGCTGTGTACGCTCTATACACAGCGATGTACAGAATAGGGGTAGCACTTTCTATCAGTCCTTTTAAGGGCTAATACCGGCAGGGTCAGAGCCATAGGTGACAGGTCCGTGAAAACAGAGTTTAACAGCTACAAAAGATGACAGAGTCTGTGTAGCTAAGGTCAGGGATTTCCTCGCTGCATTTCCCCATTAGGAGGGATAGAAAGGCAGGCTTCATTTCCTCTAGCCAGAGACCCACAACCATGCCACTGTACCCTCCTGCCCTTTGCACACTCAAACTCATTGTTACTAAGCCATTATACTAGCAAAAACTGAGTGAACTTAGTGGCATCCTAAACGTGGCTGTTGGACTTCTGTATTGTCCCACTAGTGCAAAGATATTTGCAGCACGTCTGCCTGCATTGCACACTCAAACTCATTGTTACTAAGCCATTATACTAGCAAACACTGAGTGAACTTAGTGGCATCCTAAACGTGGCTGTTGGACTTCTGTATTGTCCCACTAGTGCAAAGATATTTGCAGCACGTCTGCCTGCATTGCACACTCAAACTCATTGTTACTAAGCCATTATACTAGCAAACACTGATTGAACTTAGTGGCATCATAAAAGTGGCTGTTGGACTTCTGTATTGTCCCACTAGTGCAAAGATATTTGCAGCACGTCTGCCTGCATTGCACACTCAAACTCATTTTTACTAAGCCATTACACTAGCAAACACTGAGTGATTTTAGTGGCATCATAAAAGTGGCTGTTGGACTTCTGTATTGTCCCACTGGTGCAAAGATATTTGCAGCACGTCTGCCTGCATTGCACACTCAAACTCATTGTTACTAAGCCATTATACTAGCAAACACTGAGTGAACTTAGTGGCATCCTAAACGTGGCTGTCGGACTTCTGTATTGTCCCACTAGTGCAAAGATATTTGCAGCACGTCTGCCTGCATTACACACTCAAACTCATTGTTACTAAGCCATTATACTAGCAAACACTGAGTGAACTTAGTGGCATCCTAAACGTGGCTGTTGGACTTCTGTATTGTCCCACTAGTGCAAAGATATTTGCAGCACGTCTGCCTGTATTACACACTCAAACTCATTGTTACTAAGCCATTATACTAGCAAACACTGCTGCCAGTTTAAGGGCCATAGTTGCATTTTCAGGGTTAATTATTGTTGTTTGTTCTGCTGTTAATAAAGCTAGACCACCGCTGAAATCTACACCACCTCTCAATTTTTACTACCACATTTTAAGTGCACAATCTTGTCGCTATCAAAATGAGTGGCAAAATGACAGATGCTGGTGGAAAGGGGAAGAGGCGTGTTGGAAAAGGAAAAAAAGGGTTTGTCCGTGGGGAAGGTGGCAAAGCTCCATTAACATCTGCTGAAGATAGACCATCTTCCAGCAAAAGTAAGATGTCTACTACTTACCGTGGACAATCCGATGTGCTCCCTTTTTTACGGACACGAACAACTGGAACAAAGGTAGATGATGGCCAAAAAAGGAAAATGCTTGAATGGATCTCAAGTGGTCCAACAAGTGCCCTCTCCGCCACCTCAACTACCGCATCCAAAAAACACCAGTCCTCTGAGTTGTCATCCCAATCAAACTTGCTTTCTCCCAGCTCTGAAGTCTCCATCCGCCCTGCACAGTATGGTGGAACTGAGATGGCTGAGTCTGCAGAGCTGTTCAGTCACACTATAGCCTGGGAATCAGAGGTCTGATCCCAAACTACAGTGAGTACAGACCAGGAAATGGTCTGCAGTGATGCCCAGAACCTTTGTGACTCTGATTCAGGCCGTGAGGACCAAGTTTCTGAGCAGAATGTTGACCCTTTTTCACAAACTGTAACACCTGTTGTTATAGACAATGAGGAACATACTGATGACGATGAGACGCAGATACCAGATTGGGATGACAACTTAAATATTCGGTCAGGGCAAGAAGAGGCTCGGTCTGAGGGTGAGGGGAGTGCAAACACAACAATTGATGAGGAAGTTCTAGATCCAACCTACTGTCAACCCACAGTCAGGCCCTCGAGGAGGTCAACAGAGACGGTGGAGGAGGATGCAACTGACGACGAAGTTACCTTGCGCCTTCCTGGACAGAGTAGGAGTACTGGTAGCACGTCTACAACTGCATCCTCAGCCACCACTGTGCCTCTGAGCACTAGTCGGGGTGGATCAGCAGGTCGCATGCCCTCTAAGCCTTGCCTAGCCTGGTCCTTTTTTGACATAGCAAAAGATCGCCCAAATTATGTGATCTGTAAAATTTGTCATGATTCTGTTAGTAGAGGGCAAAACCTCAGCAGTTTGACAACTTCTTCCATGAATCGTCACATGAATAAATATCATATGTCCCGGTCGGAAGCTCACCGTGCTGCAATGCAGCCTAGCGGAGAGAACCATCCACCGCCTGCCCCTTCTAGTGCATCCGCACGCTCTTCATCTTCTAGGACTGTGGGGACAGCTGTCATACCTGGTTTTCCACGCACAACTTCGACCACTGTAACCGCAACAGGCAGTTTGCTTGGTAGGTCGTCAGTTTTTTTGGAAGGGGAAAGAAGTACGTGTGTACAGCTCTCTCAGACATCAATAGCCCCAACGTTGGATGAAGGTGACATCATGTCTATGCCTGCACTTTCCTCACAAAGCTGCATTTTTCCAGGGACACCCTACTCAACACCGTCTACACACAGCAGCCAGATCTCTGTCCCTCAGATGTGGGCAAATAAAAGGCCATTTCCTGCGACCCATGACAAAGCTAAGAGGTTGACTTTATCACTCTGTAAGCTCTTGGCTACCGAAATGCTGCCTATCCGCCTGGTGGACACACAGGATTTTAGAGACCTTATGTCTGTCGCTGTGCCCCAGTACCAGATGCCCAGTCACCACTACTTCTCTAAGAAAGGTGTGCCCGCGCTACACCAGCATGTCGCACACAACATCACCGCTTCCTTGAGAAACTCTGTGTATCAACGGGTGCATTTCACCACCGATACTTGGACCAGTAAGCATGGACAGGGACGTTACATGTCGCTGACTGGGCACTGGGTAACTATGGTGATAGATGGTGAAGGGTCTGCTGCACAAGTCTTGCCGTCCCCACGACTTGTGTGTCAATCCTCTGTCTGTCCAAGTTCCGCCGCTGCTTCTGCCTCCTCCACCTCATCTGGTTCCTCCACCTCCGCCCCAAGCCTGCCTGGTCAGGCCACCAGCGTTCGCACTGCGCAGAAGGAATCACGCACCCCTCATTACTATGCTGGCAGCAGAGCGCAACGGCATCAGGCAGTCTTTAGCTTGACATGTCTTGGAAATAGGAGTCACACAGCGGCTGAGTTGTGGGCAGCTCTGGAGACTGAGTTTAATAAATGGTTGTCTCCACTCAACCTGCAGCCTGGTAAGGCCGTGTGCCACAATGCTGCAAACCTGGGTGCGGCCCTTCGCCTGGGCAAGGTGACACACGTGCCTTGTATGGTTCACGTGTTGAACCTTGTTGTTCAGCAATTTTTAACACACTATCCCGGCCTAGATGGCCTTCTGACCAGGGCACGAAAACTGTCTGCTCACTTCCGCCGTTCAACCGCCGCAGCTGAGCGACTTGTATCAGAAGTCTTTCGGCCTGCCAGTTCATCGCCTGAAATGCGATGTGCCGACACGCTGGAATTCGACTCTCCACATGTTACAGCGACTGTGGCAGCACCGCCGAGCCCTGGTGCAATACGTTATGACGTATAGCCTGGGCCAACGAGATGCAGAGGTGGGGCAGATCACCCTGATGGAGTGGTCTCAGATCAAGGACCTATGCATCCTTCTGCACAGTTTCGACATGGCGACGAATATGTTTAGCGCTGACAATGCCATTATCAGCATGACAATTCCAGTCATTTACATGCTGGAGCACACGCTAAACACTATTCGGAGTCAGGGGGTGAGACAACAGGAAGGGGAGGAACTACAGGAGGATTCATATGCGCAAGACACAACAACATCACCAAGGTCCAGACGTTCATCATCACCAATACGGCAGGCATGGGACCATGGGGGACAGGGATCAACAAGGGCGCATGGTAGCAGGTGAAATGTTGAGGAAGGTGCAAGAGAACATGAAGAAATGGAGGATGAACTGTCCATGGACATGGAAGACTCAGCGGATGAGGGAGACCTTGGTCAAATTTCTGTTGAAAGAGGTTGGGGGGAGATGTCAGAGGAAGAAAGAACGGTTAGCACCTCTATGCCACAAACACAGCGTGGACTTGGTCCACATGGCTGCGCAAGACACATGAGTGCCTTCTTGCTGCACTACCTCCAACATGACCCTCGTATTGTCAAAATTAGAAGTGATGATGACTACTGGCTTGCCACACTATTAGATTCCCGGTACAAGTCCAAATTTTGTGACATAATACCAGCCATAGAAAGGGACGCATGTATGCAGGAGTATCAGCAGAAGCTGTTACTCGATCTTAGCTTGGCTTTTCCACCAAACAACCGTGTACGTGCAGGGAGTGAATCTCCCAGTTGTAACTTGACAAACATGGGACGGTCTCGTCATCTTCAACAGTCTACCCGTACCAGTAGCACCGTATCTGGTGCTGGTAACAGCAATTTTATGGAATCTTTTCATAATTTTTTTAGACCGTCCTTTGCAAGGCCACCAGAGACAACAAATCTGACACATAGTCAACGGCTGGAGAGGATGATACAGGAGTATCTCCAAATGAACATTGATGCCATGACTTTGCAAATTGAGCCTTGCTCATTTTGGGCTTCAAATCTTGAAAAATGGCCAGAGCTCTCAACTTACGCCTTGGAGATTTTGTCGTGCCCAGCTGCCAGCGTTGTCTCTGAACGTGTCTTCAGTGCTGCTGGGTGTGTGCTGACAGATAAGCGCACGCGTCTGTCCAGTGACAATGTGGACAGACTAACGTTCATCAAAATGAACAAGTCATGGATCCACAAGGAATTTACTACCCCGGTGTCATCCTGGGGAGAGTAAATGCTTGTGGATTTGGAATGTGCTTCATGCAAATCAAAACATCCTGTTTGCAACTAGGGCACAAGTGCTGCCACTGATGGGGTGTCTGTGTGGCCCAATTTTTGGAAACAAGGGAGACTCCGCTTGGAGTAACCCTTGCTTACATTGTTTTTAAAAATGATCCAAGATGAACAGAGCTAGGATCAGGAAAGACTTAGCTACCTACCCCGGTGTCATCCTGGGGACGGTTAAGGATGGCGTATTTTTGAATGTGCTTGATGCAAATCTAGCTGTGAAGTGTACAACTGGGGCACAAGTGCTGCCACTGAAGGGGTTAGTGTCTGTGTGGCCCAATTTTTGGAAAAAAGGGAGACTACGCTTACATTGTTTTTAAAAATGATTCAAGATGAACAGAGCTGGGATCAGGAAAGGATTAGCTACCTACCCCGGTGTCATCCTGGGGACGGTTAAGAATGGCGTATTTTTGAATGTGCTAGATGCAAATCTAGCTGTGAAGTGTACAACTGGGGCACAACTGCTGCCACTGAATGGGTGGGTGTGTGTGGGGCCCAATTTTTGGAAAAAAGGGAGACTCCGCTTGGAGTAACCCTTGCTTACATTGTTTTTAAAAATGATCCAAGATGCACAGAGCTGGGATCAGGAAAGACTTTGCTACCTACCCCGGTGTCATCCTGGGGACGGTTAAGGATGGCGTATTTTTGAATGTGCTTGATGCAAATCTAGCTGTGAAGTGTACAACTGGGGCACAAGTGCTGCCACTGAAGGGGTTAGTGTCTGTGTGGCCCAATTTTTGGAAAAAAGGGAGACTCCGCTTGGAGTAACCCTTGCTTACATTGTTTTTAAAAATGATCCAAGATGCACAGAGCTGGGATCAGGAAAGACTTTGCTACCTACCCCGGTGCAATCCTGAGGACGGAAAAGAATGGTGTATTTTTGAATGTGCTTGATGCAAATCTAGCTGTGAAGTGTACAACTGGGGCACAAGTGCTGCCACTGAAGGGGTGGGTGTGTGTGTGGCCCAATTTTTGAAAAAAAGGGAGACTCCGCTTGGAGTCACCTTGCGGTGTTTTACATGATTTTAGAAGGGCGTGCCATGCCTATATCTGTGTCTCCTCCTCTTTTTCCTTGTCCAGCTCTTTTGTTTTCGCATGAGTATATGTCCTTGTCACTTTCCCATGTGTTTGTGTTGTGTTGTGAGTTGTTTGTCACCTTTTGGACACCTTTGAGGGTGTTTTCTAGGTGTTTTTATGTGTTTGTGATTGCCTGCCATTGTTTCCTATGCGGTTCGAGTTCGGTTCGTCGAACGTTCGACAAACTGAACTCAAACGAGACCTCCGTTCGCGAACCGAACTCGAGCCGAACCACGACCGGTTCACTCGTCTCTACTTAAAAGTCATTATTGTTATAGTGTCATTCAGGACATTATGACTAAGAAAGGTGCACACAGGGGCATTATTACTTTCTATGGGGCAATATGTTGGCATTTTTTCTGTACACTTGTCAGGACATTAATATTTTCTAGATGGAAATGTTATCATCTAGAGGATGGAAAGAAGGCATATTACTTTATAAATGTTACAATGGTGGGCATTGGTTTTGAGCCATAAAGCAGGTAAACTAAAAGAGGACAAATACATCAGCAGTGGTTCAGCACTGGGATGACAGTATGATGAGAAGTTTGTGTGGGTTGGGAATAGATGGGGAAGATTCTGGAAAAATGAGAAGTCAGATGTGTCTGTTGCAAACTCTGCAGACAAGTAGTGGCTGGAAGATATTATGGTGTTCTGTGTCTGATGGAAAGGATGGGAACAGAAACAACTCCATCAGAAAGAATATCAGCTGTAAGTCGCCATCTATAAATGTATTATAATTGTTCTGTAGGTTTGGTATCTACCACTATATGATCATTGTTTGGCGGTAATATTGGTGTTAAAGAGGGGTTCACTAGTTAGCTTTTATAAGCACATCAATATTATGTTGAGAAACAAGGTGTTTCTCAAATATCTTGTGTTGCCAATAGTGCCTATGAGCGACTCTATTGTGCTCCACTCATCCCCTTTGCGTGATCCAATGGGCTCCGTGACCTCTGATGTAAAGTGATGTCACGTCAACTTCCTGTTTACCTGACATCACTGCGGCTGGCCCAGGTCTTCCTGAGTGATTGGGCTGTGGGTGGAATTTCCCAGCCCATAACAGCCCAGCATCGTCCCTGCTTGTGGCACTCTGCAGAGAAGGAGGAAGCAGGGAGATGCTGTGCTGTGATGAATGGTGAAACTCCGCCCACAGCCCAGTCACTCCGGAAGACTGGGGCCGGCCGCGCTGATATCAGTTCAACAGGAAGTTGACATGACATCACTGGATATCAGAGGTCACAGAGTCCAGGGGGTCATGTGAAAGGGATGAGCGGACCGCAATAGCGCCGCTATTATTTGAAAGAAGCCTTGCACCACTAGGTATTTCAGAGAAGCCTTGTTTCTCAATATAATATCGATTAGCCTATGAATACTAACGTGAACCACCTCTGTAATCTTTGTAGAAAGATTTATTTTCAGTACCAGGTCATCTGCAAATGTTCCCCTATACTTACTATTAGGGTGCACCATGGCTACCTTGTTTGGGGCCCACTCAGATGTTTCTCCCTCACCCCCTGACCTGAACCCCTAGCTACACCTCTGATTCCAGTGCATTATTGTTAGGAATATACAGAACAAGGTATTTTCTGATTATTACCAACAGCAATCATCAGAATTATAAATGTAGCTCTAGAATAAAGAGAATATCTCTAATAAACAGAAAAACCATTAGAAAATAGGATGTGTAGGTTGTCAGAATATGTGAGGAATGAGTTGAGTTGTAGCAGCAATTACTGATCACAAACCAAATGCTAATTGACAAATAGGGTAAATGAACCATTTATCCAAAAGCATATAGATTTACAGCAATGCTTAATGATCAAACATTGGTATAAAATATCACAATTATTCGATTTATTACAATCTAGATCCAAAATTCAGATATATTGCACTTTTCATTAGGGAAACTGCTTAAACATTGAAAAAGGCATTTCATATAATTATCTGCAATGTATATTGACTGCACACATTTAATTATTTCTCAGACTTATACACGACTCTCGTCTCTATAGACGCTAGAAAAGATTTTGTTACATAAGCAGTAATATAATGAATGTTGTTAAGGACAGAGCATCGTGCCAAGAAATATGTAATTAAAAGTGATGTGTTAATAATGCTGATATGTAGAACTAGTGCAAAAAATGAACTCAAACTGAGCTGAACAGTGTGAAACCTATTTATTGTGGCATTAAATGAAATATAATGGAAGCTCTCACTGAACATTGCCTGAACCGGGAGCCCATTGGAGATGAATATCTGGTATTGAATCTTTGGTTGAACCATATTACGTGATAGAACCAATGGACAAATGTGGTCTCCTTTCCGTAAAAAAAACTATTTTTTATTTTCTAATTCTCGACAACCTCTTTAGATAGTTGTGAATGTTTAAGCTACATCCCAAGCGCTGGTGATCTCCCTCCTGGTATTGCCCTTCTTCCTGGCACCACCCTACCCCAATATCAACTTTTTTGCTTTGTTTACTTAAAACCCACTCCATTTTAGCCAAGCGTTCCCAGAAAATTAAGGAAACTCTGTATTGAATTATGTGAAATTTCCTAAGTAATGTAACACACTTGGGCTCAAGTCTTTGAAATATCTAAGGGATTTACAATTCTGCCCTTCTCAGTGTCCATTCTATAGAAGCTGGTCACTTCTAAAAGACCTTTCACTGACACAGTATATTTTCTTCATGACAGCCAGTATAAGTGTCATGTAACGAGTGTGGCGAGCGCGTTCCGACTAACCGAGGCCTGACGCACAACAAAAAACACCTAAAAACACCACAGACAAGGGGGGAACACCAGGAACACCAAAACAATGGTGGGCCCTGGGACCTGTAGCTGTCCCTATGCTCCTAGCCAGTTCCTGTGTCGCGGGCGGAGGAGGGGACGCCACGCTCTCCCACTGCTCGGGTCCGGCTGCCGCTGCTGCCGCGGCCTGCTGCTGCTCGGTGGCTCGAGCGATGGGGCGGATCCCGGGGACTCTAGCGGCGCTCCTCGCCCGTGAGTGAAAGGGGTTTGGCTGTGGGGATTGTTTATTGTCCGTGACGCCACCCACGGTTGTGGTGATTAGGTGGACACCACCGCTGCTCTGGCTGGGGATCCCGGGAGTGGTGGTATGGAGCAGCCAGTTGTTGATTTGCCCCTCCGTGGGTAGGGGATCGGTGGTCCCGGGGCCCAGTGATGGGGGTTGGGATGGTGGACAGGCGGGTATGGGGCCTGTGGAGGTGCAGGGGCGCACGGGCAGCGCTGTGCCGTACGGCACGGAGGTACTCACTCAGCCAGTAAACACGACACAGTTCTCGGTCAACAAACGGCTGGTTGGACGGGTCCCTCGGACGGTTACGGTGCCAATTTCCCCTGCAGTTGACGGTGACGGTCTCTTCCTTGCACCTATGTGTTGATGTTGGGTAGCGATGGGTTCCCACCGGTAACCCGCTCCCCAGCTTGGATATGAGCCGGAGGAGCTCCACACTTGCCCGCAGGCGCTGGCCCTGGGAAACTGGTGCCTTGGTGGTGGCGGTGTCTCCCCTTAACGGTTGAACTGTTGCCTTCAAACGGGACTTGGTTGTTGGGAGACAGTCGTCCCCTTCACTGACGGATTTGGCAAATTATGGCGACTCCTAGCCTTGTCGGGATCCGAAAGGCCCCTGCCCTGGTGCTGACTAATCTTCGTATACCGCTCCGGTACCGCCGGGTCACCTCCCGTCCACGCTCCTTTCGGCAACCTCCAATCAGTCTCGCCTGCAGACGGTCACCGCCGTCTGCCAACCTTGCTGTCTCAGTACGGGGCACACACCCGGACTAACTTCAGGCTTCTTGCTGTCACTACTCCTACTTTCCTCCTTTACCACTTCACCAGCTTCACTTCACTTCCTTTCACTTTCAACTCTCAAGCTAATCTGCCTGGTTTTCCCACCTCCAGAGCTGTGAACTCCTTGGTGGGCGGAGCCAACCGCCTGGCCCACCCCCTGGTGTGGACACCAGCCCCTGGAGGAAGGCAACAAGGATTTCTGTTTTGACCTTGTGTGTACCTGCAGGGAATGTGGGGTGCGTGTGATGTTGTGACCTGTGACCCCTGGCTTACCAGGGCGTCACACCTGCAACTGTTGCCGAGCAGCACCCAGAGCCTCTGCGAAAACCCTATAGATGCCCTGACTCATGAGAGGCAGGTGAGGTACACTAGACCCACTGCTGCACTAAAGAGTGACAAGAGGGTAGGAGAAACAAACAGGGGATAAACAACCAAAATGGAGAGGATGTGACTCCAGGAGAATCCACAGCAATCCCTTCCACCAAGGCAGCTTTCATACAAATGGCTTTGTATAGTCAGCAAAGCTTGCTGGGAGACCTTACTATTTAAGCACAAGGGGGTTTTTCTACCAAGAAGGTGCAGCTGACCTTAACTGCAGGAGAGCTACTAGCAGAAAAACTGACAATTAACTACTTCAATACTAAAGGAAATGAAACAAGATAAGTGGCTCCAGTCCTCAAGCTTCCACTAGTCTCCAAATACAGGGAGACAACCGTGTAAATAAGGTTAGCAACATTTAATTTTCTCATTGGATATTGGTTTATACATATCAGTAAATTATTATAATCTAGCAGATTATATGATAATATGTATTGAAATGAGCAAATAAATTTTATGCAATCTTTATTCATATTGCATTGTTAGAAAGTCTCTAAACATGGTGTTACAAACCGGCACCGCCATAGCCGCAAGCAGCCTGCTGCGGTTCCTGTTGCGCCCAGGCGCCGGCTGCCGTTCTTGGCCGTGCCTCGGGTCGTCAAGTTGGCTGTTCCTTCCCCCACGTCTACGTGTGGAGAGGCGGCTAGGGCGCATGCGTGCGTGTTTTGCCTAGTGAGCATGCTCAGCCTGATTGTGTTATTTCTGAGACTAAAGCCAGCTTTACACCTTACAATTAGGTATGCGATCTCGTATGCGATGTGACACGCCCAGGTCGCATATGCGATCTAATGAGATTGCACGTAGGTCGTTCATTTGCTGTCACACGTGCGTTAGTAGCCTATGTTAAATTGATCAATTTTGTGTGCGATCCTTTAGATCATGTGTTCTGTGACGTATGCATTGGGCACCCTTTTTTTTTTTTATTTATTGACTTGACAAGCGTGTGTAATGTGTAGGGATGCGTTTTTACTATGTCATCTGCCATTCAGCTCAGCTACATGGCCGCTGACAGCAGACACAGACAGCCATGTAGCAGCGGTGAATGGTAGTTCACAGCAGACACAGACAGAGCCGCACTGTCAGAATGAACTCGGGTGAACTTCACCCGACTTCATTGTCATGCTGCGGCTCTGTCTGTGTCGCGTCCTGATTAGCGGTCACCGGTGAAGGACTCACCGGTGACCGCTAAACTCCTGAGTAACTGAATTGAGCAGCCCTCTCTCATACTCACCGATCCCCGATCCCCGGCGCTGCACGGCATTCACACTGCTCCGGCGGCTTTTACTGTTTTGAAAAAGCCGGCCGCCCATTAAACAATCTCGTATTCCCTGTTTACCCCGCCCACCGGCGCCTATGATTGGTTACAGTGAGACACGCCCCCCCACGCTGAGTGACAGGTGTCACACTGCACCCAATCACAGAAGCCGGTGGGCGTGTCTATACTGTGTAGTGAAATAAATAATTAAATAATTTAAAAAAACGGCGTGCGGTTCCCCCCAATTTTAAAACCAGCCAGATAAAGCCATACGGCTGAAGGCTGGTATTCTCAGGATGGGGAGCTCCACGTTATGGGGAGCCCCCCACCCTAACAATATCAGTCAGCAGCCGCCCAGAATTGCCGCATACATTATATGCGACAGTTCTGGGACTGTACCCGGCTCTTCCCGATTTACCCTGGTGCATTGGCAAATCGGGGTAATAAGGAGTTATTGGCAGCCCATAGCTGCCAATAAGTCCTAGATTAATCATGTCAGGCGTCTATGAGACACCTTCCATGATTAATCTGTAAGTTACAGTAAATAAACACACGCCCGAAAAAATCCTTTATTGGAAATAAAAAACACACACACATTCCCTGGTTCACCACTTTAATCAGCCCCAAAAAGCCCTCCATGTCCGGCGTACTCCAGGATGCTCCAGCGTCGCATCTAGCGCTGCTGCATGGAGGTGACCGGAGCTGCAGCAGACACAGCCGCTCCAGTCACCTCCACGCAGCAAATGAAGACAGCCGTGCGATCAGCTGAGCTGTCACTGAGGTTACCCGCTGTCACTGGATCCAGCGGTGGATGCAGCGGTGGCCGCGGGTAACCTCAGTGACAGATCAGCTGATCGCGCTACTCACCTCAGTTGCTGACTGGAGCTGACCAGACCGGCGGTGAGTAGCGCGATCAGCTGATCTGTCACTGAGGTTACCCGCGGCCACCGCTGGATCCAGTGACAGCGGGTAACCTCAGTGACAGTTCAGCTGATCGCACGGCTGTCTTCATTTGCTGTGTGGAGGTGACCGGAGCGGCTGTGTCTGCTGCAGCTCCGGTCACCTCCATGCAGCAGCGCTAGATGCGACGCTGGAGCATCCTGGAGTACGCCGGACATGGAGGGCTTTTTGGGGCTGATTAAAGTGGTGAACCAGGGAATGTGTGTGTGTTTTTTATTTCCAATAAAGGATTTTTTCGGGCGTGTGTTTATTTACTGTAACTTACAGATTAATCATGGAAGGTGTCTCATAGACGCCTGACATGATTAATCTAGGATTTAGTGGCAGCTATGGGCTGCCAATAACTCCTTATTACCCCGATTTGCCAACGCACCAGGGCAAATCGGGAAGAGCCGGGTACACTCCCAGAACTGTCGCATCTAATGTATGCGGCAATTCTGGGCGGCTGCTGACTGATATTGTTAGGGTGGGGGGCTCCCCATAACGTGGAGCTCCCCATCCTGAGAATACCAGCCTTCAGCCGTATGGCTTTATCTGGCTGGTTTTAAAATTGGGGGGAACCGCACGCCGTTTTTTTTTAATTATTTAATTATTTATTTCACTACACAGTATAGACACGCCCACCGGCTGCTGTGATTGGGTGCAGTGTGACACCTGTCACTCAGCGTGGGGGGCGTGTCTCACTGTAACCAATCATAGGCGCCGGTGGGCGGGGTAAGCAGGGAATACGAGATTGTTTAATGGGCGGCCGGCTTTTTCAAAACAGTAAAAGCCGCCGGATCAGTGTGAATGCCGTGCAGCGCCGGGGATCGGGGATCGGTGAGTATATGAGAGAGGGGGATAGACTGACATGGACAGAGAGTGAGGGACAGAGATAGTGACCGACTGACAGAGATTAGTGCATGACAGACATTGTGAGGCGCTTCAGAACGCAGCTTTTCAGCTGCGCTCTGAAGCAGACCTTTTTTAAGCTGCGGTGCAGAGCGCACACCTGCGCACATAGCCTCAGACATCAAAATCGTATGATGGATGTCACACGTTACAATTGACTAGTTTCGTACTACCAAACGTCCAATGTATGAGGAATAAACGACGTGTATGCGATCACCGTATTTTCGTTCAATATCGATCGCATGTAGGTTTCACACGCAAATACATCACGAACGATGCCGGATGTGCGTCACTTACAACTTGACCCCGACGACGGATTGAAAGATCTATTGAAGTGTGTAAAGCAGGCTTTAGTCCTCAGTTCAGGCTACTGAGCATGCTCCCACAATTAACCCTAACAGCCTCTTTGCACAGGTACTTGGACTTCGTGCTGTGTCTAAGTTCTGGGATGTGCCTACTGAGCATGCTCAAACTGATAGTCTGCTTTCTAAGCCTGTTGCTCAGGCTACTGAGCATGCTCAGGCACTTATTGCATCAGAGGCTAGGTCCGGTAAGGACCTCACTGAGCATGTCCGTGAGGTGGCAGGCCCTGATAGGGCAGAGGGTGTCAGGTGTCCTGATGACGTGGCAACTCCGGACTGGCTCGCAGAGGCCCGCCCCTATGATCTGGCACCTCACCATTGGTCGTCAGACGATGACTGGTGAAGTGTTTGGGGTGTGGCTGCCATGAGGTCATCAATGATGTGGCGGTTCCGGATAGATCGCATGTGACGTCACTGATGACATGGCACTCTGCTATTGGACCTTGGTGGTTCCACCCTGGGTTTGGGGCAGACCCAGGTTATAAAAGGGGCTGGAGACAACATGGAGGTGCGCAGTCTTCATTTAGAGTTCATGGTGGCATAAGCCTTGTTGGAAGTGGTAGGTAGGGCTAGGCGAACGGTGCCTGTCACGCCAAGATTCGTGGCTCAGCACATGAGGGTCAGGCGCCGTGCTTCCTTGCTACCGATCCTGTTGTGCTAGAGGAGTCCAGTGGCGTTAACTGTGCTGCGGCTGCTGCGTCACCTGTTCAGTTGTGCCTCCTACGCACACGGACAGAATACCTGTTGCGTCACCTGTCCGAGAGTGCCCTCTACGCACACGGACAGTGTACCTGCTGCGCCACCTGTCCGGTTGTGCCCTCTATGCGCACGGACAGCGCACCCCAGAACCCCTGTGAAGTTAACAGGGTGTTCCTGGATTGGGTGTGTGAACCCTATTATCCTCCTTGGCTTCCCAGTCAAATGCTACTGGTGTGACTACCTGGTCTGACGTGTCCTTTACACACGTGGCCAGTCGAGTGGTGGCCAGAAACGCTAATCGGAGGACCGCTCGGCCTGACGTGTCTTACACATGTGGCCGACAGGGCGCTTTCGCAGCGGTCTTCTCGGTCAACGCTAACTGGTTACCATCCGGCCTGACGTGTTGTTACACACATGGTCGGAGTAGCGTCCGCTCCACCGAAACGCTAACTGGGTTGTCGTCCGGTCTGACGTGTCCCTACACACGTGATCGGTTCCTTGAGTTATCTCAGAGCCATCCAGCTCTATAGTCTCCGCCTAACCCACAGGGTGCCAGCAGCTCCATTACCATCTGGAGCACGGTGGGCCCACACTGGCGATTGGGATATATACCCCTGGTCCTAATCTGCCAGTCCCCCCGTAACAATAAGACTGCGCCAGGGTCTGGCTGGCATGGCGGAGATGGAGCAGCTACGTCAGTTCATACTGCAGCTTGATGCCAGAGTGAGGTCTCTGGAGAAGTCTGCTCTTGCTGCTGATATGGATGATGTGGTGGCTCAAGCGGCTGCAATGGTGTCTGTCACCAAGCCTACTCCAACCCTCCCTCACCTCTCGCTGCCCAACAAGTTTACAGGGAACAGCAAGGCATGTAGGGGATTCGTGAACCAGTGCTCAGTCCATCTAGAGCTGTTGGCTGCACGGTTTCCTACAGCGAGGTCGAAGGTGGGGTTTATCATCTCCTTGCTCTCTGATAGAGCACTGGAGTGGGCTACACCATTGTGGGAGAGGAATGACCCCGTAGTACAGGACTCTAAGGAGTTTTTGGAGTCCTTGCGACAAGTGTTCCTGGGGCCTCAGGTCACTCACGACTCGACCCTACAGCTACTGACTTTGGAGCAGGGGCGTACCTCCTCAAGTCAATATGCTGTGAGTTTCAGGACACTTGCTGCAGAACTGGGGTGGTCAGAGAGGACTCTCATTCCACTGTTCTGGAGGGGATTAGCCTCGGATGTGAAGGACGCATTAGTGTCGCGTGAGGTACCAACTACCCTTGAGGGCCTCATGACTCTGGCTACCCGCATTGACCTGCGGACCTCCGAACGTCAGCTGGAGCGCAGGTCAGAGGGTCGTTCAGCCACTGTAGTGGTCTCTCCTTCTGCACCTCCCTTAGAGGACATCTCTGTCCCTATGTACATCGCTAGGGTTGGTGTTGCTAGGTCTTCGAGTCGCAAGGGCATTTCCTGTTTCGCTTGTGGGCAGTATGGTCATTATGCCAACCGTAGCCCAAAGCGTCAGGGTAAGCGACCGCAATTGGTGACCATAGCTGGAGGTAGACTGGACTCTGCGTCATCCATTAGGGTGACATTTCCCGCGTCCATTTCCTTTAAGGGGTCAACATGGTCCACAAGGGCAAGTGTGGACACAGGTGCTGGGGATAGTTTCATCTCCTCCTCTTTTGCCCGGCGGCATGCAATCCCGCTGGTGCAAATGCCAAGGCCAGTGAGAGTCCATGTGGTGGATGGGTCCTTGTTGCCCGAGGTAATTCACCAGCGGACAGTGCCCATTACCCTTGCCATGTCATCTGGGCATAGGGAGACCATTTCATTTCTGGTTCTCCCTAAGGGTGCAGATGATATTTTGCTGGGTATTCCTTGGTTGAAGCGGCATTCCCCATATATCGACTGGTCGTCTGGGGTGATTACGCGGTGGAGCGAGTCTTGTAGCTCCCACTGCATGTCTCCATCTTCCGCCCGTCGCTCAGTGGTATCTGCGGTGACTATAGACCATTCGAGTGGGAGGGCCACTAGAGGGGGGGGTACTGTTACAAACCGGCGCCGCCATAGCCGCAAGCAACCTGCTGCGGTTCCTGTTGCGCCCAGGCGCTGGCTGCCGTTCTTGGCCGTGCCTCGGGTCGTCCAGTTGGCTGTTCCTTCCACCACGTCTAAGTGTGGAGAGAAGGCTAGGGCGCATGTGTGCGCCGATTTACCCCAGTCAGAGTCTAAGCCCGGTGTTTTGCCTAGTGAGCATGCTCAGCCTGATTGTGTTATTTCTGAGACTAAGTCCTCAGTTCAGGCTACTGAGCATGCTCCCACAATTAACCCTAACAGCCTCTTTGCACAGGTACTTGGACTTCGTGCTGTGTCTAAGTTCTGGGATGTGCCTACTGAGCATGCTCAAACTGATAGTCTGCTTTCTAAGCCTGTTGCTCAGGCTACTGAGCATGCTCAGGCACTTTTTGCATCAGAGGCTAGGTCCGGTAAGGACCTCACTGAGCATGTCCGTGAGGTGGCAGGCCCTGATAGGGCAGAGGGTGTCAGGTGTCCTGATGACGTGGCAACTCCGGACTGGCTCGCAGAGGCCCGCCCCTATGATCTGGCACCTCACCATTGGTCGTCAGACGATGACTGGTGAAGTGTTTGGGGCGTGGCTGCCATGAGTAGAGATGAGCGAACCGGTCGCGGTTCGGCTCGAGGTGGTTCGCCGAACGGAGGTCTCGTTCGAGTTCAGTTCGTCGAATGTTCGACGAACCGAACTCGAACGTATAGGCTATAATGGGAGGCAATCACAAACCCATAAAAATGCATTATAAATGTACACAAACAGTTAATAAACATTGCCATAACACTTACCGGTCCTCGCGATCCCTTCTGCACTCTGTCTCCTGCCGCTATTCCATCCGATGATCGCTGAATCCTCCCGGTGACCTGCACTGCCAGCAGAGAAGCAGGACCTATCGTGACGTCAAAATAGCCATGTGACCAGTCACGTGGCTATTATCTCATTGGCTACAGACTGGTCACATGACTATGACACGTCATGTAGGACCTGCGAGTCATCTCTCCGGTACACGGTGCACATATGTGTATCGCCGTGTACCGGCGACATGCTCTAGCACACGGTCGACTCCCCGTTCCGTTAGGGACCGGCTGACACAGCCGGTCATTAACGGAGATCACCGTTGCCATAGCAACGCAGTTAGCGGTGACGTCACCGCTAACCGCGGCTCCGAGAGCACCGTTGCTATGGTAACGCGTCTATCAGCGTTACCGCTAGAAGCCAGCAGTGATCACTCACGGAGTGAAGGCTGCACGCTGCTTCCCGATTGTAGTGAGCATTGTAGTGAGGATGGAGGTTCCCCAGCCCCAAGTGATGAGCTGGTGAATCTCCTCCTCACTACAATCGTCACTACTACTACACTAGAAAGAAAGAAGACAGAAGAGCAGGATTGTGGAGGGCTGACAGGGGTAATAAAGATGGAGTCTCTAATGTGTCTGTGTATTTATTTCTATTAAAGTATTTTTTCTCTGTGTGGTGTCTTTTTTTTAACCCTTTATTGGAGATTCTTAATGGCCGGGTCAAACGTGCCTGACATTAAGAATCTCTGGCTTAATACTGGCTGGTAAAACAAAGCCAGTATTAACTCATGATTACCCAACAAGCCACCCGGCTCCAGGGCTGTTGAAAGAGTTGGATACAGCGCCAGATGATGGCGCTTCTATGAGAGCGCCATTTTCTGGGACGGCTGCGGACTGAAATCCGCAGCAGAGGCGCCCACAAACCTCGGGCTAACCTGTGCTGCGGATTCCAATCCCCAGCTGCCTAGTTGTACCCGGCTGGACACGAAAATAGGGCGAAGCCCACGTCATTTGTTTTTTAATTATTTCATGAAATAAGTGAAATAATTAAAAAAAACGGGCTTCCCTATATTTTTGGTTCCCAGCCGGGTACAAATAGGCAACTGGGGGTTGGAGGCAGCCCGTGGCTGCCAGCTGTACCTGGCTAGCATACAAAAATATGGCGAAGCCCACGTCATTTTTTTGGTGGGCAAAAAACTTCTGCATACAGTCCTGGATGGAGTATGCTGAGCCTTGTAGTTCTGCAGCTGCTGTCTGCTCTTCTCCATACAGACAGACAGCAGCTGCAGAACTACAAGGCTCAGCATACTCCATCCAGGACTGTATGCAGAAGTTTTTTGCCCCCTGAAAAAATTATGTGGGCTTCGCCATATTTTTGTATGCTAGCCAGGTACAGCAGGCAGGTATGGCTGCCCCCAACCCCCAGTTGCCTATTTGTACCCGGCTGGGAACCAAAAATAAAGGGAAGCCCTTTTTTTATTATTTCATGAATTTCATGAAATAATTAGAAAACAAATGACGTAGGCTTTGGCCCATTTTTGTGTCCAGCCAGGTACAACTAGGCAGCTGGGGATTGGAATCCGCACCACCGGTTGGCCTGAGCTTTCTGGGCCCCACTGCTGCGAATTGCAGTCTGCAGCCACCTCAGAAAATGGCATTTTCATAGAAGCGCCATCTTCTGGCGCTGTATCCAACTCTTCCAGCACCTGCCTGCTATACCTGGCTAGCATACAAAAATATGGCGAAGCTCACGTCCTTTTTTTGTAGTTTTTTGGCAAAAAAAATAAAAAATGCTTCCCTGGATTTTCCATTGCCAGTGAAGGTAACACCAAGCAGTGGGGGTTAGCAGCCAGTAGCTGCTTGGATTACCCTTAGCTAGCAATACAAAAAATGCAGCGGGAGCCCATATATATTTTTTTTAATTATTTATTTAAATAACTAAAAATAAAATGGGCTTCCCTGTATTTTGATTGCTGGACATCACAGTGCTGTAAAAATAAATCTTTAAAAAAATGACGTAGCGCTCCGCGGTATTTTTGATTCTCAGCGCAGATAAAGCAGACAGCTATGGGTTGCCACCCCCATCTGCCTGCTGTTACCTTGGTTGTCAATCAAAATACAGGGAAGCCCATTAATTTTTTCTATTTAAAAAATAGTTAAAAAAAAAAATTACGTTGGGTCCCCCCATTTTTGATAGCCAGCTAGGGTAAAGCAGACAGCTGTAGCCTGAAAACCACAGCTGGCAGCTTTACCGTGGTTGGGGATCCAATGTGGAGGTCCCCTCAGGCTCTTTTTTATAATTATTTTATAAATATTAATAATTACACAATAAAAGTAGGGTCCCCCCCAAATTGGATCACCAGCCAAGGTAAAGCGGACAGCTGTGGTCTGGTATTCTCAGGGTGGGAAGGTCCATAGTTATTGGGCCTTCACAGCCTAAAAATAGCAGGCCGCAGGCACCCCAGACGTGGCGCATCCACTAGATGCGCCAATCCTGGCGCTTCACCCCAGCTCATCCCGTGCCCTGGTGCAGTGGCAAACGGGGTAATAAATTGGGTTGATACTAGCTGTAAAGTCACCTGAGATCAAGCCCAGCAGTTTGTGATGTCATGGCGTCTATTAGATACCCAACATCATAAACTGTCAGTACTAACAAAAACAAAAAATCGACAAAAGAAATTTATTTGAAAAAACAGTCCCCAAAACATTTCCTCTTTCACCAATTTATTGTAAGAAAAAAAATAAAGGGGTCCCACGACGACTCTGGACCGTCTAGAATATGGGGGGGAGACACTCAGGGAACGTATCCCCCATTTTCTAGGAGTGCGGACCCTTCATGTGAGGAGTGTGGGTGCAATGAATCTGCACTCACTCTCCCCGGGTCCACAGCAGCAGAGTCCATGTCGTAATGGTTGCTACCAAAGCTGCAATGCCCTGCTCATGAGGTAAGGGCATGCCTAATCAGGAGAACTACTGTAGAGGAAGCTCTGCTCACTGGTATATAGGTGCTCAGAGGTAATAATAGATAAAATTAGTGAGTAACCTCGGCACTCTATATCTCCCAGACTAAGTCAGTAAGTCACAATGGATAGTAATGCAAAATCACTCTTTATTGGTCCGTATTAAGAAAAAATTTTTTTCATAAGCATATATGTTTTTGTCCAAAACAAGTTACAAATGACGTTTCGGCCTGAGCCTTCGTCAGATTGGACTTATCTGCATGTAATCATGAAAAATGACAATAATCAGTATCACATAAGAGTGAGAGAACAATAACATAAACTCGAACAATGTAGAGGTACAATTGGGATGCAGCAAAAAAATTGCAACACAGCAAGAAATGAAACACATGATACAAATGTCATAATACAGTACAAGGACAATATAGTAATGACAAATATGGGGTCAGAGTAGGCTTAGACAGCTCTGGTACGAAAGAGATGTCAATCATAAAGTAACATGTGCAGTAGGTGTAGAGCTACAGTATGCATGGCAGAGCTAATGGGTAGACTGACCATAGAAAAAGAACGGAGAAAAAGTGGAGAAAAAGTGGAGAAAAAGTGGAGCATAAGAGGAGAAAAAGTGGAGAAAAAAGTGGAGAAAAAGTGGAGAAAAAGTGGAGAAAAAGTGGAGCATAAGAGGAGAAAAAGTGGAGATTAAGAGGAGAAAAAGTGGAGAAAAAGTGGAGCATAAGAGGAGAAAAAGTGGAGAAAAAGTGGAGAAAAAGTGGAGCATAAGAGGAGAAAAAGTGGAGAAAAAGTGGAGGATAAGAGGAGAAAAAGTGGAGAAAAAAGTGGAGAAAAAGTGGAGAAAAAGTGGAGAAAAAGTGGAGAAAAAGTGGAGAAAAAGTGGAGCATAAGAGGAGAAAAAGTGGAGATTAAGAGGAGAAAAAGTGGAGAAAAAGTGGAGCATAAGAGGAGAAAAAGTGGAGAAAAAGTGGAGAAAAAGTGGAGAAAAAGTGGAGAAAAAGTGGAGCATAAGAAGAGAAAAAAGTGGAGAAAAAGTGGAGCATAAGAGGAGAAAAAGTGGAGAAAAAAGTGGAGAAAAAGTGGAGAAAAAGTGGAGAAAAAGTGGAGCATAAGAGGAGAAAAAGTGGAGATTAAGAGGAGAAAAAGTGGAGAAAAAGTGGAGCATAAGAGGAGAAAAAGTGGAGAAAAAGTGGAGAAAAAGTGGAGAAAAAGTGGAGAAAAAGTGGAGCATAAGAGGAGAAAAAGTGGAGAAAAAGTGGAGAAAAAGTGGAGCATAAGAGGAGAAAAAGTGGAGAAAAAAGTGGAGAAAAAGTGGAGCATAAGAGGAGAAAAAGTGGAGAAAAAGTGGAGAAAAAGTGGAGAAAAAGTGGAGCATAAGAGGAGAAAAAGTGGAGATTAAGAGGAGAAAAAGTGGAGAAAAAGTGGAGCATAAGAGGAGAAAAAGTGGAGAAAAAGTGGAGAAAAAGTGGAGAAAAAGTGGAGCATAATAGGAGAAAAAGTGGAGATTAAGAGGAGAAAAAGTGGAGAAAAAGTGGAGCATAAGAGGAGAAAAAGTGGAGAAAAAGTGGAGAAAAAGTGGAGAAAAAGTGGAGCATAAGAGGAGAAAAAGTGGAGAAAAAGTGGAGCATAAGAGGAGAAAAAGTGGAGAAAAAAGTGGAGAAAAAGTGGAGAAAAAGTGGAGAAAAAGTGGAGCATAAGAGGAGAGAAAGTGGAGATTAAGAGGAGAAAAAGTGGAGAAAAAGTGGAGCATAAGAGGAGAAAAAGTGGAGAAAAAGTGGAGAAAAAGTGGAGCATAAGAGGAGAAAAAGTGGAGAAAAAGTGGAGAAAAAGTGGAGCATAAGAGGAGAAAAAGTGGAGAAAAAAGTGGAGAAAAAGTGGAGCATAAGAGGAGAAAAAGTGGAGAAAAAAGTGGAGAAAAAGTGGAGAAAAAGTGGAGAAAAAGTGGAGCATAAGAGGAGAAAAAGTGGAGAAAAAGTGGAGAAAAAGTGGAGAAAAAGTGGAACATAAGAGGAGAAAAAGTGGAGATTAAGAGGAGAAAAAGTGGAGAAAAAGTGGAGCATAAGAGGAGAAAAAGTGGAGAAAAAGTGGAGCATAAGAGGAGAAAAAGTGGAGAAAAAGTGGAGCATAAGAGGAGAAAAAGTGGAGAAAAAGTGGAGAAAAAGTGGAGAAAAAAGTGGAGAAAAAGTGGAGAAAAAGTGGAGAAAAAGTGGAGAAAAAGTGGAGAAAAAAATGGAGAAAAAGTGGAGAAAAAGTGGAGAATAAGAGGAGAAAAAGTGGAGAATAAGAGGAGAAAAAGTGGAGAATGAGTGGAGAAAAAAATGGAGAAAAAGTGGAGAAAAAGTGGAGAAAAAAATGGAGAAAAAGTGGAACACCCTTTGGTACCTTTCATGTGGCACTAAGGGGTGCTTAGCTTTGTATTTAGCCAAAAAAATGAAAAAAAAATGACGTAGGGTTCCCCCTAGTTTTGTAGCCAGCTAGGGTAAAGCAGACGGCTGCAGCCTGCAGACCACAGCTGGCAACCTCACCTTGGCTGGTAATCCAAAACTGAGGGCACCCCACGCTGTTATTTTAAATTAAATAAATAATTAAAAAAAAAAACACGTAGGGGTCCCCCAAAATTGGATCACCAGCCAAGGTAAAGCAGACAGCTGGGGCCTGATATTCTCAGACTAGGGAGGTCCATGGTTATTGGAATCTCCCCAGCCTAAAAATAGCAGGCCGCAGCCGCCCCAGAAGTGGCGCATCCATTAGATGCGCCAATCCTGGTGCTTCGCCCCAGCTCATCCCGCGCCCTGGTGCGGTGGCAAACGGGGTAATATATGGGGTTAATACCAGATGTGTAATGTCACCTGGCATCAAGCCCTGGGGTTGGTGAGGTCAGGCATCTATCAGATACCCGACATCACCAACACAGTCAGTAATAAAAAAAAATAGACGACAAACACATTTTTATTTGAAAAAACACTCCCCAAAACATTCCCTCTTTAACCAATTTATTAGATTGAAAAACAAATCCAGGTCTGGTGTAATCCAAGGGGTTGCCATGACGATCCACACTGTCCCAGTCAATGAAGAGCAGGATGTTCCCCATTGGCTGGGAGAGCAATGCAGTGACCTGAGCTAACATCAATGGGTCAACCCAGGTCACTGCAGGGGGGTGACAAGTGCTGCTGTCAGCGAGGTACATTACCTGCGCTGATCTCCAGCACTGCCGACAGCCCCTGTCACTGAGGTCAATGACCGGCGCCTTCACATCAAGTATCGCGAGAGGTCCGTGACGTCACCGCCAGTGTCAGTCTCGGGTCGGAAGCGATAGGTGATGTGACAAGCGGCGGCCATGGAGGAAAGTGACAGCGCTGAGGTCGGGATGGCGGGACTTCATCACCGCAGGTAAGCCGAGCGGGGGGGGGGTGCGTGTGTGTGTGTATATGTATGTATACATGCCGCGGGCAGGAGGGGGCGGAGTGAGCTGAGCGGGAAGTGTGGGCTTCCTGCACGTAACTAAGATAAACATCGGGTTACTAACCAAAGCGCTTTGCTTGTATACCCGATGTTTATCTTGGTTACCAGCTTGTGGCAGGCTGCCAGCGATGGCTCCTGCACACTGTAGCTGTAAAAAGCCTTGCTTTTTGCTGCTAGAACCGTTCTCGAACGTTTCTAGAACTATCGAGCTTTTAGCAAAAAGCTCGAGTTCTAGTTCGATCTCGAACAGCCCAAAAATCACTCGAGCCTAGAACTGGAGAACCACGAACCGCGAACCGCGCTCAACTCTAGCCATGAGGTCATCAATGATGTAGCGGTTCCGGATAGGTTGCATGTGACGTCACTGATGACATGGCACTCTGCTATTGGACCTTGGTGGTTCCACCATGGGTTTGGGGCAGACCCAGGTTATAAAAGGGGCTGGAGACAACATGGAGGTGCACAGTCTTCATTTAGAGTTCATGGTGGCATAAGCCTTGTTGGAAGCGGTAGGTAGGGCTAGGCGAACGGTGCCTGTCACGCCAAGATTCGTGGCTCAGCACATGAGGGTCAGGCGCCGTGCTTCCTTGCTACCGATCCTGTTGTGCTAGAGCAGTCCAGTGGCATTAACTGGGCTGCGGCTGCTGCGTCACCTGTTCAGTTGTGCCTCCTACGCACATGGACAGAATACCAATATCGATCGCATGTAGGTTTCACACGCAAATACATCACGAACGATGCCGGATGTGCGTCACTTACAACTTGACCCCGACGACGGATTGAAAGATCTATTGAAGTGTGTAAAGCAGGCTTTAGTCCTCAGTTCAGGCTACTGAGCATGCTCCCACAATTAACCCTAACAGCCTCTTTGCACAGGTACTTGGACTTCGTGCTGTGTCTAAGTTCTGGGATGTGCCTACTGAGCATGCTCAAACTGATAGTCTGCTTTCTAAGCCTGTTGCTCAGGCACTTATTGCATCAGAGGCTAGGTCCGGTAAGGACCTCACTGAGCATGTCCGTGAGGTGGCAGGCCCTGATAGGGCAGAGGGTGTCAGGTGTCCTGATGACGTGGCAACTCCGGACTGGCTCGCAGAGGCCCGCCCCTATGATCTGGCACCTCACCATTGGTCGTCAGACGATGACTGGTGAAGTGTTTGGGGTGTGGCTGCCATGAGGTCATCAATGATGTGGCGGTTCCGGATAGATCGCATGTGACGTCACTGATGACATGGCACTCTGCTATTGGACCTTGGTGGTTCCACCCTGGGTTTGGGGCAGACCCAGGTTATAAAAGGGGCTGGAGACAACATGGAGGTGCGCAGTCTTCATTTAGAGTTCATGGTGGCATAAGCCTTGTTGGAAGTGGTAGGTAGGGCTAGGCGAACGGTGCCTGTCACGCCAAGATTCGTGGCTCAGCACATGAGGGTCAGGCGCCGTGCTTCCTTGCTACCGATCCTGTTGTGCTAGAGGAGTCCAGTGGCGTTAACTGTGCTGCGGCTGCTGCGTCACCTGTTCAGTTGTGCCTCCTACGCACACGGACAGAATACCTGTTGCGTCACCTGTCCGAGAGTGCCCTCTACGCACACGGACAGTGTACCTGCTGCGCCACCTGTCCGGTTGTGCCCTCTACGCGCACGAACAGCGCACCCCAGAACCCCTGTGAAGTTAACAGGGTGTTCCTGGATTGGGTGTGTGAACCCTATTATCCTCCTTGGCTTCCCAGTCAAATGCTACTGGTGTGACTACCTGGTCTGACGTGTCCTTTACACACGTGGCCAGTCGAGTGGTGGCCAGAAACGCTAATCGGAGGACCGCTCGGCCTGACGTGTCTTACACATGTGGCCGACAGGGCGCTTTCGCAGCGGTCTTCTCGGTCAACGCTAACTGGTTACCATCCGGCCTGACGTGTTGTTACACACGTGGTCGGAGTAGCGTCCGCTCCACCGAAACGCTAACTGGGTTGTCGTCCGGTCTGACGTGTCCCTACACACGTGACCGGTTCCTTGAGTTATCTCAGAGCCATCCAGCTCTATAGTCTCCGCCTAACCCACAGGGTGCCAGCGGCTCCATTACCATCTGGAGCACGGTGGGCCCTGACTGGCGATTGGGATATATACCCCTGGTCCTAATCTGCCGGTCCCCCCGTAACACATGGCTAATTCAAACTATTTTTTATGATATGATTTACACAAATCACCTAAAATAGCTGCTGCTATTTTACACATTGTAGAAGATAATATTGTATCTGTCATAAATGACTCCTCTCCACAGTGCCTTGCATTTATCACTTCAAATGGCATAGCACAGTCAATCAAAATGGACTATCATAACTTCTATAAAAGCTGAGGCAGGAAATGCAGCAGCCATTTTTCTAGTGAATCTGGATAGTGACAGGATGTCACAGTTTAAAGCTTAGTCATTGGGATATTATTGAAAAAATAAAACATGTTGAGCAAATATTACAGATAAAGTGTGTGACAACAAACCTGTGATGAACAGTTACCAACTGTTCACCCATAGCCATGTATGTTGAAGTAATTTTAACATTAATAAGACTGTGATTATATTAAACAGGTTGAAATGAGTGTCATACATTACTAGGAGACCTTCAAATGGTAAATCCATCTTTTAAGGGTAATTGAAGTACTGTTAATTTGCCAAAAAGGATGTTACGAGAAACATTAGGAGAAGCTGGCAATTCTGAATTTCAAAAAAGTATTTCTTTACTACAGACATGTAAATATGCATTGTCTTATACAATTCAGTCTTATAAATTGTGTGATATGACATTGGTTAATTTTTGGGCTTTATTGTTCTGATCACTGAGCAGGCATATATATATATATATATATATATATATATATATATATATATATATATATATATATATATATTGTATATACCGTACATATATGTATATATATATATATATATATATATATATATATGGCTTGCACTGTACAAATTTAGCCTTATTAAAAGGCTGACGGAGTAGAAGCCAAAATATTGTTTGTACATACAGTATGTACAGGAATTTGGCTTGATATCGTCATATAGAATTGTTAGATGGCTTGATGCAACAATGTATTACATGACTGCCTCCTGACGTGGACTAGTCAGCCCGGGAGATACCGATGATGTTAGTCTCTGGAGGACACCAAAGATGGCCGAATGAAGACTGCACTGGCATTTGGACCAAAGATTATGACTGAACGCATGCAGGTCTGTGTGAAAGGACTAGTGAGAGCCAAGTAAGTATATATTTTATTTTCCAGTTTCTATAAACCTTCTCCAGTCCTTTATATTCCAGCAAAATCAATTTTACTGCATGTGCGCAAATAAAATATCAAGAAATTCAGACTCTGGCAAATTTAAATTCTTTTTGTGAAATTCAAGGTGAATTCCATTCTTCTTAAGGCCCCGTCACACTAAGCAACATCGCTAGCAACATCGCTGCTAACGAACAACTTTTGTGACGTAACAGCGATGTTGCTAGTGATGTTGCTTAGTGTGACATCCAGCAACAACCTGGCCCCTGCTGTGAGGTCGTTGGTTGTTGCTGAATGTCCTGGGCCATTTTTTAGTTGTTGCTGTCCCACTGTGAAGCACAGATCGCTGTGTGTGACAGCGAGACAGCAACAACTAAATGTGCAGGCAGCAGGAGCCGGCTTCTGCGGAGGCTGGTAACCACAGTAAACATCGGGTAACCAAGAAGCCCTGTCCTTGGTTACCCGATATTTAATTTCGTTACCAGCCTCCGCAGCTCTCACTGTCAGTGCCGGCTCCTGCTCTGTGCACATGTAGCTGCAGGACACATCGGGTTAATTAACCCGATGTGTGCTGTAACTAGGAGAGCAGGGAGCCAGCGCTAAGCGGTGTGCGCTGCTCCCTGCTCTGTGCACATGTAGCTACAGCACACATCGGGTAATTAACCCGATGTGTGCTGTAACTAGGAGAGCAAGGAGCCAGCGCTAAGCGGTGTGCGCTGCTCCCTGCTCTGTGCACATGTAGCTGCAGCACACATTGGGTAATTAACCCGATGTGTGCTGTAACTAGGAGAGCAGGGAGCCAGCGCTAAGCATTGTGCGCTGCTCCCTGCTCTCTGCACATGTAGCTGCAGCACACATCGGGAAATTAACCCGATGTGTGCTGTAACTAGGAGAGCAGGGAGCCAGCGCTAAGCGGTGTGCGCTGCTCCCTGCTCTCTGCATGTGTAGCTGCATGCACTGGTAACCAAGGTAAATATCGGGTTGGTTACCCGATATTTACCTTAGTTACCAAGCGCAGCATCTTCCACGCGTCGCTGCTGGCTGGGGGCTGGGACACTGGTTGCTGGTGAGCTCACCAGCAACTCGTGTAGCCACGCTCCAGCGATCCCTGCCAGGTCAGGTTGCTGGTGGGATCGCTGGAGCGTCGCAGTGTGACATCTCACCAGCAACCTCCTAGCAACTTACCAGCGATCCCTATCAGGTTGGATCGTTGTTGGGATCGCTGGTAAGTTGTTTAGTGTGACTGGGCCTTTAGAGTGAATTTTCGTGGTTTACCTACAACTGTGAATATACGGTAGAGCTAGATTAGTTAATACACTTGCCTTAATTGAGCTACGCCTAGTAATTTGCTCCACCTTTGGTATAAAGCTTGACGGGTAAGATCAATGTAACGTCACTCACGAAGTAGAGTGAGAAACTAGTCACTATGTGTGTGGGGCAGAGTAGCAACTACATGGTGCTGTGAGCCTGCTGCAATAGCAGAAGGGAAGTCAGACAATCCGAGGTCAGTGCCGAGAGGATGCAATAACACACAGAGAGAAGACAAAAGCGGGGTCAGAAGTCAGGCCAAGATCCAGTAACCAGGAGAGCACATAAGGGACAAAAGGGGCAGGCAAGGATGTAGTCAGGAGGAGGTCAGAGGTCAGGAGCAGAGTTAGAAAACAATCAAGGGTCGAGTACTAAGATTAATCCACCAAACAACCAGGAGTCAGGCACTTACTGACACTAACCAGGTAATACGATTGGTGATGATTCAGCCGACACCGCTCCCTACTGAAGCCCAGCAATTACCCAGAATGCAGAGCAGGAGAGCAGCCAGAGAGCGACCCGGAGTAGGGTAACCGCCCATCCCAGTGTCACAGAAGAGATACCGGAAACACTGGCCTCAATGCAGTGCACAGGCAGACACCAAGTCCACAGGAAGGTGAAACAGAAAACTGCAATTCGGGCACCACACAACCAGTCAGATCTGTGATAATCAACTTATCTTTTTTATATGCATCCTTTTAGATAATGTCATTACATTACATTACATTATTGTTTTAAAACTATTTTTTGAGGGGTATTGAACATATATGACTACAGTACATTAGAAGAATGGACAAGAAGAAAACAATAATATTGGATAATTTATTATACTCATTCAACATTACTTAAAAGCATTTAACATTTTCTTGGGTAAAAATAAGATCATAAAAAAGCAAAGAAGTGTAAAATTTCATACATTGTCATAAAAATGTTTGGATGCCCCTTTGTCAACTCTAGCCATTTCTTGGGGAGAGAAATTTAAAAGAGTGAAAATCTATTTAAAATAAATGTCTTTTAGAGAGTGATATTTATGTGAATTCAGCTGCCATCTGATGTATCTCTAGTTAAGAGAATAAACAAACTAAAAATGAGAAATTGCCCTTTAAACATAACCATATAAAACCAAAGAATCTGCTGATAATCATCAAAGTGAATTAACTTAAAATAGTATTGCTATCGGGTTCAACAAATTCTATCCCTGGTATGCAAACATTTGTATGCTATTAGAAAGATTGACTTATTATGGACTTATTATGTAAATTTTATGTGAACAGTTTATATATTCTGATAAACAATACAGAAATGCCAACCCCAAATTGTATACGTAACCTAAAACATGTGTTTGAAATACTTATGCTTTCAATTATAAAGAAATATTTCCTTTTCTGATATCCTGTTCTTGCAACATGTTTAAAATATACATTTGTTGTAGGATTTAGCTTGAGACTTGCGTAAATAAAGTCTCAAGTCTCGACCTTTTAGTATAGGAGAAATAAGTAAAGTCATCTTACATATTTAGGAAGTGAACACAAATAGAGAATCAGATGACATACAAAAAGCTTGAATGCAGGCATTGAATTACAAACATAGGACAAACATTAATTTGAGCATGTGAGAATCTGAGGTTGTGGGTTGTGTTAATCATCTAGTTAGGTTAACAATGCAATTATTTTTATTTCTTATGTCTACGGTCTTACAGTAACTCAGGGTAAATGGCCAAAATTAAATGCCCCCAGTTCACAAGGTCTCAAACCACGACCGTTAGTTCCACTGCCCCATACCAGGAGATATTGACTGTTGGTTGGCCTACAGCTTTTTTTTTATCTCCTGCCAGTATATTCTCCAGTCACAGCCTATACTCCTCCGAATGAAAGATACCATCACCGTAGCGCGTGTGTATTCAGCGCCAGGCAGCAACAACACCCTTCCTTTAATCAGGGTACTAAGAACCCAAGCTACACACCAGGATCGAGCTTGGCCCCCGGAAACACCACCCAAAGGTAACTGTGCACTGGTCGAAGTATTTTTCTGAGGCTCCTCATCTAGGACTGCCTGTGAGACACCCTGTGGTGACGACTCCACTGGATCATCTACAATCCTCATCCACATAATGATAACAACAATGAGATTGACGTCACCAGCGCTCCTTGCTGGAAAAAGTCTGCATCCCTTAGAGCCATGGACTGCGCTTTATCTCCATTGGTCCAATAGTCTTTAGTCCGTAGGCAGCTCCTCACAGAGCGTTACTTATCTAGGTTGAAAAATTAGGACTAGAGTTGAGCGCGGTTCGTGGTTCGTGGTTCTCCAGTTCGCGGCTCGAGTGATTTTTGGGCTGTTCGAGATCGAACTAGAACTCGAGCTTTTTGCTAAAAGCTCGATAGTTCTAGATACGTTCGAGAACGGTTCTAGCAGCAAAAAGCAGGGCTTTTTACAGCTACAGTGAGCAGGAGCCATCGCTGGCAGCCTGCCACAAGCTGGTAACCAAGATAAACATCGGGTATCCAAGCAAAGCGCTTTGGTTAGTAACCCGATGTTTATCTTAGTTACGTGCAGGAAGCCCACACTTTCCCGCTCAGCTCGCTCCACCCCCTCCTGCCCGCGGCATGTACACATACATACACATACACAAACACACACACACACACACATCCACCCCCCGTCCCCCCCCCCGCCCGCCCGCCCGCTCGCTCGCTCGCCTTACCTGCGGTGATGAAGTCCCGCCATCCCGACCTCAGCGCTGTCACTGTCCTCCATGGCCGCCGCTTGTCACATCACCTATCGCTTCCGACCCGAGACTGACACTGGCGGTGACGTCACGGACCTCTCGCGATACTTGATGTGAAGGCGCCGGTCATTGACCTCAGTGACAGGGGCTGTCAGTGTGCTGGAGATCAGCGCAGGTAATGTACCTCACTGACAGCAGCACTTGTCACCCCCCTGCAGTGACCTGGGCTGACCCATTGATGTTAGCTCAGGTCACTGCACTGCTCTCCCAGCCAATGGGGAACATCCTGCTCTTCATTGACTGGGACAGTGTGCATCGTCATGGCAACCCCTTGGATTACACCAGACCTGGATTTGTTTTTCAATCTAATAAATTGGTTAAAGAGGGAATGTTTTGGGGAGTGTTTTTTCAAATAAAAATGTGCTTGTCGTGTATTTTTTTTTTATTACTGACTGGGTTGGTGATGTCGGGTATCTGATAGACGCCTGACCTCACCAACCCCAGGGCTTGATGCCAGGTGACATTACACATCTGGTATTAACCCCAAATATTACCCCGTTTGCCACCGCACCAGGGCGCGGGATGAGCTGGGGCGAAGCACCAGGATTGGCGCATCTAATGGATGCGCCACTTCTGGGGCGGCTGCGGCCTGCTATTTTTAGGCTGGGGAGATTCCAATAACCATGGACCTCCCTAGTCTGAGAATATCAGGCCCCAGCTGTCTGCTTTACCTTGGCTGGTGATCCAATTTTGGGGGACCCCTACGTGTTTTTTTTTTAATTATTTATTTAATTTAAAATAACAGCGTGGGGTGCCCTCAGTTTTGGATTACCAGCCAAGGTGAGGTTGCCAGCTGTGGTCTGCAGGCTGCAGCCGTCTGCTTTACCCTAGCTGGCTACAAAACTAGGGGGAACCCTATGTCATTTTTTTTTCATTTTTTTGGCTAAATACAAAGCTAAGCACCCCTTAGTGCCACATGAAAGGTACCAAAGGGTGTTCCACTTTTTCTCCATTTTTTTCTCCACTTTCTCTCCACTTTTTCTCCACTTTTTCTCCATTTTTTTCTCCACTTATTCTCCACTTTTTCTCCTCTTATTCTCCACTTTTTCTCCACTTTTTCTCCACTTTTTCTCCTCTTATTCTCCACTTTTTCTCCACTTTTTCTCCACTTTTTCTCCATTTTTTTCTCCACTTTCTCCACTTTTTCTCCACTTTTTTCTCCACTTTTTCTCCTCTTATGCTCCACTTTTTCTCCTCTTAATCTCCACTTTTTCTCCACTTTTTCTCCACTTTTTCTCCACTTTTTTCTCCACTTTTTCTCCTCTTATGCTCCACTTTTTCTCCACTTTTTCTCCACTTTTTCTCCACTTTTTCTCCTCTTAATCTCCACTTTTTCTCCTCTTATGCTCCACTTTTTCTCCACTTTTTCTCCACTTTTTCTCCACGTTTTCTCCACTTTTTTCTCCACTTTTTCTCCTCTTATGCTCCACTTTTTCTCCACTTTTTCTCCACTTTTTCTCCACGTTTTCTCCACGTTTTCTCCACTTTTTTCTCCACTTTTTCTCCTCTTATGCTCCACTTTTTCTCCACTTTTTCTCCACTTTTTCTCCTCTTAATCTCCACTTTTTCTCCACTTTTTCTCCACTTTTTCTCCACTTTTTCTCCACTTTTTCTCCACTTTTTCTCCACTTTTTTCTCCACTTTTTCTCCACTTTTTCTCCTCTTATGCTCCACTTTTTCTCCACTTTTTCTCCACTTTTTCTCCACTTTTTCTCCTCTTATGCTCCACTTTTTCTCCACTTTTT